>NC_091822.1:20074722-20401944 GCF_038994185.2 Dermacentor albipictus | reverse complement strand
AGGAGACGCCTTGATATCGCGTTTTTGAAGCCGGCAATGCCGTCATGTCGGTGTGTCATCTCCCGTTGCGCCTCCACTAAGCTCGCCGGAGAAAATAGATGCGAGCTTTGGCCTTGCATTGCAACAAGCCGCCGGCAGTGTGTGCTTCCGACGCGCGTCAGAAAATAGCCTGCGAAACTTCTGTAACACTTTTAGTGAAGCATACGCGCTCCTGTGCTTTTCCGTTGAACTTTGAAGACGGCGACGAAGACCCACGCTATGATTACTAGCATGTGTCTGTTGCTGACTGACAACTCACTCTCACAGACCGAAAACAGAACTTTTAAGCTTGCACACCGCGCTCCAAAGTCAGAATGTGCTGCGAAAAAGAGATGGGCCGGAAAAACATACCTTACTTTTCAGAGGCCTAGAACAGCGGCCAGATCTTCACGGGCATGGTTACTATGGCAACGTTGACGTTAGGAGCCCCAGTCCCAGTGGTCCTTTGCGCAAAACACCATGTGATAACCACCACATTTTCTGCAATACGTCCAGGCTGGCAGGGGGTTTCTCTTATGCTGTCCTTGCTCCATGGATGAGCTGCTTGGCTGGTTGAGCACCACTTCACGCCAAGGGGACAGTATCGTGGAATATCATCTTCGGAGAATACCTACCATGATGTACGGCTAAAGCATGCCGGTACCCGCCGTGGTTGCTCAGTGGCTATGGTGTTAGGCTACTGAGCACGAGGTCGCGGGATTGAATCCCGGTCACGGCGGCCGCATTTCGATGGGGGCAAAATGGGAAAACACCCGTGTACTTAGATTTAGGCGCACGTTAAAGAACCCCACGTGGTCGAAATTTTTGGAATCCTCCACTATGGCGTGCATCATTATCAGAAAGTTATTTTGGCACGTAAAACCCCATAATTTAATTTTTTTAAAGCACGTCGGCCATTTGTACACGAGTCATCGTTCATTCTATTGTAATCGCTGATGCTGGAACGCGTTCCACGAATTATAGCGATGTGCGCGCCACACTTGGAATGAGATAGCAGACAGATCTCTCGCTGCAGAACTGCCGACAACATAAAAGAATGAACTGATGCAGCTAGCCGGCGTCTTGCACCAGGCGATCATCTTGTGTACTCTGTAGCCGTTGAGAAATGGTCACTATGAAAGCGAAGTACACAGTATATTACCCCTCGTTAAAGACGTCGTACTGATGCTCCGAACAGGGCCAGTATCTTGTACACGTTCGAAAAGCCGACGTTCGATTTCGCCTCGCGCGATTGTCCAGGCTGGACCGATATCGCGGCCTAGGCCCATCTAGTCCAATCGCGTGAGGCGAAATAGTACGTCGGCTTTTCGAACGTGTACAAGATAGCGCCCCAGAACACTAAAGAGAAGAACCACACACGATAAAAGAACGTAGCAAAATAAGCAAGAATTGCACTTTCACAGTGCATTAGCGTGCATAGAATGGCTTAAGGCGCACAAACTCCATTGCTTTAAGTTTTGCACAGCGCTACTGTGATTGCGTAACACCTCTGGGCAAGACCTCATGTTGAAGTGCACCAAAACGTCTGAGGATGTTTTATACAGGGTGTCGAAGCGAACGCAAACACTAAGCGGAATCGTTGTTTGAGCTGATGGCGAACCTGAACCGGTTTTTATAACGTGCCTGAACCCGAAACAAACCTGAACAGAAAAAAAAGTAATGTCTATGAGTTTACCAAGAAAACGGGAAGCATGCAGGGTGCTTAAACGATACGCTACTTTTTGAAAGATTTACTTCTTCAGTCGGTACACACAGTAGCTGATTGTAGGATTCGAGGGTCGTATTACGTGTGAGAATAGCGATAGGCCTAGACAGAGCTACTTGCGCTTCTGAACTCGGCAATGCAAGTGCTGTTCCCAGCCAAAATGTTGTTTCAGGGGCTCCGCAGAATCGCTCTTTCCATCGAAGCTCGCAACCAGGCTTGCTACTATTATCACAGGAACCGTAAAAAGGCACAAACTAGGATGTACGTAGATCACAAATTACGGTGTTCCCGGAAAGCGACGATAGGAAACCTGACCAGTTAATCAATGCGCCTTCTTGTAACAATATAACTGTGATGGCTAATATAAATGCCGTCACCATTTCTGTGCGCAAAGATATGCGGCTAATGGTATGGGAACTGTGCTTTTTGTTGCGTCCCATGGTTCAGCGTACCTTGGCACTTCCAAAAAGAATACAACGCTCTTCCACTCATAATTCTTTCCCGGAGCGCATTTCGATGTGATTCCAAGTATTTGTATCCGCCTTGGTCAGCGCAAGGCTCTACGCCACATAAAGACTGTTTTAGGCTTGTAGCGCAGCTCGGAAGAGCAAAGAAGGAAGGAGGTAGGGATAATCAAAGGGAACGGAAAACAGAGTGAGAAACAGAAACATCCTTCTTTGCTCTTCCGAGCTGCGCTACAAGCCTAAAACAGTCATGACATACCAACTCGCCCAAACTGCCACGCTTTTGGCCACATACAGCTGCGTAAGAAAAATACGTCATGGTATTTAGCACGCACTGTCCTTGTAATCTATCACGAATATTAATGTCCTTAGCGGCTTTTGTTTAAAAAAGGCAAAAGAAGCAGTAAACTGAGACTAGCTTCTTTCTTTGCAAGAAACAAGAAGTTCGGAAGTTTTAATTTAAGTAATACAATGTTAATTTGGGCTCTCATGCGGCAAAGATAATCGCGCAAGAAGGTCACACAGTGAAAAAGAAAAACGATCCTGTAGGGAACCGCGCGGCCGGTGTTCCCGTTCGGATCTACGCCCGGATCGACGGTGCATCGCCAAAGCGATTTCTTATAGTTTAATTCTGATACTATAAGGGAGAACAACGGTTCCTGTTGTGTACAGGGAAACACAATGATGCAAATTTAGGTTTGTCTGAATTATGGTGGTACAGCAGGACCGTTCGTGCAAGTTGGTGCGATTTGGAAAACTTGACATCAGAGCGCTAAAGCAACGACCGCAAGGGAGAAACACACTCAGAGCGCTGACTACCAGCTGATTTACTGAAATAGAACCTGGAACATAGTGCAGTTCATGGGCCCGTGCGACGCACGACACGTGACATGACATTGAAGGATTATTTTATTGCGAAAGCAATACTGCTCGCACTTTCGGGCCATTGGTGGTCGTGGCGCCTCCTTACACAGCTGCGCGTCACGTGACCGTGTCACGCGTCACGCCAGACCGAGACACGGGGCCCCAGCTCGCGGCATCGATTGTTGGAGGCGAAGCCTTGCGCGCCGCTGCTGCAGCGCTACCGAGAGAGGGCGCTCGCTGGTGTGACGTCACGCCAGACCGAGAGATGGGGCCCCAGCTCGTGGCGTCGATGGTGGAGGCGAAGCCTTGCGCGCCGCTGCTGCAGCGCTACCGAGAGAGGGCGCTCGCTGGTGTGACGTCACGCCAGACCGACAAACGGGGCCCCAGCTCGCGGCATCGATGGTGAAGGCGAAGCCTTGCGCACCGCTGCTGCGGCGCTACCGACGGAGGGCGCTCGCTCGTGTGACGTCACCACGCATTGTCCGCAATAGACATTAGCAAGAGGCGACTGGAGGATTGGTGGAAGAAAGGTAGGGAAGCGACAAAAGACGGAGACGTACAAAAGCACAGTTCGCAATAGGGGATCAGAAAATTTGGGCGTGGTAGTTTATAGCGTTTTTTGTGTCTTTTTTCATTGGTTAACCTAGGCAGAATATTAGGCAGTATAATAGCAAGAGCTTGGTGGCGCAACCCACCACCCCGTTCGAAAGGGGACGCTCATAACATCCATCCATCCATCCATCCATCACGCCAGACCGAGAGGTGGGGCCCCAGTTCGTGGCATCGATGGTGGAGGCGAAGCCTTGCGCGCCGCTGCTGCAACGCTACCGAGAGAGCGCGCTCGCTGGTGTGACGTCACGCCAGACCGAGAAACGGGGCCCCAGCTGGCGGCATCGATGCTGGAGGCGAAGCCTTGCGCACCGCCGCTGCGGCGCTACCGAGAGAGGGCGCGCGCTGGTGTGACGTCACGCTAGGAGGATAAATGAGGCTACAGCTCGGCTCCTCGCAGTGGTCGGCGCGCTGCCTTGCGCTATGTCGGATGATGTATCGCCATAAGTTTAACAAAGAGCAACCATGTCCACACCATCAGCCGAACCAAGGCTCAGCCATCGGTATTGCTTTCACAATCTTCCAGGCTTAACCAAGCTGAGCCTTCAGCCAATATTTTTTTGCCGTTACGTCTGTCATACAAAGAAGCACATCTCAGTATCAGACAACGTTAGTGAGATATTACTCACACAAGCGATACCTTTGCTTTTGATGTAGCGAGAATCACGTTTTGTTGCCGCTCCGACCCAGTGTGGCAACCCGCGTGAGGTAGGGCTCACACGCGCAGGCATTGCAGTGTGTGTGCTAAGAGGCGCGCTATCCAATTTATTTGAAGTTGTTTGGAAGGCTCCCTGACTTTACCATTAAGGCATATGCCAGTTTGCTTTACATACAACTTTCCGCAGCTACGAGTAATATCAGAAACTACCCCAGTAGCACCACGCACAGATAGCTTAGCCTACATCTTTGGGCACCCATGCCTCCAGTAGCCTTCGTAGGATGACATAGCTTGGCTAGTTTGTAGGGGGCGGAAAAAACGACACAGAAGCCGTGTCAAGCGGCCACCTTAAGGTTGAGGCGATTTCATGTGAAAAACTTGCCTGCATTGTACGAACACGTGATTTACGCAGCGCCGACCCACTTTATATAGAGATACAATACCACGTTTTGGAACCTTTGATTTGGTCGAGTCGCACGGGATGAATTCTTCCTTAATGCGCGGGTTATAACCAAAGTGAACATGACGAAGTAAAGACGTTAGGCTGTTATTTGAAGAATGTGATGTGTTTGCAAGAGGTTGTTCACCAGTGAAAGACAGTCCTTGTCCACATCGCTTGTAATTGCCTAAAACAAAATCGACAGTCCCCTGAGAAGTCACTGAGTAGTCGCTTCCTAAAAGAATAAAAAAAATTATCAGCGCACCTAAATACTTTCAAAAGAAGATGTGAGCAGTTAACACGCTGCAGTGAGTGTGAGTAGTCAATATTAGATAAAACTGTCCTAAACTATTGGCGCAGTTGGCATATATATAGGCGTCTCATCTTAGGGAGCCAATGAATTCGCTTTCTTGATTTAGGGAAATCAATCTTTTTTTTAGTCATCTCAGCATCGCTGGATTCCTTCCAAACAGTGCGTGGTGCTGTATTATTTTCTTAAGCTCTTTCAAGGAGCACTACATTATATATATATATGCACCTGGTACATGCCGTTTCACTTTTGATTAATATTCATCCTGCACGAGGTGTGCTCGTATTGCATCATATCAAGTGTATATGCACCAAATATTTAAACAAGCCTTTAGGCCGTACATACAGTACGAAACTTCAATTTGACTTTTTAAATATAAATTCTGAGTATTTTATATTCGATTAGATATGTAACGGTTGTTTTTCTCGAGTACGTGTTCTCGGTTCTATTAGAATATTTTACTATTTCAGCACCCCGCTTAATATCTAGTGTGATAGATAGATAGATAGATAGATAGATAGATAGATAGATAGATAGATAGATAGATAGATAGATAGATAGATAGATAGATAGATAGATAGATAGATAGATAGATAGATAGATAGATAGATAGATAGATAGATAGATAGATAGATAGATAGATAGATAGATAAACTTTATTAAAAGAATAATCAGAAAAACCGCTAATGCTCGGGCCCTTAGTCCAGGGCTCCGCTGGCTCTTGCCATCTTCACAGCTCTCTTTATCAGCGTGAGCTGGTCGTCGAGGTCCGAGCTGGATAGCAGTTCGTCCCATTGCTCCCTCGTGGTGTTCGTGTATAGGTGTTCTATGTTGTGTAGTGTGCACTCCCACGTAATGTGGTATAGGGTTGGCGTAGCCCCACACCATGGGCATTGGTCCCTGTAGGCTGTGGGGTGTATCAGATGTAATATGTGTAGGTTCGTGTAAGTGCCTGTCAGGAGCCTATGCCAGGCAGCGGCATCTTCTGTCTTTAGATTTCGATGGGGTGGTGGATATCACAAGCGACGCCCTCTGTTGTAGTTCACGATGGCTGAATACTCGAGGTCCACAGGGTCCAGGTCTTCTGCAGCCGGCACGATGAGTGCTCGGTTATGTACGAATCTTCGAGCTGCTTTGTCGGCCTGCAGGTTGCCCGTGATGCCAGCGTGGCCCGGTATCCAGATGATGGTTAGAGTGGTCAAGTCCTCAGGGTCCTCCTTAAGTATTCGGGCTAGGACTTTTGCAGCAGGTCTTCTAATTCTTCCCTGTAGGAAGTTGCGGCAGGCCTCCTGGGAATCCGTGAGGATCGTCAGTGGTTGGTTTGCGTGCAGGCCCTCGCGGATAGCTAACGCGATGGCCAGCTCTTCGGCTTCCGTGATCGTGCAGGGGTGGGTCGATGCAGCAGAGGTAACGTGGCCTCGGTGGTCGCATGCCACTGCCACTGCGCCCTTGTTGTTCGTCCCATACATGGCGGCGTCCGTAAAATGGGCCGTGGTATTGAACCTGAACGCTTTCTCCATGTACTGCGCCCTTGTTCTCCTCCTACCGGAGTGTAGGTTAGGGTCCATGTTGCGTGGTATCGGGGCAACGTGAAACCTGTTCTGCACGTGACGAGGTATCAAACAGGTTTCTTGGATTCGTGTTGTCATTGCTGGGAACCCCAAGGTTTGTAGGACCTGCCGGCCCGTATGAGTCAGCGCAAGTCGCTGCTGTTGCGAGACGGAATGGGCTTCTGTCAGTTCGCTGAGGGGGTTGTGCAACCTTAGCGCCAATAGTTTTTCAGTCGATGTACTCATCGGCAGGCGGAGAGCGGTCTTCAGCGCCATCCTCAAAAGTGTGTCGGCCTGCTTCGTCTCGGACTATGTGAGGTGGTAGTAAGGCAGGCTGTATGTGATTCTTCGCACCACCAGGCCGCTGACCAGTCGGAGGGTATACCTTTCCTTCATTCCTCTGTTCTTGGATGTAACGTGGGAGATCATGCGTGATATCGCCTTGACACTGGTTGTGAGGAGTGTAAGGGTCTGTGTGGCCCGCTGGTTAGACTGCAACCCCATGCCCAGCACCCTCAGCAATGGCTTCTCTGGTATGAGGCCCCCGTTGAGGCGTACCTCGAGTCTTCTTGTTGGGTCTGTGGGGACTTTGTGGTTACCCCGGCCTAGCCAGACTCGTAGGAGCTCAGATTTTTCGGGGAAGCATTGTAGTCCACGTTGGCTGACGTATTCTTGAATGAGATCTGCTGCAGTTTGCAGGCGTTCTTCTTTTTGAACGAGGGACCCTGTTGTGGTCCAGAGTGTTATACCGTCTGCGTAGATTGCATGCCGAAGACCTGCTGCGTCCTGCAGTTTGCTTGCGAGACCGATCATGGCGACGTTAAACAGCGTGGGAGAGATGACAGCACCTTGTGGTGTTCCCTTGTTGGGAGGGTGGTACACTGGAGTCTGGATCTCTCCCATCTTCAGCTCCACCGTGCGGTGGCTCAGGAAGCTCTGAACATACTTGTACGTTCGCACGCCGCAGTTGGTGTTGGCAAGCCCTTCTATATTCCTTGGTGGCTGACGTTGTCGAAAGCCCCTTTGATGTCGATTGCTAGGAGGACGTGTTCGCCGCTGCGGGAAACGTTGTTGAGGACTTCTTCCTTGATATGGAGTAGCACATCTTTTGTGGACAGGCCTGCGCGGAAATCGAACATGGTGTCCGGCAGGTTTTTGTTATCTTCTAAGTGTCTCTGTAGTTCGTGTTCATAATTTTTTCGTAGACCTCGGCGAGGCAGGACGTGAGTGATATGGGTCTGAGGTTTTCAATTGCCAATTTCTTGCCCGGTTTGGGGATCATGATTATTCGTGCGTGCTTCCACATCGCCGGCACCGTACCTTGTTCCCAGTGTTGGTTGAAAAAGGCCGTGAGTGCGGAGATAGAATTGTCGCTCAGGTTTATGATCATCGAATTTGTGATCTGGTCCGTGCCCGCCGCTGTGTTACGGGTGGTGGCTGCGATGACCACCCTCATTTCGTTTTCGGTGATAGCTTCGTCCAGTAGTGGGTTGGGTTGTCCTATTTAGGGCGTTCTACATGACTGTGTAGGAGTGGGATCTCCATAGCACTTGGTCTTGATGGCATCAATGAGGTCTTCTTGGCTGCTTGGGCAGGTGTGTAGTAACCGTTCCAAAGCCCTGTGTCCTTCTCCTTTGATTTTGGTGGGGTCTAGGACGGCTTTGAGGATATGCCACGTCTTGGCCGTGTCCAGCGTGCCACCGAAGGAGTCACACAATCTATTCCAGTTCGCGGAAGCGAATTGCATGGCATGTTCTTGTGCTTCCACTGTTATTAGTGCTATGCACGTCTTCAGTTTCGTGTTATATTTCTGTTTTTTCCAGCGGCGGGTAAGGCCCCGTTTCACATCCCACAGGTGTAGTAAGCGGGGATCCACGTTCTGGCGATTTCTTTTGTGTGGCGTTGTTTATGGCGACGGAGGTTGTCGCACCAGTCTTTCAGGTTCGTGCTTGTGTCGGCATCCTGTTCTTGGGCTTCCCTGATTTTTCACCAGTCAGTGAGTTTAGCTGCGCCGATCTGCCTGCGTAGGCGTCCACTCTGTAGTGTTATGTTTAATATGTAGTGATCGCTGCCTAGGTTTTCGAGCGCGTTGAGCAATTCGGCTCGCGTGGTTGGAGTGATGAAGGCGAGGTCGGTAGTGGTGTCGCGTGTTACGCTGTTCCCTTCCCTCGTCGGTATGTTCGGGTCTGTGATAAGTGCGAGGTGACACTGCTCAATTAGTGTTTGTAGCTGGATATCCTTCCAATCCTGCCTCTGGTACCCCCATAGCGTGTTCTGAGCGTTGAAGTCGCCCATGATTACCAGGGAACTGTCTTTAGCGAGGCGGAGGGTGTCCCCAAAGAGTTTTTCTATGTTTGCCCGCCTTTGGCTAGGGGGGCAATAAATGTTGAGGACGAAGGCGCTCTGTTTCTGGTTGCCTTTGTATATTATTTGGAGAAGTACATGTAGTATGTACATGTCGTCTATGGGTTTGTGTTGTATGGTTGTGATGTTTCTGTCTACTAGTGCGGCTACCTTCCACTTGTCTTGACATGTGTGGTATTCTTCGTAGCCATGTAGTGTTGGTCGGGTACCGGGCTCTTGTAGGGCTATGACCCCTGGTGGCTTTGAGAAATGAGCGATCAATTGTGCCAGCAGCCCTTTCTTCCTGCGGTACCCACGGCAGTTCCATTGCCAAATTTCTAAATTTTCTTTGACTTGCCTGTATGGTCTATGCATTGTTGGACGTTGTGGTCGGTGATGTTACGAGTTGGTTTGGCGCTGCTACAGGTCTGGCCTTGTCAAGGTTCTGTCGTAGTGTCTTTCGTAGTTTTATGGAGTGAAGCTGGCTCTTAAGCTTGCCGTCTACAGTGGCTTCCATGTGTTTTATTTTTGTATCTGTGTGTTGTATTGCAGTCTGTATTCTTAGTTCCAACTGGGCGCGTGTAGCGTCTATAAAGGCTTGCATCTGGGTGCGGATGACATCGACATGGGTTTGTAGGTCAATGATATCCTTGTGTGGAGCCACCTCTTGTGGTATTTCTGTGAGCTGTGTCACTTGTTGTTTGAGTTGTCTGTTTTCTTGTGTGATTGTCTGTATCTGTGCGCGCATGGTCGTGAGCTCCTGTTCCAATTTCACCGATGGTGGCATCTGTGGTTTTTTATACGAGGGGGAGGCTACTGCTGCCCAGCTTACTTCGTGTTTTTTGGTGGTAGTCCTCTTGTCTGAGGCTTCCTTATTCTTTCGCTGGTGTTGCTGGGGCCCCTTGTCTTTGAGTGCCGCGATGGCTGGTGCTGCCTGCTGTCCTTGCTTGGGCGTCGACCGAGATCGCCGTCTGGGCGACCGAAAGTGAGACCCGGGGCGAGAGCAGGAGCGGGACCTGGACCTTGGGTTGGAACCGGACCGGGATCCGTAGATGCTCGGAGACTCCGAGTAGTCGAAGTCGGGTCTTCCCGCTCGGAGCTGAACCATCGCGGGCGAAGGTCAGCCGCCTTGGTCGAGTGAGTGACCGGGCGGGGCTGTCGTTGGGTTTTGGGTGTGGTGGTGGAGGCAGGCTTCCATCTGGATGGAATGCGTTTGAGCTTGTTATTGCACTCTGTTGCGGCGGTAAGATGGGCCACTCCGCACAGGGCGCACTTCGGAACACAAGTGTGTCCGGCGTCTGGGTTAATGTAGCTGCAAACGTTGTACGCACGAACCGTTGGGTTGGGGCAGTCGTCTGGTCGTTGTCCAGTGATTCTACAGATGGAGCAGAATTGCCTTGTCGGCTAGTAGTCTCGGCAAGGCATCTCCCCTCCATAGTAGTACACAAATATAGGCACCTGGGGTCCCTCGAATTGGAGTAGGGCTGTCTGGGATTTTCCGAGCATACGGGCCCGCACGATGCGGAGTCCATGTGTGCGGACCCGAAGATTCGCCATAAGCTCTTTTTCGCCGGTGCCTGCGTCGATGCCGTGTACGACACATTTAAGCAGGCCCTCGGGTGTTGATAGATACACGTTCACAGAGTGTGATCGTCCGTGAATGGTGAGGCTTATAATTTGCATGAGGGTGGCCGCGGTGGCCTCGTGAGGGGTGCTCACGATGATGATGTTCGAGCCGTGTCACAGGCGGACGATGAAGTCGTCCCCCTTGCAGGTCGGCGCACCTCCTGTGGCTTGGACGATCGCCTTGGCCACTTGGTGGGTCTGTAGTTTTCGAACGATGAGGCCCAGGGCAAGGCGCATAATGATTCTCATGTCAGTGCGCGGGAGTGGAGGCGCGCGTCGGCGAGGCCTGCTCCTTGCAGCCGCGTCTTCAGAAATAGCTGTTCCGGCTCCGCGCTCTTCGCAGGTAACTTGCGACATGGCTTTCGCGGCGGCGGCTGGCGCCTGGGTTAGAGCTAGCCCTAATGGCGTGGTTTTCGATGGCGGGATTTGCCCGACTGGGGGTCTTGCTCACCAGTGGATTGTTGTTTTTGCAGGCGGCGTTTCCGATGAAGGGAAACGACCGTTTGCCACTGGGATTGTTGATTGTGGAGCTGCTCCGAGAGGACGGGAGACGGCCCGGACACAACTTCCATGGTTTCCGTGGCGGTGGGTTGGTGGCCGATGGTGCCTGGGTTCCCCGCGATCGTAGCGTACCGGGCTGGGTAGTCCGCACAGCTCACCGTAGACACGGTGGCAGCTTCCTGGTCTCCGAGCTCCCGCGCGCCAGCGTTCGGCGTTAGGGCTAACCCTACCGTCGGCGTGGCCGAATCAATAGGGCTCTCGTTGGTCTTAGAACCGCGGCTCACCGAAGTTCGGTTTCGTTGAATGCCCTTGATGCTGACAAATATTCCGCTGATCCCAGTGGTACCAGGAAATTATGGGCGCTTGGAAACTTTCAAATCACGGAGCCGATGCAAAGCACGTCTGCACGCCTCGAGCTTCTTCCTCCTGTCTAGTGTGGCGGCGAGCCATGGAGCCCACTCTGTCAACGTCCCGACAATACCTGGTCCCGCGCCATGCAGGCAAGTCAGCAGCAGTGTGTAGCGTGCCGCAATCGTAGGACAATACAGAATTTATGGAGCCGAAGCTGCCAGCCGCTAAGCGGCGTAAGCAGAATGTCGGCTTGTGGTAAGCGACTACTTGCGCGCTGCAGCCTCCCAGTTTCTGTTTCGTGTGCTCTGACAGACGAAATTTGACGTGCTACAGCTCCACGAGTAAAGGATTTTTCTAGATGCAAAGGTTATGGGTTGTACACAGGCTCATATAAAAAAGTAATGAATTATTTCTTAGCAGGATTCTCGTGCGAGTTTGTCACATTTTCACATAGGTGACGATGGTAAAAGATGCGGGTATAAGCCAGTACCGGGAAAGAAGTTCCAGAAGGAAAACCATTAATGTGGGACCACTGCGAAAAAATATGGATCCCAGCCTACACGAAAACAGGTGGCAAGCTAGGGCCGAATTCGTTGAGAGAACGCTAGCCGAGCTAGACAATGCAGTATACACGGACGCCGCCGTATATCCACAGGGAAGAGAACGCGTGGCCGCGACGGTAGTGGTTAGCAAGGAAGGAAACCCGATCACGTGTGCCACGGCAAAAGTGGCTGGCACAGCGGAGGCCGAGGAGATTGCCGTAGCGCTGGCGGCAGCAGAAGGTTATTGAACAGGCCGATCTCTCAACATACTGACGTTCTCAAAAGAGGTGTGCAGGAACTACAGGAGGGGCAGAATCAGCAAAACTGCCCTCAAAATACTCAGCGGATCTACCTCCGCCGAGAAGGAAAAGCCCAGGCACAAACTAATCTGGATCCCGGGTCACGTAGGCATAGGGGGGAACGAAAGGGTAGACAGCCTAGCTCGAGGCGACGCGTTCCGAGCAGGGTGGTCGAATGCCCCGGAGACCCACCTACAGGCTTGCGAGAGGGGACGCGCAGAGACCCTGAACTTACATAGATGAACTAGAATTAGATATCCGCCACCACACAAAGACCTCACAAAGGAGGAAGCGACCAGCTGGCGCAGACTACAAACAAACTCTTTCCCAAACTTACACGTGCTCAATAAGATGTTTCCGACACAATACAGGGCCACCTGCCCTTGGTGCGGTGCCAGACCTACATTCTACCACATCACCTGGGAGTGCGAACGCAACAAAGCATTCCACAAACACGAACACCCGAGTGCGGGGCAATGGAAGAGTCGGCTCACCAGCAGCGAGCTCTCGGCCCAAAGAGCCCTAGCGCGGCATGAGAGCGATGCAGCACGACCTAGTGGAGCCTTGGAATAGGGGCCCACGCTTGCTGAAGATAAGTCTCAAGTCGCCAGCGCCAAGAAGATAAAGACGACGGAGACCTAGTAACCGCGAAACTCTTAAAAGACTCAATAAAAGTTTACACTCACTCACTCACCCCAGAAGCAAGCCACAGATAAAAAACACAGAGAGATATCATCGAGGCTTACTACGTAACTAGAGCGAAGCAAAAATACATAAGCCCACCGTCACTGTCACCTATTGATAAAGAGTTACATTTTTTATGGTTTCCTTTAACGTACGTAATGTAGTAATGTTGCAGGGATTCTATGAATGTTAAGGTTAATTTCCATAGCAATCATACTGGCACTCCGTCACCGTGATGTTGCCTATAGGGTCCAATGGCGATAAAATTGTCACCTCATGCCGTACAATGTGTGTGTTAGTTAAAGTGTGCGAGGCTCTCCATCGTGTGCGCGTGACACCGTGCTTGTGAATTTAATTGGTAAGAGTATGTTTAAAACTTGATGACACTGATAAGACTACTATCCTTGCTTTTTCTAAGATTTCTGTTAAAGTTATGGCATAAATACTGCTTGGCCGCTCGATATACGTAGTTGGAAGTCCGCGCTCGCTGAGTATATTCGTGTGAGTCGTTATAACGCGATAGCGTTAAGAATCCCGTGTCGCAGAAAATCAGTCATCCGGCGTCAGACGTCACATTTGCAAAATAATTTTTGGGACACGTTCGCCCAGGAATTCCATATGATGCAAAGAATTCATTGAACTAAGTGAATTCCTCAACCTAAAATGCGCAGGAAAATCGTACACTACGATTTGTGCCCAACCTACTGACGTGATAGCTATCGAATGGTAATTTGACTATACGATAAAACGTAATTTTGTTACGTGAAAACTCTGAGACACCATTTCACACACACAAATCGGCCGCGGCGTCAGCCATTTGCGCGCGCCGGCGCGATGGGTGCTTTGGGGGCCACGAAGCGGCGAGCCCCGTTCCTTGCATTAACTCCAGCTGACACTGGCCACCGCCGCATCGCGACCCACGCAAAAGGCCGTGGTTCCACCACAAAGCTCGCCTTCGTGCATAGTGTTCACGGCAAGCGTTTCCTGGTAAACATTACGGTTATATACGCTCTATTTGCCGGGAAGCGTGAGAAGCAGTCGGGTATCTTTGAATGCTATCGCGTTCCACTCTGAAAGGCGAAGCTTAAACGCCCTTCAAATTTTTCGTCCCGTTTTCTTCGCGCTCATCAAAGTTTGCTTCACGTTGAATTATTGAGTTTTTACGTGCCAGAACCACCGTACGATTTTGAAGCACGCTCTGGTGGGAACCCTAAATAATGTTTGACCGCCTTGAGTTCTTTACTGTATGGGTATTTTTTACTTCCACCTCGTCATGGCTGGTAATTGATGCCGCGAACTGGAGCTTAGCAGCGCAACACAAAAGCCACTACGGGGACCAGGAGGACCACTCTAACGTACCAATAACGATCGATGAGCTACCGACTATAAATTTTAGGTCATATATAGCCTTCTCATTAATTCGCGACTAAATACCTGATATAGTCCGTGTCCCCATGGTTGCCACCACTGACGACATCCTTGGGGTCCTTTCATTTAGAAACAGATCCTCTTTAACAGTGCCTAAAGGAATTGTGCAAACCACCGAATTTGTAGCTGGATGGCTTACGCCTTTGTAAGTTAAAGCTCAACCTTTGTTTTATACAGAACTGCTCCATGGCATAGTTGTTTTCTATAAGCATAATTGCCGCAAGCAAAAAAGAAGAGATTTATTACCGTGCAACCCAAGTCATCGTCAATGTCTTTCTTGTGTCTGTATTCTGTTTGAGCACAATATCGGTTTAGCTTCCCAGAAGACTTCAGTACACTGTTTTCTATAGGGTAAGGGAAAGAATCCTACAGATGATTTAAGGTTCTGACTTGGTAAACGAAGAGACTCGGTGTGCGGCGTCAATATTGTTACGTAGGAAGACACCGACGAAAAGCTGTTTACAAGTATATTTACAAGGGAATACGCCACAGTTGGCCAAGAGGCAACAGCCCGCGCTAGCTTCCAATCGTCGTCATCGTCTTCTTACTGCTCGGCTCTTCGTCATTGGAAGTACTATCCAGTAGCACTATCCCCGGCGGCAAAAGCGCCATCGCGGAGCGACTAAAGGCCGGACTCTAAAGCAGTGTAGTAGGTCTTGAGCCTACTGACCTGCACGACATCACTATATGCTAGAGTAGATGACGAGGTTGAGCTCACAGGAGCAATTTCGTACGTCACAGGCGTCACCTCACGTAGCACGCGGTAGGGCCCTGTGTATCGCGAAAGGAGCTTCTCTGAAAGTCCGACGTGACGAGAGGGCGACCACAGGAGCACGAGTGCACCAGGCGAAAACTGTACGTCACGGTGGCGGGCGTTGTACTGACGCTGCTGCGTGGTTTGCGAGTCTGCCAGTCGAGCTCGAACAAGCTGGCGTGCATGGTCGGCGAGGGCGATGGCGTCGCGCACATACTCAGTTGTTGAGGTCGCAGCAGGAGGAAGTACCGTGTCAAGTGGCAAGGTCGGTTCGCGACCGTAGATTAGATAAACTGGAGAAAATCCGGTGGTGTCGTGCCGGGAAGAGTTGTAAGCAAATGTGACGGAAGGAAGGGCAACGTCAAAGTCGTGGTGGTCCTTCGAAACGCACTTGGACAGCATGTCGGTAAGAGTACGGTTTAACCGCTCTGTCAGGCCATTGGTTTAAGGATAGTATGAGGTAGTCAGCATGTGTTGAATAGAGCAGGAGCGCACAATGTCGGCGATAACTTTCGAGAGGAACTTACGACCACGGTCAGTAAGCAGTTGTCGGGCGGCACCATGCACTAGGATAAGCTCACGCAAGAGAAAGTCAGCGACATTAGTGGCGCAACTGGTAGGGAGAGCCCGCGTGATAGCGTATCGGGTGGCGTAATCAGTTGCGAAGGCTACCCATTTGTTCCCAGAGGATGACGTGGGAAAGGGACCGAGGAGGTCTAATCCAACACGAAAGAACGGTTCAACAGGGACGGTGATCGGCTGGAGATGGCCGGAAGGTAGCACCTGATGTGTTTTCCGATGCTGGCAGGGATCACAGGCAGCAACGTAGCGTCGGACGGAGCGAGCGAGACGACGGCAATAGTAGCGGCGACGGACGCGGTCATACATGCGGGTTACCCCAAGATGTCCTGAAGTGGGTGCGTCATGTATCTCAAAGAGCACAGTCTGTCGTAGATGTTTTGGCATGACAAGAAGAAGATCAAGGCCATCAAGGAGGAAGTTCCTTCGGTAAAGAATGCCGCGCTGGAGGACATATTGGCGAACGGATGCGTCGGTAGATGTAGAGCGCATACGCTCGATGAGTACTCGCAGCGATAGGTCTCGGTACTGCTCATCGGCGATGTTAGCGAAGGCAGACACAGAGAAAATGCCGTCGGTGGTACTGCTGTCGGTGTCGTCAGGCTCGTCTACCGGGTAGCGAGACAGGCAGTCAGCGTCCTTGTGTAGTCGGCGAGATTCGTAGGTGACAGAGAACAAGTATTCATGGTGGCGGAAGGCCCAAGCGACCAAGTCTTCCTGTCTGGTCTTTCAATGAGCATAACCAGTAAAGGGCGTGATGGTCTGTGACAACGGAAAAGGGTCGGCCATATAAGTATAGGCGGAACTTCACAACCGCCCAAACCAGGGCCAGGTACTCACGCTCAGTGATGGAATAGTTGCGCTGCCCGGGCGAGAGGAGCCTGCTGGCGTAAGCGATAACACGGTCGTGGCCACGCTGGCGTTGTGCCAGTACTGCGCCGATTCCGTGACCGCTGGCATCAGTACGGATTTCGGTAGGCGCAGAAGGATCGAAATGGGCCATAACGGAAGGCGTTGTGAGAAGGTCGATTAGAAGCGAGAATACAGAGGCCTCGTTATCGCCCAACTGGAAAGGGGCGTCTTTTTTCAAAAGCTCGGCTAGTCGTCGTGTTATGGCCGCGAAATTTTTCACGAAATGGCGGAAGTACGAGCAAAGGCCGATGAAGCTGCGCACATCCTTGACACACTTTGGAACAGGGAAGTGCGTAACAGCATGGATCTTGCCTGGCTCTGGTTGCACTCCGTTCACGTCAACGAGATGTCCAAGGACGGTAGTCTGGCGACGGCCGAATTGACACTTCGATGCGTTGAGTTGCAGGTCGGCTCGCCGAAAAACGTCCAAGACTGCTGAGAGGCGCTCGAGGTGAGTAGCGAATGTTGGGGAGAATACTATAACATACTATAACATCGTCCAAGTAGCACAGGCACGTGGACCATTTGAAACCGTGAAGAAGGGAGTCCATCATGCGTTCAAAAGGGGCAGGAGCGTTACATAGACGGAATGGCATCACTTTGAATTGATAAAGACCGTCGGCTGTTACAAAGGCAGTCTTGTCGCGGTCGAGATCGTCCACGGCAATCCGCCAATGGCTGGAGCGAAGGTCAATAGAGGCGAAATAGCGAGCACCCTGGAGGCAGTCAAGGGCGCCATCAGTCCGAGGTAGGGGATACACGTCCTTTTTGGTAACCCGGTTATGGTGCCGATAATCCACGCAAAAGCGCCATGAGCCATCCTTATTTTTTACCACCGTGACAGGTGACGCCCATGGACCACATCATGGTTCAATAATGTTCTTGGCAAGCATTTTGAGAACTTCGGTGTGAATAACTTGACGCTCAGCCGGTGATACTCGATACGGGCGGCGATGAATGGGAGGGGCATCGCCGGTATTAATGCGATATTTAACAGCTGTTGTTTGGGCCAAAGGACGATCGTTAAAGTCGAAAATATCTTGTAGGAAATCAGAACATGGTAGAGCGCGCGAGCGTGCTCGGACGGCATGTCGGGTGCAATCATTTTCTGTAAGTTGACGATGGTACAAGTTGCCGACTGCGATGGTAGAGGAGGATCGGCTGAATTGTTGTCTACTGAAATTGATGCTACAGAGTGATCCTCGAATGAGCAAAGTTGGGCCAGAGACATCCAGCGTGGCAGCACTTGTGTCGTCAAGCCAAAATTGACCACTGGCAGGCAGACGCAATTCGCCGTAATAGAGAAACCTGTATGAGGTACTGTGATCCCGTGTGTAAGGAGGATGTCTTGCATAGGAGCCGCGATGTAGTGACCATCGGGAACTGGTGGGGAAGACACTAGGTCAACGTAGGTCAGTGCCGAAGGTGGCAAGCGAATGAAGTCGACGGAACTGAGGCGAGTAGGATGTTGTTCAGCGGGATCCAGAATAGGCAGGTCCAGGCGGAGAGTACTGGTGGAGCAATGGATGAGAGCGGAATGTGCGGAGAGGAAGTCTAAGCCGAGGATGATGTCGTAGGGACACTGAGCGATGACTGTGAATAGCACGGTAGTTGAGCGATCGGCGAAGGTGATGCGGGTGGCACACATACCAATTACAGGGGCTGTTCCGCCATCGGTGACATGGAGAACAGGCGTTGTGGCGGGGGTGATTATTTCCCTCAGCCGGTTACGAAGGTCAGCGCTCAATAATGACAAATGCGGCCCAGTGTCTATGAGAGGAGACACAGGAACACCGTCAACTCACGCGTCAAGAAGGTTGAGATGAGTGGACAACGTCAGGAGAGGATTTGGCGACGTAGGGAGCAATGCAGCGTCACCTTGAGGCGCTGCATCGTCTAGTTTTCCGGCTGGGATCGGCGTCCGAAGGGAGTCGGCGAATAGGAGCGACGGGGTTGGGGGAGTGAGATTGTTGTCGTTGGGGCGAATGCGAAGGAGAATAGGGGCAGTTCGGCGCAAAAGAATCGGTGGCGGCATTATCTGAGCGGGCAGCATAGGGACGAGAAAGGCCACCTGGGGGGCGAGAGTAGGCAGTATATGTAGACTGCTTCGGGGAACTCCAGCGACTGCGACAGTGCCGAGAAATGTGCCCAATTCGATGGCAGTGAAAACAAATTGGCTTGTCGTCAGCAGTGCGCCATTCATAGGGGTTGCGGATACGTGGTCGGTAAAAAGGTGCGGGACGGGGCGGAATCGAAGAAGCTGGGTGGGTATCAGGGCGATGGGCCGAGCAGATGGTGTGAATATCCATGTTGGCGAACTCCTGGCGGACAACTGCCTGCATCAGGGAAACAGTTACTGCAGGTGCATTGGAGGGACTGGAGTCGAAGGCAGCCGGATAGGTGGCCTCGATCTCACGCCGGGCAATCCTGGTAACATTGCCAATGTTGTTGGGACGAGGAGCGTCGGCACAGGAAGATGTCGCTGGGGTGTTGGGCAGATGGGCAAACTGTTGGTCGATACGTCGGCTTTTAGCGAATTCCAGGCAGCGGCACTCTTTTATAACTGCATCCACCGTCGCCACGTTGTTAAATACGAGCAAGTTGAAGGTGTCATCGGCAATGCCTTTGAGGATGTGGGGACCTTGTCGGACTCAGTCATGTGTGCGTCAACTTTGCGGCACAGAGCCAAGACGTCCTGAATGTACGTGACGTAGGGCTCCGTTGACGTCTGCACACGACAGGAAAGCCCCTTCTGCGCGGCAAGTTGGTGACCGTAGGGTTGCCGAACAAATCTTGGAGCTTTTGCTTAAGCGAATCCCAACTGGTGAGCTCATCTTCGTGTGTCCGATACCAAACTCGAGGTGTGCCACCGCAGTAAAAGGCTACGTTGGCGAGAATGATAGTAGGGTCTATCCGGCTATTGCGGCTGACGTGTTCGTACAGGCTGATCCAGTCCTCGACGTCTTACCTAACTTTTGCCGATAATACGCCAGGATCATGGGGAGCGGGGAGAGTGATGTAGGTCTTCGAAGTGGCAGCAGGTGTCGGAGCCGGCGGGGTCGAGTTGTCGTCGCCAGGAGCCATGATGGAAGGCTCGACGTACCGTCCAGTCCCGCCAGATATGTTACGTAGGAAGACACCGACGAAAAGCTATTTACAAGTATATTTACAAGGCAATACGCCGCAGTTGGCCAAGAGGCAACAGCCCGCGCTAGCTTCCCATCGTCGTCATCGTCTTCTTACTGCTCGGCTCTTCGTCATTGGAAGTACTATCCCGCAGCAATATCTTGAGTTGCCCTTTCAGGCATTCAGTGCTCCTTCTCATTGTGGAGTTCTCTCCTTTATCCATAGGAATTCTGTTATTTTAAAAATTATTCTGACAGTTTTCTAGCTGTAGTTGCAATAAACTCCTTTTTTATTTCGTTGGCTTCTTTAGTGAAGAAGCTATTTTTTTTTAAACAGGTTGCTTTTTGCCATCACAACGTTTGTTGGTTCCTCGATGTTCCAAGTTTTGTTGTTCAAAGAGCTGGTTCGTGAAAGTGGTCGTCTACCAGGAAGCTTGCGGTTCAACTTCGATAATCTTAGGAATGTCTCTATTAAGAAGGGTATCTTAAGGTGAATGGTTTTCAACGTGCTTAGCGTTATGCTTCCAACAAGAGACACATGCAGCAGATTCTCGGCTGTACGGTGGGAATCTTTGACAACATCGTGTTGTTGAACAGTGGCAAATGCACAAGTCAAACATGCCGTTGTCAGAAAAACCATCAAAAAAGCAGGTTTCGACACTAAATTCAAGACGAGGGAGCAAGCTTTCCAGCAGTGCAGCGTCGTCAGTTTGCACGCTTCACTTTTACAAGTGCAAAACCCCCAAGAAGGAGAACACGATAACAACGTTTATGACTCAGGTGTGCACGATTCACGAGAGAGGCCTAACGTGTCTGATCAGGTCATTGATAAGTAGAGCATTCCACTACTCATTCAGTCGAGCGCGTGATCTGTGCCTCGGCGTCGTTATATTAATTTGTTTATGTTGTTTCTTTTTGTGATTGAACAATCAAGCTTTTCAGCTTCTAGCGCTCTCTCTGTTCCTATAAACATGCATGTGTGTATTAACTATATGCTTTTTCATATATGCACTCGTGTTTGCCCAGTTGTGTAGCGTATTTTGAGCTTTGTGTGCCAGAAGTTCAAATGATGTCTCTATTTACTGCACAATGTTCAGCGTAAGTACAAACCGTGTAATGCGACGAAAATTTTGCCAGTTCTTTTGCAGTAGTGGGCAACATAACGCCCATGTCGCTAGTCGATCACAGAGCTGTGATCATCAGCCGTGAAGGCCTAGAGGCTTTGGCATTACACTGCTCAGACCAATCGCGTGGGCTCGAATCCCGCCCCGTCAGCTGCACTTCAATTCGGCGAAATGCAGAAACGCCTGCTTACCGTACTTTCGGCAAACGTAGCGAAACACATTTGGTCAAACTTATACTGGAGTCATCGATTACGGTGTCCCTCATAATTATATCGTGGTTCAGCGCGTAAAGCATCAAAATTTACCTAATTAATAAACAGTTGCATTTGTGTGTCATTCCACGATTTATACGATCACTGTTCCTAATTTGGGTCTTTCAGCGAAGGATGCCGTGAACGTTTAGGAGGGCTGTTTTGAGGTTCATTAACGTTGAAAAAGTGTGGCAGGTATCCACAATTACGGATTTGCAATAAAGGTTTGTGGGGCTAACGCCTTAGTGAATATTATTGGGATCAGTATCCAGCACATTTAGCAAGTGCTTACAGTTGGTTATATTCTATAACTACAACAAATGACACTCTGGACAGTGGACTGACGGACCTGTAATATTGCAGATGGGTTCCACTGCAACCACAAGCGGACCCGACATATCAGTATCTGGGCAACTTTATCAGTAAGTCTTTGGACAGCTATTACAGCGAAGCTGTTTATGCGGACCCTGTGCCGTCGTTGTCAGATTTCGCTAAAAAGGAGCCACGTAATCTAGCGGGAGGGAAAAATAAGAGATAAACAGGAGAAAAGAGATTGGAGTGACCACTTTCCCACTGTGAGAAAAATATCTCATACGCGAGTGTTCTTATAACGTTGTCCCACGGTGCATTTTTGGTGATCTAGCCAGATCGGCATTGAACTTATCGGCGATTGATTGCACCCTGCCGCGAAAGAAACAAACGTTATGCTGGCCGTTTGCGGCTAACGAACAGTGCCCAGCGATTGAAACGCGATTTACAAGGAGCGCGTGGCTGCGGGCACTTCTGGCACCAGCATGAAGTGCCGGCAGCCACGTCAGTCGTCAAACCAATCTAACCAATCCTCGAAACGATTGCAGCGCCCGCATCCCCGGTGGTGGGCCTTGCGCATAACATACGATTCTTTGGATTAGTGGATACGCACATTTCAACCCAGCTGCAACTATGGGAAGACCACAAGTAGTGTGCCGAGGAAGAAGCCGGCCACCGCATAAGCGAAATTGAGGCAAAATAATCTTGAAACAAAAGATTTACAACATAAACTACTTGCCGAGTTTGACTTGCATGGCGTAACACTCGGTGTAACTTACAAAGCCTCTCTGTTTGACCATCTGCACAGGCTGAAAGGGGCGGTGTTTTTTTTTCTTGAACACTAGCAGACGGGATTCTTGTTAAAGCAGTTGTCACTCCTAACAGGTCCGTATACTTGGCAACCATGCAACTAAGGAAATGCTCTTATCTGGCGAGGACCAGTGGTGAGCTACAATAAAGTTGTCTTAATTACTGGCCATAATCCTCTATTAAATGTCACCTAGTAATTATATTCCAGTCCAGTAGCAACTACGTCATTATATTTGCCAGTAGTAGAGGTAAAATTCTAGGTTGTCTAGAAAGATTTTTAGCCCATCCGTAACTTTTAGGTGCATATACGCAAACTTGCGCACAAATATTTGCGTGTACCAGGCTGCTTATTATTTTTACGCAATTCCAACAGATCGGCTGCAGTTTTTGTCAAGCTATATTCTGCATATTAGTAATGGCAACAAAAAGAACATCAAATGTCTTGGTCAGATGGCTCAAGGGGGACATTCACGCACACTACGTTGTTTTGGGGTCGTATTGAATGCTCCCACAAACAATGTATCGACAACCTCTCGAGTGTGAGAGAGGCAACACAGGGACAAGCATTTTCGTCCCAGTGTTGCCTCTTGCGCTATGTGCGCTTTTTATTAGTGAACCACGTTGCTTAATAACATTCTGTTTGATGACATAGTGCTCTGGTGCCTCGACAAAAATGTGAAAACCCGCAGCACTGAAACAGGATGTATGTCAGAAGACGTGCGAAGATGCAAGTGTTTGCCATATTTATGATTTCCAACCAGAACCAGACGGAACCTGCTGTGTGAATATGAACAATTTTTTGCCGAACGTAATGGCTACTAAGCGGAAAGACCAAAGGAAAAGAACATTTGTTCAAAGCGCAGTCCACCTCTTGAAAAAGGAACTTTATTGTTCTATATTACAATACGTCACGGTTACTTTATGCTGCCAAGTCGCGTAAATTCTTTCAAATTTATTGATTTATTATACCCTCAGGGCAAGAGGCAATCAAGACGGGTGTGGTTAAATCAGTAGAAAGTGATAACAAAGGAATAAGAAAGTTAGGTGTAGTCAATGGAGCTCAATATACAATGTTAGCTAAAAATATACACGGGCCCCTAATTCACAAATTATTAATGAAAAGGAAAATTTAAACTGGTTTGCCTTATAATTTGCTCTCTTGACAATATCAACTAAAGAATTCTTGAAGTGATCATGATTTCCTATGGCAGCAATGTCTGCTGGAAGGTGATTCCACTCTGTGGATGTGCGTGGTAGGAATGACAAAAGGTATTTTTATGCGTCATGGAATACCAATTTTGTGACAGTGACCTAGCCGACATTTTACGCAACGAAGAGATTAAAATAAGTTAGCCACAAAGGAAAGCGGAGGGAAATGTGGTGGAAAATATAAAGAGTCATTTTGCGGTGGTGTGCTAGCCATGGAAGGTCAAGATTAGATTGTATGTTACTTACACAGGCAGTTGTTATATCTGAAGCAGCAGAAGCTCGATGTTAGCGAGTTGGTGAAGCGTACTTGAAAAAAAAAAACAGCGCTACAAAGACTCAGCACTAAAATAAGGACATGCGCCTGTCCATCGTATATGTTCTTTTAGTTCGCGCCTTTGCACCGCTGTTTCTTCTCCAATCAGTTGTTATAGTTAGATAGGATGAAGCCGTTAGACATGTTCTGAACCATTTAAAAAGAGTATTTGGTAGTTACCAGGGTCACTGTCTGCGGCAGACTACTCTACATTTGAGCGATATAATGTTATATAAAGCAAACGTTCAAGTGGTCAAGGCCCTCGTGAAAAGGTCCACTGTATGTATCTCAGTACTTTTTTGTTTTTTATCTCTTGTATTTACGAAATACTGTGCTGATTGAAAAGCAGGAAAGTGACGAGGGGAACAAGTAACCAATTACGGACGCGATAAATAGAAAGAAAAAATTTACTTATCAAAGGATGTACAATGGGTGATCACTACAAAAGAAGACATCCAGCGGAATCGGTAGAAATACAAAGAAAGCCAATGTCTAGCACAGGAACACCATATATGTGTGTGTATATCTATCTATCTCTCTCTCTCTCTCTATATATATATATATATGTATATATATATATATATATATATATATATATATAGATATATATAGATATATATATAGACGAGAAGAAAGAGGGTTAACAAAAGGGCCAGATTTTTAGTAGTCATACCATAAGAAGCCAACAATAACTGACACCAAGGCCAACATAGGGTAAAATACTTGCACATAGGGTGGGGCGACGAAGAGCGACGGGGCAGGGACAAACGGGACCGACGATCGTACGGCGACAGCGAGCGGTTCGAGCGTGTGAGGGACGCGGAAGGGCCGCGATCATGGTATGTCGGGACATTTGGAGCATGAAATGACTGGCGCTGGTTGTCATTGTGGCGGTAGGAGCACGTGGAGCGTTAAAATGAGGGCTGACTATAACGGCTACAGAGATGATGATGATGATGATGAAAAACTTTATTTATCCCTCTTTAAAGGGAAGGGGGCAATGGAATAGAGGGCGGGGGAGGAACTACATTAAGTAGGCCTCCTTTATCCTCTCAGCCCACTCCAGGATGGCCTCCTGAAGATCGGGCGTGGAGCTGCGCAAGGCAGCCTCCCACTGCTCCTCACTGGATATTAATTGGTTGAGGAAAGGGGGAAGGGGGTGCTTAGGGCACCCCCACATGATGTGGTTTAAGTCTGCTTTGGTAGAGACACAGAATTTACAAGAGGGAGAAAGGTAAATGGCGGGATGAATGCGGTGGAGGAGGTAAGGGGACGGAAAGGTGCGAGTCTGCAGCTGTCGCCACAGAACTTCACACCTACGCGGAGATTTGCCCATGAGTGGCGGAAAGGTTAAGCGGTCTAATCGGTAGTGTGCGCAGATGTCGTGGTAAGTAATAAGTCGATCCCGCGCTGTAAATGGCGCATCCTCCGTGGCGAGGTCCGACACATCTGATGCCTGAGCCCGGACAGTAAATCTTCGGGCACTGGCATGAGCCGCCTCGTTTCCGGCAAGGCCCGCATGCGCGGGAGTCCAGATTAATGCCACAGTTTGATAGAAAGGATGGGCCAAGAGGAGAGAAAGGGCTGGCTTAGAGACCCTACCCGCTCCGAAGTTATGTATGGCTGCTTTGGAGTCGCTAACGATAACTGATGAATTTGGAATTGTGAGGGCCAGGTCTATGGCCGCTTCCTCCGCCTCCTCCGAGGAAGAGCCAGGAATGGAGGCGGCCGCAGCGACCTGGCCGTGAGAGTTAATGACTGATATTGCGTAATGATTTCTGTTCCCATATTCGGCGGCATCAACATAGAGCACGTCTTTAGAGGTGGAGAATTGTTTTTGGAGAGCCTTTGCTCGCTGCCTCCTGCGCTGTTTATGATGCACAGGGTGCATGTTTTTAGGAAGTGGGCGTATGCAGAGGTTTTCGTGTATGTGATGTGGAATGGTGTATTTAGTCTTGATGATAGGTGCTGGAGTGATAGAAAGAGTTTGCAGAATGTGTCGACCTGTTGCGGTGTTAGAAAGTCTGCTATATTGGGATGTGAGGTGGGCTTCTGTGAGTTCAGTAAGTGTGTTGAAAGTTCCAGTGCGCATTAGCCTATCAGTGGAGGTACGTATGGGGACTCCTAGAGCGAATTTATATATTTTGCGTGAAAGAGTGTCGATCTTATCTGATTCTGATTTAAGGAAATGGAGGATTTAAGGAAATCGAGAGAGAAATGTTCCCCACGCTGCTACAAAGGAAGCATATGGGCTTGTCGTCTGGTGTTCGCCATTGGGAGGATCTGAATAGCGTCGAAACATCGGTGGAGGGCGATGAAGAGGGGCAGTGCTAACCGGAGGGCGTGTTATGGAGCACAAGGGTTGAATCCCTGCGTTGGCCAGTTCTTTGGGGACGACTGCCTGGATGGGGGAGATCGTCACTTGCGTATCCTCAGAAGGGCGCGCGAAAGGAGATGGCGACGCAGCCTCGATTTCGCGCCGCACAATTCGGACAATGCTTTCGGTGTAGACAAGTGATGAGCCTAATGAGCGTCTTCGCACGACGACGTAGCGGCGGTGTTGGGAAGCCGTACGAACTGTCCGATGATGCGGCAGATTTTTGCGCCTTCGGAACGTGTGCACTGACGGATGATTTTGTCTATCGTCGAGCAGTCTTTAAAAACGAGCAGGTTAAACGCATCATCGGCGATGCCTTTCAGAATGTGTCTCAATTTATCAGGCTCGGGCATACTGACATCGACCTGACGGCAAAGAGCTAGGACATCAAGGATGTACGCAACGTACGACTCGGTAGCTGTCTTAGACCGACAGGGTAGGTCTTTCGCAGTGGCGCATTTGCTACCAGCGAGCTTGCTGAAGAGGTCGCGAAGTTTTTGTTTACTTACGTCCAAGCTGGTCAACTCTTCTTTGTGTGTGTCATACCAGGAGCGTGATCATCCCTGGAAGTAGAAGAGAATATTTGAGAGCATCACTGTCGGGTCCCATCGGTTGTGTGCAGCGACGCGTCCGTATGTGCCAAGCCATTCTTCGATGTCGACTTTGTCGGTGTCGTTACCAGAGAAGGTACAGGGGTCGCGGATGGGTCAAGACGACTGACGGTTGTGGTGTCGCGGATGCTAAGGGCCCGCGTGCGCCAGGTGCTGACACCGTGCTAAACCCAGCGGCCTGATCGTCTGTCAGCATCGTAGGACGGCCGAGGACAAGCCGCTGTGGAGTTCCGTCTTGTGTAAAACCCAGTACCTCCACCAAAAATTAAACGGGCAGAGATATATACACAAATGGCACCGTGTTTACTCAGCAGCAGATGTGGCCGGTACAATCAGTATTGCCGAACGTTAGGTAAGCCCCACTACGTCGTCTCTGTCGTCTTGTTGGTGATCGTCGTCTTTTTCGCTCTCATGGCACCGTGACAATATATGTGTATATATATATATATATATATAGTCATATCATAAGAAGCCAACAAACACTGACACCAAGAACAACATAGGGGAAATTACTTGTGCTTAATAAATGAAATAAAGAAACGATAAAGTAATGGAAATTAAAGTGGATGAAAAAACAACTTGCCGCAGGTGGGAACCAAACCCACAACCTTCGCATTTCGCGTGCGATGCTCTACCAATTGAGCTACCGCGGCGTCGTTTTCCCATCCACTTTCTTGGGTATTTATGTGTCCTAGTAGAACCCTGGGAGTGTTAGCCAGCGCCACCACTCATAGACCTTGGCGTCGGACGTGGAACGTCTTTTTTGCCGCAGGCGTCACGAGAACGTGATCTTTTAGGGTGAAGGCAACTGGTCAATAAACCCACATAAGCTACCTGAAGGCATCAATGTTGCCGGATTCGAGACCCTCGTTATGTAATGAACGAGAAGAAAGGAAATTAACCGAGGGGCCCGATTTTTATTAGTCATATCATAAGAAGCCAACAAACACTGACACCAAGGACAACGCAGGGGAAATTACTTGTGCCTAATAAATGAGATAAATCAACGATAAAGTAATGGAAATTAAAGTGGATGAAAAAACAACTTGCCGCAGGTGGGAAGCGAACCCACAACCTTCGCATTTCGCGTGCGATGCTCTACCAATTGAGCTACCACGGCGTCGTTTTCCGCGAAATGCGAAGGCTGTGGGTTCGGTTCCCACCTGCGGCAAGTTGTTTTTTCATCCACTTTAATTTCCGTTACTTTATCGTTTCTTTATACACGGGTGTTTTTACATTACATCCCCACCTAAATGGGGCCTCCGCGGCAGGGATTGGGTCCGGTGCCCTCGAGATCATGGGCGCAACGCCACTATGCCACTACGGCGGGCGACAGACGTTTTGTAGGTGCCTGGGGTTGTGCCTTAGGCCTGCCTCGCGCGCTGAGCCTTCACAGTATGCCACACCTATGTACAATTGAAGCGCCATTGCGGCCATCAATATTAATTATGCCCATATATGCATAGATGCATCAATCGAAATAAAACATAGTGCAGCGACGCCGCTCGCCCTCCTTCACAGAGTGGAAGGGCTAATGAATTTTTTTTGTCTTGCTCTACAATTTTTTCATAGGCACTTTTCATCTGCTATAATGTTTGACAAGTTCATTAATTCATAAAGACTGAATATCCGATTAGCGGGAGCGCAAAAAATAATCTGAGTATCTCCAAGTGACGGCAAACAACATGCGTTGCTTCTCTCCAGCTACGTGGCACATATATATATTTAAGTCTCGGTGCAAGATAGTTTGGACAACCTGTATAACCCTGCGTCAGAATGTCACAGTAAGGCACCCAAACGAAATAGTTCATTCTATCGCTTTCAGTGCTTCGGCGTTCAAGCGAAAGGGCAGTTTTGTTCTTTCAGAGAGAAAATACAGTAACAAGTGGTTGGCTAGAAATTACCAGCCTCGTGATAACTTTTGGGGATTACTGTTGCGATTAGTGCTTGGCAATAAATGGGAGCTTTTTCATCTTTCCATTGATTTTCTCATGCGCAGTGCTGCCGGAAGTCTACCTTCACGACCCTTTCTTTAGACTGACGGCGAGCCCGTAAGTCCTACATGTATTCTTGTCTTCCAATTTCTGCACCGAGTGCGCTGTGGAGGGAATTCTCGCATTGCGCTACTAATTAAAGCGAATGAATTAGACATCTGTACTAACTGGCAAATTCCAAGGCGCTCTTCGTTACGTTGTCAGGGCCATGTTTGATCAAGTGATGATGCCTATTCGAACGTTGCAGGTCTTACCACAGTGGGAATGGCTATGCGCTATGAGAGGCACAGACCGAACCGAGTCTCGTGCTTTTCTTGTATCCATGCACATGCGGCACACAAGTCCAGGAATTCAGGACATTGAATACTGCGGCGAAGCTGACCCTGGGGCGATGCGGTCGGCGTAACTCTATGGGAAGCATTTCTTTAAAAAATCGCCTGCTGATCAGTGCCTCGTTTTTCGTGATTTTCACCTTAGGATCTTAATCCCGACAGTGGTCTCACGCTATATGTCCAGTGTAGCTTGATTTCTCTGGCTCAATTTTTTTTTTCTTGGGGCACTTTCGTTGGCGCAATGGCTTTATTGAGTGATATCCAAGCATTGAATGCCGCTGCACGTGCCACGTTTTCTCAGATTTCGGCGCATGGTAAGATGCTTTTTTTGTATTAATCAAAATTAGGTATTAAATATTTAAAAATAGTTACTATTAAGAAAATGTTTGACACATTAAGACATCTCCAAATAAAGCGCTCTGTACACGTGTTTATTGATAGCGCAATGTGCGGACAATGCCGAGCTCTGAATATTGTTACGGGGATGTTGGAAGTATAGAAAGAGTGTATTTGCAGTGTATTTGCAATATTTATGTGTGTGTGTGTGTGTGTGTGTGTGTGTGTGTGTGTGTGTGTGTGTGTGTGTGTGTGTGTGTGTGTGTGTGTGTGTGTGTGTGTGTGTGTGTGTGTGTGTGTGTGTGTGTGTGTGTGTGTGTGTGTGTGTGTGTGTGTGTGTGTGTGTGTGTGTGTGTGTGTGTGTGTGTGTGTGTGTGTGTGTGTGTGTGTGTGTGTGTGTGTGTGTGTGTGTGTGTGTGTGTGTGTGTGAGTCCCATGAGGCTGAGTAGCAAAGATAGCTGACCACCAATAACACGCAGCAGCCAGCGTCTAGCGATCTTCTGCCTCTCTCTTCTTTAATCCTTCCGTAAAAGGACCCCCGAGTGGTGGAACACCGTCTCGGCACATGGTAGGCGAAGAATTGTGAGCGAAGTATGACTTCAGCCGTGAAACGCGCACGACATCAGCAAGCGTTGGACTTGAGGATGCATCCAACTGTAGCAGCAAAATCTCACTTTACGTTGTTATCTTGACGTTGGACTTCATACGGCCCTGTGTAGCGAGAGAGAAGCTTTTGGGAAGGCCAACCTGACGACATGGTGACCAGAGGAGCACCCAAGCACCCGGCGCGAACTTAACACCACGATGCCACCGGTCATAGCGCTCGTTTTGTATATGCTGCGAGGATAATAAACGAGATCAGGATAGCTGACATGCCATGTGAACGCGATCGATGACTTCACGAGCGCACTCCGTTGCAACACATAGTACAGAAGCGAGGATGTTGTCAAACGACAATATGGGGTCACGATCATACAAAAGATAAAAGGGAGAATATCCTGTGGTGTGACGTCAGAACAACTTATACGCGAATGACACGTAGGTGAGCATGGCGTCCCAGTCGCGGTGATCATTGGAGACGTACATCAACAGCATCTCTGTGATTGTTCAGTTCAGCTGTTCCGTAAGACCATTTGTTTTTGGGTGGTAGGCGTCGAACAGCTTGCGCTCAGTGGCACAAGAGTGGAGGAGATCATTGGCAACTCGATGCAAGAACGAGCTGTCGCGGTCTGTAACTGATGAGGGGCACCGTGGTGGAGAATGACGTCGTGGAGGATAAAATCGGCGATGTCTGCTGCTCAACTTGTCGGCAACGCATTTGCTATCGCGTAGCGTGTCGCGTTATCAGTAGCGACGGCGATCCACTTACTCCCTCTAGTCGTCGTAGGAAAAGGGCCAAGTAGGTCAAGGCCTACGCGAAGGAACGGTTCAGAGGGAACTTCAATTGGATGGAGTCGCCCGACAGATGGCAAGGGAGGTTTCTTCCGGCACTTAAACAATTCGCAAGTTGCGACATAGCGACGCACGGAGCGGTAGAGACCCGGCCAGAAGAAACGGCGACGTACGCGGTTGTATTTACCCGAAATTCTAAGGTGTCCCGCGGTCGGTGCATCCTGAAGTTTTCGAGAGCGACAGATCCCAGACGACGAGGAAGGACAAGGAGCAACTCAGAGCCGTCAAGGTTGATAATGCGGCTGTAGAAGATGCCGTCATGCAGCACGAATATGCGGCACATGCCGTAAATGCTACCAAATTGCACTGAGTGCGCATGTCGCTCATGTCAGTAAAATCCATCACGCAGGTCATTGGATCATGCGCAGCAGCATCAGGAGCGTCCAGGGGGGACGATAGAGTCAGTCTGCTTCCTTGTGGAGGCCTTTAGTCTTGTAATTGGCAAATCATGAATATACCTGGAGCTGCATATCCCAGGGTCTAAGCCGTCCTGTCGCGTCCTGGAGGACACACAGACAGCAGAATGTGTGGTGGTCCTTAACGACGGAAAACGTGTGGTTATACAAATATGGCCGGAACTTGGCGACAGCCCAAACTAAAGCGAAACATTCCCGCTCGGTGATGGAGTAATTTCTCTGGGCAGGTGACAGCAGACGGCTGGCATAAGCAATCACGCACTCGGTACCATTATGTTGTTGGAAGAGAAAAGCGCCGATGCCATGGCCGCTTGCGTCAGTTCGGACTGCGGTCGATGGAGATGGATCAAAGTGGGCAAGTCTGGGTGGCGTGGACAGAAACCCGATGAGAATGGCGAACGCGTGAGCCTGACCTGGGCTCCATGAGAATGCCGTGTTCTTCGTTAGAAGATATGTCAAAGGCCGTGAAACGACGGCGAAGTTTTTGAAGAAACAGTGAACATAAGAACATACGTCGACATCAGAAGTAGAATGTGGCACAATGAAACTGCATACGGCGCGAACCTTTTGCGAATCTAGTTAGACACCGGATGCGTCAACGAGGTGTCCCAGCAGGGTAATCTGACTGCGCCCGAATTGAGAATTCGTGGAGTTCAGTTCGAGGCCGGCTTTTCAGAAGAGCGCAATGATGGCTGCGAGTCAGGTGAGGTGCCAGCCCAGCGTGGTAGAAAAAACAATAACGTCGTCAAGGTAACAGAGACAGGTGGTCCATTTGTAGCCTCGCAGAAGAGTGTCCATCATACGTACAAATGTTGCAGGAGCGTTGCATAGGCCGCATAGCATGATCTTGAACTGATATAAGCCATCCGGCGTGATAAAGACCGTCTGCTCGCAGTCCATTTGCCAGTAGAACATTTACCAGTAGACATACAACCTGCTAGTAGCCGCATGAAAGATCGATGAAGGAGAAGTATTTATCTCCACGCAAGAAGTCCAACGCGTCATCGATCCGTGGTTGTTGGTAGACGTCTTTATTTCACGCAAGAACACCTGGTACTATCTTCTTTTTACTAGGACTACAGGCAAAGCCCAGGGCTGGCTGATTGAATTGAATTGAATTTTTATTCTCCTTGAACAAATACACAAGCTTCGATGACATCATTGCTGAGCATTTTCTCCACTTCTGATAGGATGAATCTGCGTTCAGCATGCGATACACAATAGGTACGCCGATGCATAGGATTCGTGTGCCCAGTGTTAGTACGGTGGTAAACAACAGATGTTTGTCCTAAAGTCCTGTCACCAAGATCAAAGATGTCACGGTACGATTCGAGACGAAGACGTATGTCCGTGGCCTGTGCAGAGGTGAGGTCAGGTGCAATCATCTTCGCGAAGTCATCCGATAGGGAACCAGAGCTGTGACCTGCAATTGGCGCTAAGAAACCACTCTTGGCATTCAGACTTTCAATGCCAAATTCGGCAGCATTAAAAAAAAGTCGGCTGGAAACGCTTGATGGTACAGGCTGAAATTCATAAGCGGAAGAGCGACGCCGTTATTAATAATCGTCACCAGCGTATGCGGAAGAGCAACGTTCCGGTTCAAACCCGTGTCGATGATGGGGCTGAGGACATATTCACCGTCAGGAAGCTGTGGCTGCGCGGTGAAAGCGACGTTAGCGACTGCCTCAGGCGATAGGCGTACATCTTGAAGCGAACACAAGTGCGGTGGAGCGGGGCTCAAACAATCAGCGATTAGAGACAGTTCGAACTGACGAACCCTGGTTGCGCAGTCGATGAGGGCGGAATGATGGTACAAAAAGTCTAATCCAAGGATAACGTCGTGAGGGCAGTTGTCGATCACAGCAAAGAATAAAAATTGGGCGGCCGGCTATACGTAATTGCGCAGTACCCATTCCAAGAAGAACCACCATGCCGCCATCGGCCACACAAAGCACTCGGACAGCTGCTGGTGTGAGGACCTTCTTTAAACGTCAACGTAGGCTATCGCTCATCATTTAAAGTGGGCTACAGTGTCGCCGAGGGCTTGGTGAGGTACGCCGTCGATTTTAACGTCAGTTACACTTCTCCTTGCAGCGGTGGTGTATTGGTAGAGCATCCGCCTCGCGTGCAAGAGGACCGTGGTTCGAATCTCGGTGCCGCGCAAACTTCCACCGGATTAAAAAAAAATCCGCGTGTTGATAAAATTGCAATAACAGGCCTGGAGCGCGGCCTGATACCGGTGACCAGATCCGATAACGCACTCCCTTACCAGAGCAGGATTGGTCACCCTGGTGCAGTACTTGCCCACAACCTCCTATATAAATACAAAAATCAAACCCCGGCCCCCCATCCCCAGCAGCTGCCAACCAACTGACCACGGCGGCGGTCAGACCTGTGACGCAGCAGAGGGTGCTAAGAATCCCTCGATCCGGACAGGCCGCCATTGGAGTCTGAACCTGGCAACGTTTAACGCTAGAACGTTATCTAGTGAGGGGAGTCTCGCAGTGCTATTGGGGGAATTCGAGGGCAGTAAATAGGATATAATAGGGCTCGGTGAAGTTAGGAGGACAAATGAAGCATATACAGTGCTGAAAAGCGGGCACATACTGTGCTACCGGGGCTTAGCGGAGGGCCGAAAACTAGGAGTCGGATTCCTGATTAATAAGAATGTAGCTGATAACATACATCAATTCTATAGCATTAACGAGTGAGTGGCAGGTCTTGTGGTAAAACTTAATAAGAGGTAAAAATTGAAGGTCGTACAGGTGTACGCCCCTACATCCAGTCATGATGACCAGAAAGTCGAAAGCTTCTATGAAGACGTGGAATCGGCGATGGGTAAAGTCAAATCAAGATACACTATACTGATGTGCTGCTTCTGTGCCAGGGTAGGCAAGAAGCAGGTTGGAGACCAGTCAGTGGGGAAAATGACATAGGCTCCAGGGATAGCAGGGGAGAGTTATTAGTAGAGTTTGCAGAACAAGATAATATGCAGATAATGAATACCTTCGTCCGCAAGCGGGATAGCCTAAAGTGGACGTGGAGGAGCAAAATTGGCGAGACTAGAAATGAAATAGACCTTACACTATGCGCTAACCCTGGCATCATACGAGATGTGGACGTGCTCATTAATTTGCGCTGCAGTGAGCATAGGATAGTAAGAACTCGATTTAGCCTAGACTTGAGGATGGAACGGAAGAAACTGGTACATAAGAAGCCGATCAATGAGTTAGCGGTAAGAGGGAAAACAGAGGAATTCCGGATCAAGCTACAGAAGCGGTATTCGGCTTTAACTCAGGAAGAGAACTTTAGTGTTGAAATATTGAAGGACAATCTTATGGGAAACATTAAGGAGTGTGCAATAGAAGTCGGTACTAACTCCGTTAGAGAGGATACCAGTAAGCTATCGCAGGAGACGAAAGAACTGATCAAGAAACGCCAACGTATGAAAGCCTCTAACCCTACAGCTAGAATAGAACTGGCAGAACTTTCGAAGTTAATCAGCAAGCGTAAGATAGCTGACATAAGGAAGTATAATATGGATAGAATTGAACATGCCTTCAGGAACGGAGGAAGCTGAAAAGCAGTGAAGAAGAAAGTAGGAATTGGCAAGAATTAGATGTGTGCGTTAATTAAGAGATGAAGCCGGCAATATCATTACTAATTTGGATGAGATAGCTCTTGTGGCTGAAGAGTTCTGTAGAGATTTATACAGTACTAGTGGCACCCACGACGATAATGGAAGAGAGAATAGTTCAGAGGAACTTGAAATCCCTCAAGTAACACCATAAGAAGTAAAGAAAGCCTTGGTAGCTATGCGAAGGGGGAAGGCAGCTGGGGAGGATCCGGTAACAGCAGATTTGTTGAAAAGTCGTGCGCTGATTGTCCTACAAAAACTGGCCACACTGTATGCGCAATGCCTCATGACTTCGAGCGTACCGGAATCTTGGAAGAACGCTAACATAATCCTAATCCATAAAAAAGGGACGCCAAAGACTTGAAAAGTTTTTGTATGCAACTGTCCGTTGCATACAAAGTATTTTGTTAGGTAATGGCCAATAGAATCAGGAACACCTTATTCACACTATCAATCAGGTGATAGAGAAATGTGCGGAATATAAGCAACCCTTATATATAGCTTTCATTGATTACGAGAAAGCGTTTGATTCTGTCGAAACTTCAGCAGGCATGGAGGCATTACGGAATCAGTGTGTAGACGAGCCCTATGTAAAAATACTACACACACACGCACACACACACACACGCACACACACACACACACACACACACACACACACACACACACACATATATATATATATATATATATATATATATATACACACCAGATGAGTCAGACTAGTTAAAGTGGTGGAAACATCAAAATGTTCGTTCATGCGTTTGTTGAATCAAACGTTAAATCATGCTTCAGGGAGCACGATACACACAGCGGAATTCATATATATCCGATAAATAATTTAATAATAGGATTACTATACCCAGCGATTTCAGTTTCAGTTTTTGGGCTCCGTGGGATGCTATGACGTCACAGAGGAGGAAACGCAACATGGCTTGGTCACGTGGGCCACAAGAAATAGTGACGTAAAACTATGCTGCGTCGTCTGCTCGCGCATACGCGTGCTCTGCCAGCAGAGCTCAACAACTGGCGATTCGAAGTGCATGTCACGATTATTATAATTATTGCGAAGAGCGACAACAACGGTAAGAAACTATTGCGGCTTGTGAGAGTCGGTGATTCATTCCGAAGCGCCATAAGCTTTAGCTTTGAAGTGAAGCGGAAAAGGCGTAGCGACGATATCGGCGGCGCCGAACGATCAGAGACGGTGAAGCTGTCGTCGGTGCCAGAGTGACCACTCCTCGGTCGCCGATTGGCTGCTTCGCCGTACGGCTGCCGCACAAATGGGTCCCGGACCCGTGCTCTCTACGGCAAGGAAATCTCGCCGTTCGCGAGCAAAACCGCTGTCACACGGGGGCCGGCGAACGGCAAACGGCGTGCGGCGAGTTTCCGTGCCGATAACGTGGACGGACCGGTAACGTGGAAAGGCCAAGCGAAGGAGAGTCCGCTCCGAGCTGCCGAACTATGCGACTATGTGAGGAGAGAAGCAGAGGACACGAACGCCGCATATCCTGGGCCGGCTAGTGTTACACTCAAACGTGTAAAGGCCCGTCCGCACGGCAACTCGCCACACGCAGTTTGCCGTTCGCGGGCCGCCGTGCGGCGTTCGTGCTGTCCACTTCTCTCCTCTTGTGTCCGTGTCTGCACGCCTTACCCCTTCTTTGCATTAAGAAATGATTTCTGTATGCCTGTAGCTCGGTCATAGTGGAGGCTATGCTCGGTCGCTCGGCTCAGCAGGCTCCGTAATCGGCATTTCATCGCTACTCATCATACGTCACGTTTTTGTGCTAGTGTTCTATGACGTCAATATTTTCATTCCTCCTCTGTGACGTAGTAACTGCCACGCTAGCGATGGGTCTCGACTACGGAAAGGAGTTTTTAATGACTTTTTGGAGCTTAATGAAAATTATTTTGAAATTTTTGCAGCGTCCAATACCTCGTTCTGGGTGTCCTTGCATACGGAAGCAGCCTACAACATGCTTTTTATAGCCGCAACATTTGGTGTCCCAACCCCTTTAAGAAGGCTGACAACAAAGAACACGCAGCTGCCAGCGTCTCACGAACTTCATCGTCTCCCTTGTTTAATCCCTCTGTAACAATGTTATCAGTGTAGAAATAATTCAGAGAATTTTCATGCTCTGTAGAACGCTTGCGGAAGAAAATAAAAAGAAAGAGGGGCTCCCCATGTTAGAGTGAAAATCAGCACCTTGCTGTCCTTTAATAAAGGATGCCATTTTAGCTTTGAACTTACCGGAAGTCTGCCTATCGACGACGAAAGCTTCCCATCACCAGAGGGCAGTGGTTAACCGCCGCTACAAAAAGACGCAGCAAGAAAGCCATTGTTGGCAATCCGGCAGCAGTGCACTTTGGCATCGCATACTAATGCTTTGTCTCTTTCAGAAACACCTATGGCTGATACATTGGTGAAACTGCTTGATACCTCAATAATGCCATAGACGGGCAAGTTTCATATATCAGCGACGAAAGCTGAGCATCACCAGAGGGCAACTGTTCACCGATGCCACAAAAACACGCTGCAAGAAAGTCGCACTTGGCAGTTTGGAAGCATTACTGCGATCGATTGCATTACCGGGATCGATGATAAAAGCTGAGCATCACCAAAGGACAACAGTCCACTGCTGCTACAAAACGACGCAGCAAGAAAGTCGTTCCGGGCAGTCCGGCAGTAGTGCACTTTGCCATCGCATACTAAAACTACGCCTTTTTCATATACGCCTACTCCTGATAAACAGGTGATGCTGCTTGGTAGTTCAGAACTGGTATTACTGGGTGCATTTCCTGTTTCCACGACCAAAGGTTCGCATCACGAGGAGGTGACGGTTCACCGCTGCGATGAAACGATTCTGTAGGAATGTCGTTGTTGGCAATCCGGCCGTAGTGCACTATGGCATCTCATACTGAGACTATGCCTGTGCAGATATGCCTACTGCCGATACATTGGTGGCATGCAGAACTGGTACCGTAGGGCGCGTTTCCTCTATAAACGACGAAAACTATGCATCACCAGACCGCAATGGTTAACTGCTACTACAAAATGACGCTGCAAGAAATCATTGTAGGTTGTGTGGCAGCAGTGCACTTTGGCATCGCATACTAAAACTACGCCTCCTTCTGATATGCCTACTGTTGATACATTGGTGACACTGATTCATATTTCGGAAATGGTATAGTGGGGCGCGTTTCCTGTATCGACGACGAAAGCTCCGAATCAGCAGAGGGCAACAGTTCACCGCTGCTACAGAAAGACGCTTCAGTAAATCCGTCTTTCGCTTACACGGCAGCAGTACACTTTGACATCGCATGCCAAAACTACGCCTCTTCAGACACGCGTACTCTCGTTGCACTGGTGACTTTCAGAACTGGTATAGTGGGGTGCGTTACCTGTATCGACGATGAAAGCTGTGTATCACCAGAGAGCAGTGGTTCTCCGCGGTTGCTAAAAGACGCAGCAAGAAAGTCGTTGTTGGCAGTCAGGTAGCAGTGCACTTTGGCATCGCGTACTAAAACTTTGTCTCTTTTACATACGCTTACTCTCAATACATTGGTGACATTCACAACTGGGGTCCTATATCGTAAAACTATTTCAATATATTCATATTCCAATCTCCTGACGTCAAATTTGCGTAACCACCAACGCAAGCACCGGGCGGTCACCCGCAGGGTTGTCTGAACAGACCAATCAAACGCTCTCCTCTTTCATAGGAGGTCACATTTGTTTGCTCAAAAAACGAATAACATTGCCTACACTGAGCGGTTTGTCGTATCTAATTGGCTGACAAGAGGCGAGGAGACCGCTCACGTGGAGAGGGATTCGGTGGGGCCTAGCCACTGCACTTAAAGTCGATAACCGGACGAAGAGGGTGGTGCCGGCGTCTACGATTGGTCGGCTTTCCCTTACTTAGCTTGCGGTGGCTGGTCGAAAATCGCGATGGCATGCAACGGAAGCTCAAGAATGATGCTAAAATGGATCCTCAGCAAAGAAGAGTTGACAGAATGAGGGGGTAAACGTGCCGAAAGTGCTCGAAAACGTTACATGGCTGCGCAAAAGGTTTTATACGCAAATACACCCATGCTCTCCGGCAGGTGCGTGTAGCCAGCGTGTGAGCGATCGGCGGCAGCCATCGTCTATTCCTTTCGGAACGGGCCAGCCTGCGGCTATTCCGAAGAAAATTCAGTTTTGTTAGGCATATTAATGCATCTTTATCGCGTACACGTCACTTTGACGAGGTGAGTTCTTGCGGTTTTGTGACGTCGCGTGACAGGCAGGTGAAGTGGGTGCAGCCCGAAAACTTTTTACCAATAGCCGAGGGCTGATGGCGTAAAGGGGCCGAATCAGAAATAACAATTTTTCTTTTTTCTGCCAGACCATGTATAAACAGTGTGTACACATTGTTATGTACGGGGAATTACTTTATTCCGCACATAGAACACACAAAGAACGTAGCCTTGTCGAAGAGATGGCGACCACACTACATCACTCGGCGCGAACACACTTTCCACGTCATTGTCCCACACCAGGCATTGCCACGGATGTGGCTCCACCCATCGGCACAGTGGGGAACGTTCACATGTAGTTCCGGACACTCCCACTACGCGGCTGCACCCGTCCGCATCCGAGGACCGAAACCCGAACTAATCACGGACACAACGCTTTTTCCCCCTTAGAAGGATGCCTTGTACCAAGAAGGCTGCCGTCTGATCCGTACTGGTCTTTTCGGTGTGCTCGATTCGGATTCGAGTGGACGTGAAGATTGCATAGCTGGTGCGCTTTCCGCTGGATCACTGTCCATGCCCCACGTGAGCATTGCTGAGGCTTGTCTGTCCAGCTTTACTTCGCCAGTGCGCTTCCTGAGCTGGTTTAGATGGCATCTAACAATTCTTCCTGCGCATTTCACAAGCCAGGATCTGTGGCCCATCCTTTTAACCAGAGTTCCTTCTGCCCAGTCTGGCCCCTTGCCGAATTGTTTTACCCATACGGCTTCTCCTTGCATGAGTTGGCGACTCTTGGGTAGGTCAGATTGTGTAGCCTCCTGTCCTCACCATGCAATGATGAGGTCCAACTGGTTTGGCAGCTCCCGCCCGAACAGGGCTTTAGCTGGTGTTAGCCCGGTTGACTGGTGTACAGTGGTATGCTGCCGAAACAGAAAACGTGACAAGCGAACACTGAGCGAACCGGATGGTTCTCTGGCCAGTGCCCTCTTCAGTTCTGCAACATAACGTTCTGCTTGCCCGTTTGTACGTAGCAGGATGGTAAGGGGCTGACGTTACGCTTCGAATGCCATTTCTCTGGTAGAAGTCTTAAATCTCTGAAGATGCAAATGCAGACCCATCGTCCGACACAACCAAATTGGTATGCCACATTTGGTATGCCAAATGTGGCAAACAAAGAGCGCAGCACACTAATGACTGCTGTTGATGTCGGGCTGTTCATCGGTCGCACCTCTACCCACTTGGTAAAAGCGTCGACAACCACCAAAAAGGTAGGTCCTTCTACCGGACCTGCAAAGTCCACGTGCAATGTGTGCCATGGTGTCGTTGGCTGCGTCCAATTTGGAACTGGAGCCTTTTTTGGATCGCTCTGGGTGCGCTGGCACTGGTCGCATGATTTGACAGTTGTTTCGATCTCCGCGTCCAAGCCAGGCCACCAAAGATAACTACGCGCACAAGCTTTCATGGCAACAATTCCACGATGGCCTGCGTGAACTAATGAAATGGCCTGTTCTCGTGCTCCTGCCGGTATGACAATTCTTGAGCCCCAGCTGATGCATCCTCGATGGATAGCAAGTTCAGTGGCTCTTCTGAGGTATGGGGTGAAACTGTCTCCCTGCAGACGCTGCAGGGTGCCATTCTGTACTGCTGAAAATACCTCTGCTAGGATTGGATCCTTTTGCGTTAGTGTAGCCACAACCTCAGCTGTCAAGGGTGGTCGGGGTAACGCCTCGAACATGAGCACGTCTCCAGGTGGGTTAGGCTCTTCAATGCGGTCTGGCAGAGGCAGTATACTCGGCGCATCTGCATTCTGATGATGACTACCGGCACGATACTGGAGGTTGTAGTTGTATGCTGACAGTTTAAGGCACTACCTTTTATTCGGGACGAAAGCATTTCTGGTACCGGCTTCCGTGGTCCGTGAATCCCCAGTAACGGCTGGTGGTCAGTCATGAACGTGACTTCTCGACCCACAATCTACTTGTGGAAGTGTGTGGCTGCAAAGACTACAGCAAGACCTTCACGGTCAAGTTGTGCATAGTTACGTTCAGCAGCACCCAATGTCCGGGATGCAAACACAATCGGTGCCTCTCTGCCTTGGCTGTCCAGCTGAGCAAGCACGGCACCTACACCATAAGGTGAAGCATCACACGAAATCAAGAGGGGCTTGGTTTCGTCATAGTGTGACAAGACAGCCCTCGACAACAAGCAACGTTCGAGCTCATCAAACGCCCTTTGATGCCTTTGCTCCCATTTCCAAGTCTTGTCTTTAGCTAGAAGTTCATATAGGGTTGCTGCAACTGCAGCACGACGCTCTAGAAATCGATCATGGAAGGCCAACAAGCCTAAAAATGACTGCAGTGTCTGCTTACTTGTGGGCGCTGGTGTCTTCACGATAGCTTCCACTTTTTCGTCAGATGTGTGAATCCCTGCTGCATCAATCTTGTGACCCTGGAATTTTACCTCCGTCACACCAAACTGACACTTGGATTTGCACAATCGTAGGTTTGCCTGAGCCAGCCGCTGGAGAACTGACGCTAGGCGGTCCTTGTGTTCTTTTGCTGTTGCTCCACTCACGATGATATCGTCCAGGTAAACACTAAATCCAGGCAACCCGCTCAAAGTGGTCTCCATAAACCGCTGGAAAATTGCTGGGGCTGCTGAAACACCAAAAGGAACCCTGTTTACCTTGTACAGCCCTTTTGTAGTGTTTACTGTGAGAATCTGTGCTAGCGCTGGAGTCACATGAAGTTGAGTGTAAGCTTGAGCCAAGTCCAAGGTGCTGAAAACCCGGCCACCTTTCAAAGTGCTAAACACTTCCTCTGTTGTAGGCAGGGGGTATGAAGCCTTTTTCGCAGCTTCATTCACTGCACAGCGGTAGTCACCGCAGGCGCGCAAGCTTCCGTCTTTTTTCCGCACCCATACTAGCGGTGTAGCCCAGTTTGAGTGTTGGACTGGCTCCCAAATACCGTCTTCTACGTACTTGTCAATCTGTGCCTCAGTTGACGTGCGCATAGCAAAGGGCACAGGCCGTGCCTTCAAAAACTTGGGGCTTGCCCCTTCCTTCAGTTCCAGATTCACTGACGCACCCGTGTGTCCTGCGGTGTCTTCATGAAAAATGTCTTCATGCTTCTGTAGCAACTCGGTCAAACTGCTTTCCTCCGTTGCCTGGTGAATGCCGTGAAGCTCGATGCCCAGCTTGCCAAACCAATTGCGTCCCAACAAGCTGCATCCAGTGCCCTCGACAACGAGAAGTGGTAGCTTGCAAGCTGTGTTCTTGTGACAAACCATTACTGTTGCCGTTCCGACAACCTGCAGTTGCTGACCTGACCAGGTGCGCATATGTATGTCGTCCTGCCTCAGAGAGGGTGGGTGTGGCTGCTATACGGTTTGAAATGTATCTCTGCTAACTATGGTGCACGCTGCACCGGAGTCGACCTCAAAAGTCACAGGTCTGCTGTGCACTGTAAGCGTCAGAGTAAACTTCGGGGTGCTGAATTCGTCTGCCACTGCACAGAGGTCATGCAACGTTGAAACCTCATGTTTGGTTTCGTTAGTCACTTCCGCAGTTCGTGAAGTTTCTAAGGAGATGCTACGTTGGTAAGCCTTTTTCTCAGCCTTCTTCCTGGAAATGCAAGCCTCGGCAATGTGCCCTTGTTTCCGGCAGTAATTGCAAATAGTTGTGCTGAACTTACACCTCTTGGGACTGTGCGAACCGTCGCAACGCCAGCAGCGTTGCGCTTGGTGACAATGCATCTTGTCGCCGGCGCGCGTAGCCGCCTTGTGGACTTCCGCATGATAAGCTTTTATCTGTCGTTGATGCTGGACGGCGCTTTCCGCTCGAATAGCGAAATCATAAGCCTTGCAAAATGTCAGATCCTTCTCTGCAAACAGTCGCTGTTGAAGATTCTGGTCCCGGAGACCACACACGAAGCGATCGCGCTACATCACATCTAACGGCAGAAGCGTTGGATTGCAGCCCGTAGCTCCCTGCTGTGTTGATGATGCCGTTCCCTCAGCTGGCGTCGCCGTAGCTGTTGTTGCCGTCGGCAGCGTGCCGAAATTGCAGCTCGTAGCCAACTTCCGTAGAGCGGCCACGTAGTTGTTTACCGACTCGCCTGGAAGCTGATCTCGCCTTTGGAACATCGCACGACTGTAGACTTCGGACGGTCGAGGATCGTAGTGTGCCTGAAGTGCGGCCACGATCTCGGCATAGCTCACTTGGTCGGGCGTCTTCGATTGAAGCAGCGCTCAAACCACGTCGTACGCTTGAGCACCGCACAGTGTAAGCCATCACACACATCACACCAGGTGGGGAGGTATCGCAGTTTTCGTGACGTCGCGTGACAGACAGGTGAAGTGGGGGTGGTCGAAAAAAGTTTTTGACCAATCGTGGAGGGCTGATAGCAGAATTTTAATAGAAAAGTTTGGAGTAGTTTTACGTTATAGCACCTTTGGTATAGTGGGGCACGTTTCCTGTATCGACGACGAAATCTGCGAATCGCCAGTTCACCGCTGCTACAAAAAGACGCTGCAAGAATGTCGTTGTTAGCAGTTCCGCAGTAGCGCACTTTGACATCGCATACTTAAACTACGCCCCTTCAGCTTCGCGTACTGGCGATACATTGGTGACATTCAATACACGTATAATAGGACCAGTTTCCTGTATTGACTACGAGAGCTGCGAATCACCAGAGGGCAACAGTTCACCGCTGCTACAGAAAGACGCTTCAACAAAATCGTCTTTGGCGGCCCGGCAGCAGTGCACTTTGACCTTGCAGAACAAAACTACGCCTCGTCAGACACGCGTCCTGTCGATACACTGGTAACATTCAGAACTGGTATAGCGGGGTGCGTTCCCTGTATCGACGATGAAAGCTGTGCATCACCGGAGAGCAACGGTTCTCCGCGGCTGCTAAAATACGCTGCAAGAAAGTCGTTGTTGGCAGTCCGGCAACAGTGCACTTTGCCTCGCACACTAAATCTACGCCTCTTTCAGACACGCCTACTGCCAGAACATTGGTGACATTTAGTACAGCTATAGGGGGGGCCCGTTTCCTGTACTGACGATGAAAGCTGCGCATCATCAGAGGGCATAGGTTCAGTGGTGGTGCAAAAAAATACTGCAAGAAAGTGTTTCGCAGTCCGGCAACAGTGCACTTTCGCATCGCATACTAAAACTTGTCTCTTTCATATACGCCTACTGCCGATACATTGGTGACACTGCTTATACATCAGAACTGGTATAGTGGGGCTTCATTCATGTATCGGCGACTACAGCAGCGCTTCACCAGAGGGCAACGGTTCAGCGCTGCTACAGAATTCTGCTGCAAAAAGTGGTTGTTGGCAGGCCGGCGTTAGTGCACTTTGGCATTGCATATTAAAAGAACGCCTCTGTCATATACGCCTACTATGGATACATTGATGACAGTCAGGCCTGGTGTTGTGGGGCACCTTTCTCATATCGACAACGAAATCTGCACATCACCTGGGGGTTCACCGCTGCTACAACAAGCTGCTGCAAGAATGTCATTGTTGGCAGTGCAGCAGTCGTGCACTTTGACATGGCATACGAAAACTACGTCTCATTCAAATACGCCTACTTCCGATACATCGGTAACATTCAGAACTTCTACAGTGGGGTGCGTTTCCCGTATCGACGGCGAAAGCTGCGCAACGGTTCACCACTGCTACAAAAAGGCACTACAAGAATATGGTAATTGGCAGCCCGGCAGCAATGCACTTTGGCATCGCTTACTACAACTTTTTCAGAGACGTGTACTGCCGATACATTGGTTACATCGCTTGATACTTCAGAACTGGCATAGTGGGGCGTGTTTGATGTATCGACGACGAAAGCTGACCATTACCACAGGGCAACAGTTAGCCGCTGCTATAAAAAGACGCGTTAAGAAAGTCGTTGTTGGCAGTATTGCTGTTGTGCACTTTGGTATCGCATACTGAATCTACGCCTCTTGAGATATGCCTACTGCCAATACATTGGTGACATTCACAACTGGTATAGTGAGGCGTGTTTCCTGTATTGACGACGGAAGCTCCGCATCACCAGATGGCACCGGTTCAGCACAGCTACAAAGACTGCTGCAAGAAAGCCGTTCTTGGCAGTCAGGCAGCGGTTCACTTTGGCATCACATCCTAAAACTAGGCCTTTTTCAGATACGCCTACGGTGATGCATTGGTGAGATTGCTTGATAGTTCATTTTATTTAATTTTATTACCTTAAAGACCCTTTTGGTGTATTAGATGAGGGGTGGTTATTATGTATACACAAGGAAAGGCATGTGTTACAGTTAAATACAAGTGTGAACAGTTTCCAGAAATTGTGAATGACATGTGATGGCAGCGACATTAAACGGCAGGTCGTTCCAGTCTTGGGCAGGTCGAGGAAAAAAATGAAGCTTGAAAAGTTACAGTTGACGTTCGAGAACAAGAAACTTTCAGTTGATGGTTGGTGCGCTGTGTCGTGCTTGAAGATGATGGTGCAATGCAAGGTGGATGGTTTGGTGAGCTGTAAAAAAATTGTGATAAATAGAGAGCGCGGCGATACGGCGACTGAAACAAGAGATGTGAAGCTAGATTCTGCCTTTAGGATTGAAATGCTGATGTTATGCGAATATGCGGAATGGATGAATCTAGTCGCATGATTCTGAACTTACTGTTGTGCATTGATATGTGCTTGATGAGGGTTCCAGATGGTGGCGACATATTCTAATTGTGGTCTTACAATGCGAGTAGTTTAACGTGCCTTGGAGCATGTAGACGGTGACGTTTCATGAAGCGAAGGGTCTTGTTCGCTGACACGCATGCCAGGACATGTCATGGTACAGGGTTACGTCTAAGTATTTATAGGCTAATACTGAGTATACTGGGACGTTTGCGATTGTTTATGTAGAGAGATAAGAATTACTACTATGAAGTGCAAATAAATTTGCACTTGTTAGGGTTCAAGGTCTTTTGCGAACGGTTGAACCAGTTCTGCAGGCTATTAAGGTCATTCTGGAGAGATGCATGGTCAGAGATGTTAGTCACAGTAAGATAAATCACGTAGTCTGCAGTGAACATGCGAGTTGGACAAGACACGTGCAGCGGAAGATCTTTAAATGGACACTAAAGTGAAAAATTATTTCTTCTACATCAGTAAAATACCGTTCTACAACACCAAAAACAACACTCTTACAACGACAAGACGTTTGGTAAGCCAGAAAAAGCGCAAGAACGAAATACGGGTGGCAACGCCTACTTAAGTTCCCGCACCTGGGGGTGTGACGCCTTGGGTTTTTATGGTATCTTCTAAGACCTACTAATTGTATATTGTGGTACAGATTCACTGCATTGTGTTCTAAAGCAACCAAATACTAAACATGGCAAGTTTCGGGAGCCTTTATTCAGCCAACGCGGCCCAAATGCAAAAACATACTTTAGAATCCCTGACGTCACGTTGATGTACCGGCGCTAGGGTTTCGGCGCGAAATTCAAATACTAATACTGGGACCTTCATTTTCTCATCTAATAATCAAACTATCTTTTTGAAATGACTGCCTGCAGGGTTCTCAAACAATGCTTCATTATTCTAAACTGATTTATTGTTTCGCTTTAGTGTCCCTTTAATGTACATTAGCAAAAGAAGCCGTCCCAAAACTGAGCCTTGAGGGTCACCTGAAGTGATATAGAGTAGTTTGGAGGAAAAATTGTTGACAAGGACGAACTAGGAACGATTAGTGAGGAATTCTTTCATCCGTTGTATAACATGAGGCTCCAAGTTCAATCTGGAAAATTTTATTAGCAAGCGGTTATGAGGCACTGTGTCAAAAACTTTAGAGTAGTTTAAAAAGATGACATCGGTTTGAACAATGTTATGAAGATAAACGTGCAGATCGTCACGGAAGATAGCTACTTGTGTTTCACATGAAAGCAGTTTACGAAAACCGTGTTGACAAGGATGAAAGAAGTTTACAGAGTCTAAAAAGCTCATGATATATGCGAGTACAAGACATGTTCAATGATTTTGCAAGCAACAATAGGTAATGAAATGGTGCGGTTATTGAAGGGGGAGTCGTTGTTACCTGCTTTGAATTCTGGAACGACCTTTCCCACTTTCCAATCATCCGGTAAGGCACCTGTAGACAATGATTGCCAGTACAACAGAGGGAAGATACCGCTGATATATGCATTGGGATATTTGAGCTAATTTCGTCTACAGCAGAAGTACATAATTTGTTTTTCAATGATTGACAGTTTACCATCTATCGAAAACACAATGGGTGGCATATGCGATGTTGTGTGAGGAGGTAGTGGAAAATCTGGAGTTGTAGTTTCTTTTTTAAACACGGAAAAAATGTTGTATTGAAAACATCAGCGCACTCGGCGTCCGTGGTGGTATCGCCTGCTGCATTCGTCGATAGTACAGGTTTCTTGAGTATATAAAATGCGCCAGAACTGCCGAGGATTTCGAGTAAGTAGCTCAGTAGGTCGACGTTACAATAATATTTTAGCAGTGCAAACGGCACTCAGCTACGCGTTCTCTGCCATGTAGTAGTTTGGCCATGCCTCGCTACTTCCAAGACGCGTGGCTAGCTGAAAGCAACGTTTCTTTTGGTTTTCAATAGCCTTTAGAGCTTTGGTGAACCATGGCTTATTTTGATTGGCTTGCATAGCTATCCTGGGTATATGTTTTGTTTACAAGTTCCTTTATATTGTTTTAAATACGGTCCAGTTTTCTTGCGAAAGTGCATATAGAATAATGCTTCAAAGGTTGAAAAGAAGTTGCCTGACTCGTTAATATTATATTTGTAGTTCCCTTTATCATATAGGCATAGAGTTTTGTCAGAATATTATTGTAGCATGGGCTGAAAGGCGAAGCTGGCATGGGTTACATTATGATTGCTTACCTCACGGAGGTAAGCTGTGGATGATGGGCTGTCTGGATGGTTGGTTATTACAACGGCGCGTACATTAGAGGTGTCTTTTGTAACCAGCGTAGGTCTAGTACAAGTGGAGTTAGAATGAAATCAAGGCACTCATTAACAAATTCTTCAGCAGCATCCCTCCCTATGATGAAGCACCCATTGTTAGTTAAGTAGATTTGCGGAAAATTAAACTCACCAAAAAAGAAAATTTCTGCGTTAGGGTTTTTTCCCCAAGTACGCTGAAGATGGTTTCTGCAAAAAATCAGGAGTGTTATGCGGTGGCCTGTAGCAAACGCGCAAGAGAGGGGGGAAGCGTGGCAGATTGGCCATCCTATTTGCAGGTTAATCCCAGTGGTTGCAAGCGAGCACGATAAATGATGATGCGCGACTTCAGAAGCGGCATAGTGGGGCATGTTCCCTGTATCGATGACTAAGGCTGCGCATCAGCAGAGGGCAACGGCTCACAGCTGCCACAAAAAGACTATGCAAAAAGTCGTTATTTGCAGTCCGGCAGCAGTGCGCTTTACCATCGCCTGAGAAAACTATGCCTCGTTCAGATAGGCCTACTGCCGATGAATCGGTGGCGCTGCTTGATACTTCAGGACTGGCATGGCAAGGCGCACTTCTTGTATCGACGATGAAAGCTGCGCATCACACGAAGGCAACGGTTCACCGCTGCTACAAGACGCTACAAGAAAGTATTTTGTTGTCAGTCCGGCAGCACTGCATTTTGGCATCGCATACTAAAAGTACACCTCTTTCCGATAAGCCTGCTTTTGATGCATTCGTGACGCTGTTTGATATTTCCGAACCGGCATAGTGGGCCGTGCTTACTGTATCAGCGACCAAAGCTGCACATCACGAGAGGGCAAAATTTGCGGGGATTAGGCTTCGTTAGTTTCGGCAAAGCTACCTTGTAATAAAGTTCTATTGCAGCAACCATTCCAGAATAAAGTTTAATTTTAGCGCTGTGGAACTGCATAAGTTTTATTAATTTGTCAGAGCGTTTTGATCGACATAATCTGGTCACACGACGTGATAACTGCAAAAGGTCCCTAGTCATACAAGTAATTTCAGTGTTTGGTTTCTTTGTTTTTAAAGGAATGAAAAGGTTGATGCACTTACTGACAAACTTTTTGAAGAAACTTGTGAAGGTATTAGTATCACTAATAGTACTTATTAATTCATTCATAAAAACAATCGCCAAATCATCAGCGTTGTTAAAGTCGGGAAATGTGCAGTAAATATAGCGGTGCGGAAGGTTGACATTCGGGCTAGTTGGTACATTGTTGAAGAAAAAAACCAGTCACAAAACACAAAGGACAAGAGGAGAGGTTCACATCAAAATGACTTTCAATGCTTCTGCAAAGCGCTTCTTCCCAGTCATTGTGGTGTGAACCTCACATCTTGTCCTTTGTGTTTTGTAACTGGTTTTTTATCTCAAATACAGCGGTATTTGTGGACGATGCCTGGAACTCCATTCCATCAATACCATCACATTCATAACCGGCATTAAAAAGACGCAGTAAGACAAACAAGGGGCGCTATAACGTAAAACTATTCCAAACTTTTCTATTCCAATTCTGCTATCAGCCCTCCACGATTGGTCAAAAACTTTCTTCGACCACCCCCCATTTCACCTGTCTGTCACGCGACGTTACAAAAACCGCAATACCTCCCCATCTGATATGATGTGTGCACACTGATTATGCATGATTTGACAGAAAAAAGAAAAACAGTTATTTCTGATTCGACCCCTTTTCGCCATTAGCCCTCGGCTATTGGTAAACAATTTTCGGGCTGCACTCACTTCACTTGCCTGTCACGCGACGTCACAAAACCGCACGAACTCACCGCGTCAAAGTGACGTGTACGCGATAAAGATGCATTAATATGCCGAACAAAACTGAATTTTTTTCGGAATAGCCGCAGGCTGCCCCGTTCCGAAAGGAATAAAAGATAGCTGCCGCCGATCGCTGAGACGCTGGCTACTCGCACCTGCCGGAGAGCATGGGTGTATTTGCGTATAATAAAGTTTCTTGCGTGACCGTGTAGCGTTTTTAAGCACTTTCGACACGTTCACTACCTCATTCTGCCAACTCTTCTTTGCTGAGGGTCAATTTTAGCGTCATTCTTAAGCTTCCGTTGCACGCCGCCGCGATTTTCGACCAGCCACCACAAGCTAAGTAAGGGAAAGCCGACCAATCGCAGACGCCGGCACCACCCTCTTCATCCGGTTATCGGTTTTCAGTGCACTGGCTCTGCCCAATGAATCCCTCTCCACTTGAGCGTTCTCCTCGCCTCTTGTCAGCCAATTAGATACAACAAGCCGCTCAGTGTAGGCAATGTTATTCGTTTTTCAAGCAAACAAAAGGGACCTCCTATGAACGAGGAGAGCGTTTCATTGGTCTGTTCAGACAACCCTATGGGTGACCGCCCGGTGCTTGCGTCAGTGGTTACGCAAATTTGACGTCAGGAAATTGGAATAGAAACATATTGGAATAGTTTTACGTTATAGGGCCCAAGGTCAAGAACTGAAGTTGGCCAAATGACATCCCGAACGATCTGGTGCAGGTCATAGGGAAATGAAGTGTAGACCGACTCCCGCCTGATAGCTACTTTGTGTTCGCTTACTTTCACAGAAGGCCAATCGACGCCAGGAGCATTAAAATCGCCGATGTAGATAACGTTTGATGAAGGAGTATTATAACTATGCAAAAACTAACTTAGATTGTGTGAATACTCAATATTAGAACCAGGCGGCCGGTAAACGAACCCTATAATCAGACATATGTTCAAGTTACTCCAACTTGACGACACTCTACAAAGACTCAGTATCAGGCGGGGAAAAGAGTAGAGAAAAAGTTGAGGTTATATTGAAGAAATACGGCAATACCGCTTTCGCTCTCGAATTTTCTGCCTCCTTGAACTGATTTGAAGCCAAGGAGAGTTACTTCAGAATCATGAACACGATCATGTAACCAGGCCTCTATAAAACCGATATAGCTGGCGAGTAAGATGTGACCAAGGAAAGAAATCTAGAAAAATTGCTGACAAGGCTTCTGGCATTAATGTATCAAATGGAAAGAATATTGCCAGTACGCGGAAATCAAGGAGATTTGGCCTTAGGAAGTGTTTCGGCGGGTTTAGTTGAGCCAGCAGATTGTCTGGCGAGAGTATTGCATGTGGTATTGCAATGGCGTCGTACACTGTAAATAATTATATGATGAAATCGATATTGGACAGATGGGAGACTATTCTTATGACAGCAAGACGCCTCCGAAAGCTTCTTGCCAATATTGTGAACCTGAGGCGAAAAGCTCCTGAAACATGAAAGCGAATGTTTTAAAGTTTACAGCAATTGTTCAGCACCAGCACCGTATCCTGATAATCAAGGAGCTTCATAATAACGGGATGTGACCAGTCTCTAAAATTACTGCGGAGTCTATGAAATCTCTCGATACGCAGACATGTGATCCAAGAGTGTCCCGGAACCACTTAGCGATGTTGGAAGAAAGTTGCTCAAAGTTGTCGTTAGGGCCTTGGTTCAGACCATCTATAATAATGTTGTTTCTACACGACCTGTTTTTTAATTGTCGTTTCTGCAAGAAAGAGTTGAGATAGCGTTTTTTATTTGCTGTAGATTATGGAGGTTTTACGTGCCAAAACCACTTTCTGATTATGAGGCACGCCGTAGTGGAGCGCTCCGGAAATTTCGACCACCTGGGGTTCTTTAACGTGCACCTAAAGCTAAGTACACGGGTGTTTTCGCATTTCGCCCCCATCGAAATGCGGCCGCCGTGGCTGGGATTCGATCCCGCGACCTCGTGCTCAGCAGCCCAACACCATAGCCACTGAGCGACCACGGCGGCTTTTTATTTGCTGTATATGAGTGTGTAGATGGTCATCAGAAGCCTGCGCAAGACTAGAAGTTGAGAGCGACTCCAGAGTAGATACACGAGCTTTCAAAATTGTCACACTTCCTTCTAAGAGACGATTGAAACATTTTGATTTCAGAAATCCCCAGAGCCAGTTTTTTTTGCCGTTTAGGAGTTCAGAGAGCATTTCCGCTACCTTTGGTTGTTCATCAACATCAATCAGCCGGGTTTGCGAGGCAGGATCGCGGTACAACGAGCATTGGGCCCATAGGTATAATCCATGTCGCCGCTAAATAAAAGCCTGCGGGCACCATTTAACATCGCAGAATACAGAGAAATATAAACTAAACCATGGTAGTAGTCATGTGGGTGAGGGAACGGCTGCATACATCGGCCACCAGAGTGGAGGCACCGAAAATTGTCAAGGCAACATACCTGCGTAAAAAACAAAGAGCGGGTCAACATGGTGCCCAAGGCGCGGTTGCCTCGTCCACAGAAGAAAGCAACTGCTGGGGGTGCTTTACAGACGCAAACCACGTCGTCGTGGAATGTGCTCCGTCGATGATTGGGTGGTGGATTGGGACGTTGATCTACGCCAGCGGAGCATGTGGGATACGGCAGATGCAGCAAGGAGCAATCTGTCGCTTTATCTTCAAGGAACATATGGTCGATGATGCGTTGACCACCCAGCATATCCAAGACGCGGCGAGGAAAAGATGATAATGCCAAGTGCAGCGTGACGTCAGGGACATGTGCAGTATTCTCGAACATACAGACAGCAAGGTAACCGGCGAACTGCGTGATAAACAGCGGATCAACATGACGCCCATGCCGCTGTTGCCCACTCGCTGCTGGGCCGACACTAGATTCATGGATTGGCCGTTCATATGCCGGAGTACCTAGAAGCCGCCTTGCATGTGGTGAAAGACGTTCGAGGCTTCCTGACTGATTTGAAGTCCCTCATATATTTTTGCCGGTACTACTGCTGGCATCTATGTACCTGAGGGAGCCCGCCTCGTTTTTTCAAGTCTCGCCCACTGCCATTCAGGCTGAAGGACGGTGTCACCCAGGAACTGCAACGGTCACAGTTAGAGGGCACCCCGGCGCCCGTCAGGAAGTGTGAATGGGCCGTTTCCACCGTACCATTCCTCAAGCGATACGTCAGTGTCAGTATCTGCGGGCATTTGACGGTTATCATCAACCTCATCGCCACTGTCTAGAAGTGCCAGCTGCCGCGGATTTAGGACCTCTGCTCAGCGTTGTCCGGGGGACAGAAGTTAACCAAGCTCAACCTCTCAGAGGAACTTACCAGCAGCTGCTGCTCGATAATACCTGCCATACGTATATCACAATATGGGCAACTTTGGGGCTCTTACAGTGCACGCGCTGGCGCGGCCTCAGCCTCTGTTTTGTCTCTGGTCTCCAGCTGCCAGAAGACAAAATAAATAAATGTTTGAAAGCCCGTTCCTACAGGTATGGAATAACGGGTTTAAAGCCTTGACAATAAATAAATAAGGGGTCTGAAAAAGTAACCCAAGACACGGATTTTGAAAGAAAAACCACTTGGAAAAATAATATGTGTGCATGGAAACTCTTACTTTCGTAAGGTCCGGTCAGCTAGGGTACAAAGTCGCCGCGTAGAGCGTTTAGTGAGATGAGAATGCAGAGATGCGCTTGAAAAGTGCCATGAAGAGCCATGATCAAAGTGCCCCAATGTTGATGGTGGTAGAAGGTTTGTCCGATGATCCATGTAGTTCCACCTGCGTGAAGATCCTTTGACGCGGAAGATATCTGAAACAGCCTTCAGGCATGTAATGATTACCACTCGTCAATAGCCGCCAGATTGGAAATTCCTTGCCAGTCGGACAGCCACCGACGAAGGAAATACCTACCCATTGCGAGATAGGGCAGGAGACATTTGCTGAACAATGACAAAAGGAGTGAAGGGGAACAAACAGAAATAGATGGAGCGGGAGTGGTATTTGCTGCAGTAACTAAAGAGAAAACGCATGACTAATGCAATTTATTGAGAGCACCCAGCAACAGCCGTAACGCAAGCCGTCCCTCAGAATGGTGGAAAAGAGATTTTACAAAAAAGGAACAGAAAGTAATTGAGAAAAAGCTGTATGGAGTGAGAAAAAGAAAAGAGGAAAAATAAGAAAAATAAAATACGTAAAATACATGAGGTGGAAATCGAACCATCGAAGGCATCTCCCGAGACGAATCAAGAGATGGTTATGCTATGTTTAGAAGGGGGATGCAGGGACCGGCACTCCAGTGCACAGGATCATAAAACAGCCGTCGGGCGGACACCGGCGCTGCGCACCGCGTACCAGGACGCCGGGCCCAGCCTGAGGGCAGCGAGTTCGGAAACCAGGCCGATAAGGTGCCCAAGTCAACCTGCCACACATCCGCGCACAGACATCATGTAAGGGCACAGCCCACTTATGCAAAGCGGCGCGAAACCGCCCAGGTGACGCCACGCCGACCCCAAAGTTCCCTTATGAGGGTAAAGCAGGATGTGCAACCACGTGCTCTTGCAGAGGGATGCGACCGCTAGACACTCAAGCCCTGCCATTAGCATCATCATCATCGTCGCAAGTCGTATGAGCCAAGTGACCCGCGCACCAGTAGTCATCCGCAAGCAAGCAAAATATATGACTTTACGAGGCATCGCTGCGCATCTCGGATGATTGTGTGTTAGCTTTTCTTTTCATGGGTTTAGCCCTCTAAGAAGCTGGAGCGTAGGGTCAACCATGATCCTCCCAGCCGGCTGGCGAAGAAGAGAAGACGAAACTTCCTTCATTTCTGAAGCAACGCCTGCCTCCAAGAAGCTGGATGCGCGGGGTCGGCCACGGTCCCCAGTAAGGCCAATTTTAGCGGCTGTCCCAGTCACGGGATAGCAGAGTCAAACTCGACTCTTAGTCAAAGGTGGGCGACTTTTGCGAGGGTCCAGGCTTGGCGACAAGGAATCGGTAACGTCGCGCATTCTGGCAACGGACCTGGGCATGTACTGCGCATACACACGTGAGTGGCCAAATCATCGACTGGCATTGCGTGAGCTCCCCGAGAGCACTGGCTGAATGCTCTTTCTCCGACATGAGCAAAGAAAAGCAGGGATGAGTTAACACTGCGGTAGAGACCCTGCCTCGATTACGATATATCAATCCGGGGAAGGCCCCCCGGCCTATCCAGCACGGCTTCACTAAGTAGGCGTTCCATGCCAATCAGAATGGCCCGATCCCGCCGGTCTGAAACAACACGTGGATATACGCCAATCGCCAGGGGGCCCCAGGGGCGAGAACAAGACATGCCGCCAGCTCAGCCGTCAACGTGCATCTCGTTAGGTAGTGATGGAAAGAAGTGCACTCCACGCCACACGGGCATATACTAGCAGGGGCGGGGCCAAATCTATGCAGGTAGTAAGGGAATCTACCATGTCCAGTAAATATTCGTACTAAAGGTTGGAACGGAAGGGAGTAGGCCGGCATCGCTGATGTGGTGGGGAGCGGTAAGAAGGCTTCTGTGTCAGAATTGGCCTACCTCCAATCTCGATACCAATCGCGCTCCATTTGCCATAGCCCCAGCCATTTTTCAGAGGGAAATGGACAACCTCTTCAGGGGACTCAGGCGCGTAGCAGTGTACTTGGATGACATCCTGTTTACGGGCACTGAGGACGGGGACCACCTGCAGAACGTGCACAATGCACTGACGCGATTGCACGACACCGGTATCAAGCTCAAGCTGTAAAAGTGCAGTATCCTAGCCACCGATGTTGAGTACCTGGGACATGTTCTTTGCGAGGCCAGTCTGACTCTGGGGCCCCGCAAATTTGTTGTTGTGCTCAAGGCGCTGATGTTCCACAACAAGGAGCTTCAGAGCTATCTCGGCCTCATGAACTTCTACATGAGTTTCCGGCCGAACTTGTCGGCGCATATACAGCCACTCTGTTTTCTGCTTCGAGATGGTCAGCTGTGGGTCTGGGAGAAGGAGCAGTACGTGGCCTAGCAGCGCAGCAAGGAGCTAATCACAACGGCTTCATTGCTGGTAGACTTCGATCCGTCCAAGCATGTCGTCCTGACCGTAGATACGTCGCCGTATGGCGTGGAAGCCGTCCAGGCGCATCGACACAAGGATGGTCAGGAACGGCCTGTGTGGTTTGCTTCTCGTCGGCTTCATGCTGCAAAGCAACGCTATAGCCAGTTGGACAAGGAAGGCCTGGCCCTCATGCTCGGGGTCGAATGCTTCCACCAGTACCTGTGGCGCTGGAAGTTTGAGGTGGTCACGAACCACAAACTGCAGTTGGGGCTACTGGTGCCTGAAAAAGCGGCTCACGTGCAGGCATCAACTCGAGTGGTACGCTGTGGCTTGAGGCTGGCAGCCTACAGCTACCAGCTGGTCTACCGTACGGGAAAGGACCTGGGACCTGTGGATGCCCTGTGCCACCTGCCTCTAGAAGTGGTGCCTGCTGCTGCTCCAGAACCTGCTAACGTGTTCCTACCAGATCTCGCATGCTTCTTCTTATAATTATTAGTATTATGCAGATATATGGCATCGCAGGCGATCAGCCTGCGATGGACCCAGTCCCATCACACCTGAGACACCTGAGACACATGAACACCTGAGACAGGACTGGGTCCTGTCTCAGGTGGTCAAGGTGGTGTCCCGAGGGGAAGAGTTGATTCAGCGGGCGTATAGCCACAAGGCGGTCGAGCTGACCCTGCAGCAGGGCTGGCTACTGTGGGGTTCAACCGTGGTGATCCCACAATGTCTCCGGTCCAGGGTCCTGAAGTTGCTGCAAGCGCATCATCCTAGTGTGGAAAAGACAAATATGGTGGTCCAGTCCCAGGTTTGGGGGCCTGACCCGGACCAGGACATCGCTTACATGGTGCAGAACTGCCAAGGCTGCCAGCAGCATCAGCGTGCCTCGCGTGATGTGAAAGTCACCCCCTGGCCGTTGCCACAGAGACCTTGGTCCCACCTGCTTGTGGATTTTGGGGGGTATTTCAAAGGCCAAAGGGCCATTACTTTCTGGTGGTGGATGCCTTATTGAAGTGGGTGGTTCTACCTGTCAAAACTCTATCATCAAGTGCGGCTACTGCGGCACTGCGACAGGTCTTCGCCGCCCATGGGTTGCAGGACGTCATTCTGCCCGACAATGGTCCGGCTTTCGCCAGCGCAGAGTACCTGGCCTCGCTGACGAAGAATGGAATCCGCAGCATGAGGGTTCCGCTGTACCAGCCTGCTTCAAACGGGGCAGCCTAGCGAGCGAGTTTCTACTGTCTTGCGGTAATCATTGGATTTGCGCATGCGCATTGTTCAAAGAGTTAGCATTGTGTGGTTTCAATAAACCAGTTATTTTTCTGCGTTCATTCTTTCTTCTTCTACTTCAGTGTCGCTACCCTAGCTCAGTTTAATGTCCCAAATATTGTCTCACAAAATGTACTACCAACCCACGCTCCTTGAAATTGAAGCTTGCACAGCCTTAAGCAACATGATTATTGCAAAATTGAACTGCGGCTCTAGATGGCAAGAGCTTTCGAAATATTTTAAGCGATCGTCAAGCAAAAATGTAACGTGAAACATTGGACGTAGATAGCAAGTGCTCGCCCCAGTAGCAGGTGTAGCCATACACAATGCAAATTGTGGCAATGGGAGATGGAACGCAAAGGAGACCCAAACACACGTGCATGTGTAAATAATAAGCAGTTGGGAATCAAAGTGGGATTTCGTGCTCCATTACCATCTCTTGCAAATTACTCTTTTAGCGCCAAACATAATGGCTGTGGTCTATGCCTAAACTTTAGGAAAACGTTTTACTTATCATGTTGTGGTGCGCTCAGCGATGAGAGAAGCTACCAATGTATATGCGAAAGAACTAAGTCAGAACAATGGGTTGCTGTGGTGCTCGTTCAATCTCTTTCGAGATGTAAGAGAAATGCAGATTGTCAGCAAATAACCTTTAAAGGAAGTGCACTATAAGCCGTCTTTACGGGAGTGTTGTATTAATTTGAACAAGAGGCTGGGGGGGTGGTGAAATGAGGCGTAGCAATCCTGAGGCGGCTGAAGGTTTAACATTTTCTATGACATAAAGTACTGCAGCACTCGCTGGAAAACTAATGTTCTGGTGGTGAGCTACGGTAAATATATGTCACTATATCCTTCTGTGGTTCAACAATCCGGCAATAAATTCTAACATACATCGTTGAATAATTATTTCTTAGAAATCTAGCCGCAAGGCGGTAAGTAAATGAATGATAGTGAGTGTGCCAGAAATGCGTAATAAAACGTAATACATGAGCGGAACAACTAGAAAGTTAAGGTACATTAACATATCTTACTTCCAATGTAACAATTACAGAATGATTATTTCTTTACGCTGTCACAAAATACTTACTCGTAGAAATGTGATACGGTTTGCTTAGGAGCACGAGCTAAATAAAGAAATGTGTGGGATTATAAATTCACTACTCAGCGTCATGTTGTAAACTATATTTGAAATTAATTGCAGGTCTGTAAACTTCGGAGCACTGGGAACGATCTTGGGACATTACATGACCCTCGGCTTGAGCGCTCACGGTGAGAATTCAACCCAGCTCTTTGATTTGATTTGACATACGCTTTTTCCATTCCACATGCTCATCGGCTTGATGTAAAAGAACTGCACGAAAGAAAGGCATGCCGGAAGCGCCCCCTCTCTTGTCGCACGTGAGGCATGGGGGTGAGACGAGGGTGGGCGGGCATTCTTCTAGAAAGCGATCATCTAGAAAGCGATCTGCGACGTGGCCACAAAGTGCGCACCCACGCCGGCTTCATGTTCAAATGCAATCTACTATGTTTGCAGAGTATGCGTAGTGCCGGTATCTTCGTATGTGCTGTGGTTTCGACGTTTCGTTCGTGTTGAAGCGAAAGTCACGAAGGTCGATTCGCTTGCTGCTGGTACTGCAATTCCTGACTTCAGAATTTTTACAGCGATTTTCTGCACTCATCGAGCGAGATTTGTTCATGTTTTCCTGTGCATGCGCGACACGTGCATGTGCATTTAGTTAAAACATGCTGGCGGGATAGTTGGTTTGAATCCACGATAGACTGTGTGAGCGCGACTCAACGAGGACGTAGAAAGAAACAGACACAGAGTGACAGCGCCTACCTTTATGTGTCTGTTTCTTTCTGCGTCCTTATTCAGTCGCGCGCGCACATTGTACGATTGGTAATTTGGTCGGTAAGCGAATGTTCACAAGCTTATACGGCGGATAAAACTACTATCCTCACTTTGTCTAGCTATCAACTAATTTGATATTGCAATGGGTGCTTCGCCTTTCGGGCGAAAGTGCAACTGCTTTGTGAACTATAAATTATCTACGATCCACAGGACAACAGTGAGCATGCACGCACACGGGTCACATACGGCACAATCAGCCGTCCGACTGCAGGCATGGCGCTTGTCTTTTCCGCACATCGTGGTCGGGTAACAAGTGACAGCCAGCATCGCAAGCATATTACATTGTGTGTCCCATCTCTTTGCAGCGAGAGTCGCAGTTGAAGACGAGCAACTTGCATTGCGATACAGTTAGGTGACGCGGCCATTTGCTGCGGCAGGCAACACTGCGACATGGGCTGCATGCTTTTTTGTTCTTTTGGGAGACGCTAATATGTCTGCTCATACTTGGTGCCCCACTTTCTCTCAATATAGACATGCTTGATTTCTTGGGCATAACCTTCGGCAGCCACATTTGCGGGCCTTTCCACACACGTGGCTATCAACTTCATACAGTTCAGACCATGAAATCGCTTATGCGAATTTCCATTAATGGCAAGTTATAGCCAAGAATGGCCACAAACAAAATTTGCACATGACTGCAGCAGCAAAGTATGGAACGGGGAGCATCAATTATGGTGCGTGTAAATTGAGAATAAATTGACTGCAGGAGCAGGTGCTTATGTCGACAGACTGTTTTTCGATGTAACTGACCAGCCTCCCACATCCGAGAAACGTAACACGCCAACGACCAGCAAGTAAGACAGCGGCGAAACTACACTCTGCAATCACTCACTTCAGTGGAACTTGTGCAAAAGTTCAGGCTATCCGCAAAAAGAGCAATCCGGAACGAGGCTAGGAATTAAATATGGGAATGTGAACGCTTGCATTCGTGAAAGAAGCCACTCTGCTCTGCAAGCACTCAATGCCAAAAACATTAAGAAAAATCTTATACTACGTTGCACATAGTGCAAAGGATAATGCAAGAAACATGCAGATGTGTCATGAGCTATTTCTTGGTAGGAATTGATATGTCAACGTAGACTAGAAAATAATAGAGATATGATATGCTACAAGAGGGTGGCTGGCAATAATTATGAGCAAAGAATCGGTTAACCTTTACCTGTGGATGAGGAAGAATGATCTTCAATAATAATTGGGAATAAAATTCTTGCATTCATAGAAAAAATATTATACTTGGCACAAATGGAATTTGACAAGCGCAGGAAGCTCATTAAGGAAGGCAAACGGACGGCACTCTTTTGGCCAGTGTCATCCGTGCTTTTCAGAGGTTGAAAGTGTACCTGAACACGAAGAATTTCTTTTGTTTACGTACTCGAATTGCTCGGCCAATAGCCGTGCAGATGGAAGGATGGCTGATGCTCTTTACAGTTTTGGGACTGTCCTCCGTAGACTTGATATCTCACGTAAATACATCTGGGTCCGCTTCCTTGTTCGTGGTCTAAAAGTCGCGAATTTGGCTGCTGCCCTTGTTCGTGTAGATGGTGGCTTCTGTGATGCGAACCAAGAGATGCTTGGTGTCGACTGCTGGAGCGCAACACTAACACGTGAGACACAAGACAGATTACCCCAACTCATTTAGTGTTTCCTGTATTTTGAACCGATTACCCTCATCCGTAAATGTGAACAAGTTTTCATATTGTTACGTTGTAGAAATCACATATAAAGATGTATTTCCAAGAATTACAATTGAGACAGACATCCATGAACAAGATTGCTGTCGCGACCGATTCCACCTGTACATGCGAAAGTGTCTTCTGACTGGCGGCACACTTGGTTGCACTGTAAAATAACCCTGCCCTGTATAGGCGCCGTCATGTCGTTAACTATAAGGGAGGTGAACTAGCGGCAAAGTAAGGCTTAAGCCGGGACACAAGCACAATGTCCGTGGGGATACACGAGTCCAGCGGGGTGATCTCATAGTTCACCTTTCAACGCTAACGCAATATTGTGTAGGGTCCTGTGTAGCGCTCTAGCAGCTTTTCCTACAAGCCGATGCAGCGGCATGGTGTCCATAGCAGGACAACAGAGCCAGGAGAAAAGCGAACGTCCCGATGTAGGTTGTCGTACCAGACTTTCTGCGCGGCTTGAGACTCAGTGAGTCGGAAGCCGGCAATCTAGCATGCGTGTGAGCCCGGGTGAAGGCCTCTTGAGCACATTCAGTGCGTGTATATTGAGGAAGGAAGCTGTCCCTTACGAAAATTTCTAGTTTCTTTGAATAATATTTCAGACAAATGTCACTAGATCCTACCAATGATTTACTGAACCTTTTCAAACCGTTTTTAAACTTCCTACAAACATCATACTAACATCCTGTCTATTGACCACCAATATTGAATAAAAAATTATTTACACTTTCTTTAAAAGATGACTGAACATGCTACAAACATTAATATCATGATTCACTTACCATCTTGATCCTTTCAGAAATTTTATAGTAACATTCTACCAACTTCTTATTTCTCCACCTAGAAACTTGCTAGTAACATTTTCGAACTTCGTGTTGCTCATGTTAGAAACATATTTGCAATTTTTTGTAGGTTTGAGAAATAGCATGGTGGCATTTCCCGCTTTCTACAGAATTTTTTAAGTTTTGTTCTGATGTAACCTTGCACATGAGCGGGATATAAATGCATTTGTTAGCAAAACAATAACTTTTTAAACATTGATTTATTTTGCGACCCATTGTACATTTCCTTCGAAGGCACAACAAGCAGTAAAGATAATACATTCTTCATGTCCCCATGGTGAAATTAAGATGCCTTGCTGAGAGCCTAAGGGAGGGAAATGCAAAAATAGTTAGAATAGCCTGATACATTGTGTCAGTGTATGTGGACAGGACAGCATGTAGCAGTCATGTATGAGAACTTTAGGTGACCTACAATGAAAGCGAGGATTTTAACTGGATGCCTTGCCACACATGCTTAGAATGGCATTGACACATCTGAGGCCCAAGGGCTCTTTTTCGGCGACATCATTATGGGCATTGGAACACCACCCGGAAAGCGAATGAAGCGGTACTGCTGCGCAGAATATACACCTGTTACATCTAGGAATCACAGAGTTGCGTAAAGTAGCCATATATCAGTTGCATCAAGGATATTCAAAATTCATAGAACGGCTTCAGCCAGACACGCCTAACTGACAATAAAGGCGATGACGTCACTTATTCAGTGTACAACTTTACAAACTTTAAAGAGCCTTCAAACACTCCTTGTTACTACAATTTTCTTGTATTTAGCAACGCTAAACTCATCAGAAGTAAACGCAGCTGTCTGGACTGCTCAACTATAGAATATCTATAACCAGTGCCTTACAAAGAGCCCACTGAACACAGATTAGTCTATTAGCCAAGATGTTTTGGCCAAGACGTCTTGGCAAGATCACCAAGACGTCTTGAAAATAATATAAACGTTTACAAAACATATTCAATACGTCTTGACAAGATATTTGGGACTTCTTGAACACGTCTTACGAAAACGTTGTCGGATTTCTTAAACGTCTTGTAGTCGTCGTGAAGACCGTTTAACGGACCGCCAAATAACCGATATAAGGCGTTTTGAAAGACATCTTGTAGGCGTTTTAGAAAATGCAATAAAACGTATTGCAAGACGTTCTGTTGCCATTTTACAAACGGCCACCATATGTCTTGAACAACGTCTTATAGCCGTTTTGAAAACGGCCGTAGGAAATTTTGCGATCGTTCTGTAGCCATCCTCAAAATATTTTTCCAACCGTCAAAACAGGCTTGACAAGCAAGGTACGATAGCTTCTAGTCAATATAATTTAATAAAGCATATTTAGGTAACGAACGTACAAACCATTAAAAATCTTCAAACGGTGGCGGCCCTTCTAGTCAGGAAGGTTTAACATTCATTGCAACCATCAGCACCTTAAAATTGTATAGAAAAGTACCACTTGTTCATTGGGCTAGGGAGTAGTTGCAAAAAATGACAGCAAGATCTACTCAGCCTATCAATTTACAGTGGGAAAGCTATTGTCAGGAGAAACACCAGCACAAAGGTGGCATATTTAAGTAGTCTCCATGCTAAAATTCAGTCATAACATTGCAATCGAGTGTCGCTTTTCTTCCAGATCAACGGTCAGAATAAATGATGCGGAGATTCAGTCGTCTCGCTAGAAACGGCATACACTGCACATATGCGATGGTCTGGCAAGACCCAAGATCATTTTCCTTAGCTTGTCAACATCGTTCAAGATTTGCAGATGGAATAATATCAAAGACGCCAGGAACACTATCACAGAAGTTTTTCTTACATGGATGTTCGGCACACACATGAACTTAGGAACACAATACACCCTTCCACTATAACATTCATCATAAAGAAATTTATTTCCTCCTGACGCACTAAATGAACAAATCAATTGGAATGTTCCTAATCCTCGCCATATTGAAAAGTTTGGCTGCACCGACAGAGCCAATGCATATGGCCCATTTCTTACAGCCCACAATAGCACCACTGAAATATTGGCAAAGCCACAAAACTGACAACACGTGTTAATGCCACGCTTAACATAAAAGAATGAATACTCACACAAATGAAGCGCTAAAGTGGCCACAGGTTTCAAAATTTTTAAATAAATGAAATCAATAACACCACTACATAAGCAAAATGTTTCTAATGCACCTTCTAGAGATTTGGTTGGTTGCTATGTTATCACACATTGGTGGCTTCATGATTCAGGGAGCTGGCTTAGACAGTTCCACAGGCTGATGCACCTGCAGACAATGTAGCTTGTTCCTAATGTTGCTTGAGCGCAGTTCTGTCACGTGTAAGACAGGTAAGACAAGATATTACCAAATACATGTTGCAGTGAAACTTCCGTTCTAACGAAACGGGACATAACGATTATTGGGTGTAACATAGTGGAATCCCCGTTGAAATCTCCGTAGATATCGACGTTTTAAAACCTTCTTTCAACCAAGTAAAATTATCCTGCCAGTGGATTCGCCGAGCTTGATTTGTCTCCAAAACACAAACTTGATTTCTCTGCGAAACAAGAAATGTCCGGTCTTTGCAGACTCAATCGCATTCCGCGAGATTCGGCACGCATTCGGAGCCAAAAAATTTAGGTATTTGCGTTGAATGCGCCATCGAACGCTGTTCCTTCTCACCTGCGCGTAGCTGCACATAACCAGAGGATCTGTATCGTCATCGCAATGTCTCCAATTGCGGCGCTATGGTGTACTGGAATAGGGTAGTGTTTCATTCAGCGGCGAAAACGTGTCTCTTCTTGCGCTGACGGCCGGGGGTGCTGGAGCACGCCGGTCTACTGCAGCACCACCTGTCGCTGCAGCTTGTAGTCACTGCTGGCAAGAGGGAAGTAATGGTGCAACACCGAGCCTCCGGAATTGGCAGTTATATGGTTGTCGCAGAGGTTATGCATGTACGTACGGAGCTCGCTGATTGCTTGTTGTGGGTTGTCCTGCCATGTTCGCATATTCTTTATGTGAACGGGAAGCGCTGGATTTCTAAATATCTGTGTGTATGTATGTGCGTGCGCATTTGTGTATTTGCTTTCTTCAGTGAAACCTGGCAGCCGCCTTGCTGGCTGATGCAACATGAAAGGAATCACATGTGACCCACCAGGCACAGTGCAGGTGCTTCTTTCGGGTTTCTTATCCACGTGTGTTTCCAAATACTAAAAACATATGCGTGCTTAGCGAACGGAATGAGTAGACGAGTGTTTGTCTTCTGCAACCGAAACGCTCAGCAGACGATCAGGAACACAGCATGATCTGTGGTTTGAAATGTGCAAGCTAAGACGCCGTTTTCATATATCCTCACAGTTTGCAGGGTTTATTTCTTGTGAAGTATACTAATTTCATTTGTTTTGAATGCGTTTTCCCAGTTTAAGAAGACAACACAAATTTCTATCACAACTACAGAAATTTCAGTCCTACAACAGATGTTCCTGACGTTTCTGTAGTTGCGACAGACATTTCTGACGTTGCGACAGAAATTCTGATGTCACAACAGAAACCTTTTGTCGCGAAGACCAAGAATCCTGAAGTCGTAACAGAAACATTCCATCGCGTCAACAAGAGTTCTGAAGTCGCGACAACAGCTTTCTATCGTGACAGCGACTCTGACGTTACGGCAGATATTCTGACGTCGCAACACAAACATTCTGTCTCGACGACCAATAGTTCTGAAGTCGCAACCGAAACGTTCTGTCGCAACAACAAAAGTTCTCAAGTGGCAACGACAACTTTCTGTCGTGACAGTGGTTCTGACGTCGCAACAGAAACATTCGGTCGCGATAACAAGATTTTATAAATTCGCAACAACTTTCAATTGCAACAAGGATTAGAATTGTGCCACTTTCTGTCGCAACGACAGAAAGTGGCACAATTGTGACGCAAGTTCTCACGCCGCGACAGAAGCGCTTTCCGTCGTAACGCTTTAAAATGGTAGGTTAGTTTCGCATCGGTGGTGTACATTGTACTTTTCTCTTGAATGGTATTCAATCGTGCTTCTTTGAAATCGGGAATGCTTATAGCAACGACACCGGTATTAAAGTCGACGTGGCCAATTGTTACAATTGTGCCGCGACGACGAGGCACCAGCAACGCCCTACCGGTCTCCTCAAAAACGGCCGCTGATCAAAACAATACCATCTGCTCCGTATTCGTTTTGTTTTATTTGGTAAGATGTCGCGCACAGGCCGCGCACAGGCCTGTGGACTTAGATGAGATGTTACGTTCACACATTGCTTAAAAAAACAGAAATATTTTATGAGCTTTAGCAAAGTGAAAAATCATTTTTGGTTGTTCAACAAAGTTGCGTGAAAAGCTGTCTCGCTCGGATCTCAATATTCTGGCACAGCGCCGCCGTGAGAAACTAGTATGCTGTCAGAATGAACATTCGTCCAGGAATGTTTATGTAGCAATTTCGCACAAAACACACTAATTATATGCGTGCTAAAATGTGTAAAAGGCGAGAGATAACTGTCGAAATTACCAGCAACCCAAACAGTGTCTCCTGTCGCTGTTGTCTATTTTTGAATTTCTTATTTATTATGGATATCGTAAAGCAAAATCGATGTTCTAGCATGCACTTGTCGATGGTAACAACACTTTTACTCTTCTAGATATGCACCAGTCGACGCACTGGAGTGAAAGCGCATCTTGGCTCTCAAAATGCCAATGTAAACAGCGACGCAGACAGATTCTTACTATTTACACAGCTAAAATGTACACGTAGGGTCACGTTAGGCGTGGTGCAGTGGTAAGATACTTGGTTCGGGATGCTCAGGGCGCAAGCTAGAATCAGCGGCGGCCAACTTTTAGTTTTTTCTTTTTCATTCCTTAATTTTCTATTCGCACTAGCAAATTCACATAGCCTTAAGGAGGTATCTGTCAATTTTTAATTAGATATTGATCGAGAACTACGGAACGTCCGACTACAGACAATAGACGTCAGACAACAGACGTCAGACAATGGAACGTCAGACAACAGAACGTCAGACAAGAGAAAGTCAGACAACAGAACGTCAGAAACACAACGTCCCATTATACGATGGACTGCAATTTTCTGTTGTGTTTTTTAACCTGGTTAGTTCATAAATACAGAACGTTTTGCACAACATGGTTTAAATTTCGCGTGCTAAGCACGTTGGTCGATCGCAACGCCCTACTGGTGGCGCTATTGCAGAGGCGCCTCCGGTTTTGTCATAGTTTTGCTCTACGGATGACACACTGCCCCATTCCAGTACGCCATTGCAGCACCGGGCCGGCTAGTGCAGCTAGGCGTGGCCTCAAAGATTGGGCCGGTGCAATCTCAGAGACCACGCCTCCTTGTGTTGCACGTGTTGCTCGAACGAGCCAACGTTGTTGACTTTGCAGCGTGCAACGTATTCAACCTTGGCGCCATTTCGCGATGCTAGAGATGAACCAACTCAAAGCGGAGCGAAAAACTATCACATTGCAACCGAAAGCAGCCATCGTAAATGCAATCGTGTAGGATGCTAAGGAGTTCTGTGTTGAGGACCCGGTAATTTGTTTTGCTGTTTTCTGTCAGCGCACATGGCCATGTAGCGGTCCTACTCGCCGCAAGCCGTCTTCTATGCAAGTTTGAAATTTTGCACTTCATTACGCAATCATTACAGTTAAGGGCAGCAACGAATATAATTAATTTTGGCTCCCTTTTAACTTGGTTATAAAGAGGTTTGATAGCATGTGACTGATAAGAGCTCCCACTCATTTGTACGGAAGCTTTGTTTGCAAACACTAAGCGCTAGAAATTCGACCTAGGCATCTAGCGTACGCATACCGAATATTGCCATCGCTGCGATTCAGCCTTTTGTGTATAGTGGGATAGGAAGCACCCAGGATACCGACGTGCATTGGAGATTTTCGACAATAACGAAAGCCTTATCCAAGGCTAATATCATGGTTAGAGGCTGTCACGTCCTCCGCAAGTATGTCGCAAGCGAAATTTTTCGTTTTCGCAACACAGACTTGCTGCTTCAAGCACTTTTCTAAGATGTATCGCTTGTTCAGGTAAACGTAGTCATAGTTCCCGCACGGAATACCTATGCCGCGCCGAAAACCCACTTTACAGCATTACCTTCACACGCTTTCAGAAACCTCCATATCGTGCATATGAGCGCTCTACCATTAAGCTATGTGCGGCATAATAACGGGTTGCGCGTGCTCGGTCCATTATTAGTTGGCGGTGCGTCACGCATTCACACTTCGTACTGGCGACGCGGCCTTGGTGGGAGAGGTGATCGTTAACCGACGACATCGCACGTTCCGCATGGCAGCTGTATCATGCGGCGCTCAGCAAACTGAAACTTCCTGGCTTGTTATCACCTGTTCTGCTGTGTTGCATTTATGTGTGTACTCATAACACAGCGGACACAATTCGACTAAACGGGGACATGCGCAAGGGGCCAGTCATAACACTGCTTGAAACATTAAGTTATTAAGCTGCTTTTTATGTGCGCTGGTGGGAATGGTCGAGAGCTTTGTAGCTGATGTTGTACCAGTCAACAATAATTTTCAGTGGTTATCGACTGGTCACTATTCTTACGCATCCAAAATGGTTCCAGTGTACCGGCGCGCACCATTCCTATTGTTCTCGACAAAGGTAACCTATGCACGCGACCCCTGACGAATGAATTACTACCATCCGCTGGCACACCGACTCCACCAGTGCACCCGGGAAAAAATAGTGCACGTCTGGAGCGGTAAAGCGAGCCACATAAAGGCACAAATAAACTCACGGCATACTCAAGTAGAATTCTAATAGCCAATGAAGCAATTTCACTTTCGTACTTTTTTCTGCAGCTAGTAAAATGGCCGGGCTACAAGTCCGTTGCGTTATGATCGCACGGATAAATGCCACACCCAAGCAGCTGCTAACAAGTGAGGGAGTAAGTTTCCGTTTGCTGAATGACCATGACACAGCTGCCGTGCCCAACGCGCGAAGTGTGCGTCGTCGGTTGAGGATAATCTCTCCCACGAAGGCCACGTGACCAATACTAAGTACGAATGCGTGATGCACCACGAAGGCATAATGGACCGAGCACGTACTACTAGGCCCGACAGCATTTCATTCCAAACTGCGCACAACCCGTTATTATGGTGCACAGAGCTTAATGATGCAGTGGTCATATGCGAGACATGGCGGTTCTTTGCTAAATGATGCGCGAACACGTACTGGCAAGTGCTACTGCACTAGATTAGGTCAGTGATTCTTCAGCTGATTTAGCCTTATGAATGGCAGATGTCAGTACACCGTTTGCATTAGGTGGTAGCGACCGCTACCTCGCGCCGACCACAACTCATCTTAGCCGTGGCCTGAGATTGTGCGGCGCGGCTCATCCTGGAGAAGCTTTAACGGAATGTAGCAGATTTGAGCGATTGTACCGGCAATCGGAGTACACACAGAACAACACACAACGCACACTGCACGTGTGTGGTCATTCTACATGGCATTTTCCTAATTGAACCAAATTTATAAATTGTCTGTGGCAGGTAGCACCAGCCTAACCTTTGTGCAAAAATACTTCTTGAGACGGCGCAATATTCTTACAGAAAATGAAAATGCTTCATTGAAACATTGACATAATTATGCTAAGTAAATTTTTAGAAATTACTTTACTACACATATTTCAATCTGCGTATTGTAGATAGTGAGTATCCAAAGGATACCGACTTGGAACGAATTCTGATGATGGTACTGCTTTAAAGATAGACGCTGTCAAACTTGCGGTAACAATGCACTGTTTAACTTATATTTTTAAGGAAACGCTATTTCATGCGCTGAAGCACAAGTTATTTTAAACGGCAATGCATTTCGTCGGACACTATAATATTTATCTCCAATTACGTGGAAAGATTTAGAATAGTGCTACCTGCCACAGGCAATTATTATAAATCGGGTGCAGCTAAAGATGAAGCATCATGTATATCTGAACACACAATTCGCTTTGCAACAAAAATGTGACATCGCGTCAACATAAGTATGTTGCCTGAAAACATGCACACAATTGTAAATTTCCTTTTCGCATGTCTATGACACAAGAGTATTAAGAAATGACCTTTTGGACCTTGCAAATAATTTTCCGATAAGAATGGCCCATTGTTATGGAAACATCCCAGAGAAAAGCTCCGTCAGGCATCGTTCTGTTTACTAGCGCTTGAAGTTGCTGATGCAATGCTACAGGCCTCTGATGTTGCTCAACGCTTGACGCTACGTGCGTGTAGGCACACATACCTCAATTTAATTATTCAGATACCGCACAAGTGCCTCCTGGAAGACTGACTGAAGAAGCATTCACCATATTCCACTCGACTATTGCGCTGCCGTTTCCGCCAGCTACCAGTCGGTTTACGTGCATTACATATAAACAGCGCCACGCATGCAACTGGCGCAGCTTAGCCTGCATGCACCGAGCGGACTTGTGCTATAGACCGTCGCGGCAACGCTATAAAACGCTAAATTGACTGGGAATGTTTGTAGGACATGAATGCAGCTTTTTTTCATCCATGACGAGGACAAACATGAGGGTGAAAGGCACAAGTGCACGCCGCACACTGACAACAGTGGTTTATTTTGAAGAAAGTGACCACGTATATTGCAGAATCTGTGACACATCACGAAGCGGCAGCCGCAAGAAATTCCTACCTCTGCGCAAGATAGCTCCTTGCTGAAAAGGGAGATAGGCGGTTTTGCCACGGGCACAGGTGTCACCAAACCTGTCAATCAATAAAGAATTTATATTATGTGGTTTTACATGACAATACCTCGATCTGATTATTAGGCATGCCGCAACAGGGAACTCCGGAAATTTGGACCACACGGGGTTCTTTAACGTGCACCTACGAGTAAATTTAAGTACACCGGTGTTTTTGCCATTCACCCCCATAGAAATGTGGCCACCGAGGCCGGGATTCCATCCCGCGGCATCGTGCTTGGCAGCCTGACACCATGTAACTAAGCAAGCACGGCGGGTGTCAGTAAATTCCACTTCGATGGTTTCTCGGGTTAACTGATTACGATTTTTGCTGACAACTGAGCATGCACTATATACCGGTTCACACGTGACCGTAATTGTGGCGCCTGCCTGATTACGCATAAAATTTCTCTAGTGGCCATCCCAAAACCCCCATCTCTCTTGGGTCCAACTATGTTGGTCAGAGCTGACGGTGTCTTAATGACAGGCTACATCAGTATCGCTACTATGTGACAGAAATGAGAGGAAGGTTTTTGGATGCCCACTGTAGAAATTGTATGCTTAATTAGGCAGATGCCACAAATACGGTCACGTTCAAAAAGGTTATAGTACATGCTGAATTGTCACCAAAAATTATACTCAGTTAACACAAGAAATCATCGAAGTGCAATTTATTGACAGGTGTGATGACAGCTGTGTGTCAAAACCGTCTATCACCTTTTCCAGGAAAGAGCTATCCTTTTTGCGTAGAGACTGTGGTATAAAGTTTGTAAACAGGGATAAGGTGCCTTAGCACCTTATTCCTGTTTACAAACTGTATTCCACAGTCTGCTATTCCATCTGTCAGCCCCTTTCTTGATTTTGGACTTGCGTAGAGATAGGAATTTTGTGCGGTCGGAGCACACGTGATGTCTCAGAGATTCGGCTACATATGTGGTCACTTTCTTCAAAATAAAACGCCGTTGTAAGTCTGCGCTTATGTGTCAGCCTGTTCTTTGTCCTCCTCTTGTGCGCACAAAGCTGCATGCAGGTAGAGAACGATGTATAACGCGACGCAAAACGGTTGCAACAACCTCAAATGGCGATTTCTGTCCATATCCCGCTATATATATATATATATATATATATATATATATATATATATATATATATATATATATATATATATATAATATTTGGGGTTTTACGTGCGAAAACCACTTTCTGATTATGAGGCACGCTATATATATATATATATATATATATATATATATATATTGCGAGACCGCTATTAAGCCTCAAGGGTTTATTGCACAGGTCGCACGCTGAAGCAGATGGCACTGGCAGTGATGATGAATATATACAGATGAAGAAGATGAAGGGGTAATATAACGCTCCCACAATTTCCCCCGCGCGTGGAAGCAGCCAACCTGGCTGCTGGTTATGGCGGGAATCGCCGTATGAAATGTTTTAAACGCGAAACATGCACGATCTCTGTGGAACGGCAGCGGCCGTCCAAACGCGCAACAACCTTACTTTTTATTTTTCGATTCACTTTTCCGCTCTGTATTGGCTGTTGCCACTGACAAAACGATACGCAAAGGCAAAGCCCGCATATTGTCGCGAGAACAAGGGCGCATATCTCGCCAATATGAGTTGGGGCCTTGCTCATGTAGTCGCCACTTCGGGCGACAGTAAAAATATGCTGAGGTATACATCTGGGTCTGTGCGTATTATTACGCATTGTTATATTCTTGCACTTCGTACAGCAAGAGCTGTAGTGTCGACAAATGGTGGTATAGCATCGATATCGAATGATCTCACGTTATGAAAAAGTACAAACAATAAAGCCATCCACTTATAGGCATATCTCTTAAGATCATTGATATAATGCGACAGCTATGCGTAGAACTGTGTATAGAGCGTTATTTTCGCCCGTGTGTGCGTGTTTCACTTGCATTTACGCACGTATTTGTATTTCCTATGAACTGAATTGCCAATTTATTAATTTTCACTGATATTGGCCTATGCACTGGCACGTTGTCAGTGAAATTTAACGCTACTAATTTTACGCTCTATGCACGATTTTTGTCCGTGACGTACGTCTAGACGTTATAACTGGGTACCAAGAAATGTACGTATTTGTACGACATATAGTCATTTTGGGATGATATTTAACAGCCGTGTAAGTCTAGAAAAGCACCGAAACGTCTCTTTTTAGACATATCCAAAAACAGATTAGCGCAGACATCTTCCGTACGTTTACGCAAACCGTTTTCAAGCCGCCTTCCCACAACGTTTTAAAGACGTCTTAGCGAGATGTAAGCAGAAGACATCTTATCAAGATGTCTCCCAGGCGTCCATCGCAGAACGTCGCACAGACGTGCGCACATAGGCATCTGTAGCCGTCTTAGATAGTTTTTGACGTTTTAGTTTTTTTGGCTGACCAAAGACACCTTCTAAACGTGTTGAGTTTAGTGGGGAGTGTGCTACATTCTATTTGACAGATTACTTCTGAACACTCCCAGGGTTCTACTAGTACACATAAATACCCAAGAAAGTGGATGGGGAAACACCGCCGCGGTAGCTCAATTGGTAGAGCATCGCACGCGACATGCGAATGTTGTGGGTTCGGTTTCCACCTGCGGCAAGTTGTTTTTTCATCCACTTTAATTTCCATTAATTTATCATTACTTTATTTCATTGATTAAGCACATGCAATTTCCCCTATGTTGTACTTGGTGTCAGTGTTTGTTGGCTTCTCATTATATGACTAATAATTATCGGGTCCCTCGGTTAACCCCCTTTCTTCTCGTTTATTACTTAACGAGGGTCTCGAATCCGGCAACATTGATGCCTTCAGGTAGCATATGTGGGTTTATTGACCAGTTGCCTTCACCCGAAAAGATCACGTTCTCGTGACGCCTGCGGCAAAAAAGACGTTCCACGTCCGCCGCCAAGGTCTGTGAGTGGGGGCGCTGGCTAACACTCCCAGGGTTCTACTAGTACACATAAATACCCAAGAAAGTAGATGGGGAAACACCGCCGCGGTAGCTCAATTGGTAGAGCATCGCACGCGACATGCGAAGGTTGTGGGTTCGGTTTCCACCTGCGGCAAGTTGTTTTTTCATCCACTTTAATTTCCATTAATTTATCATTACTTTATTTCATTGATTAAGCACATGCAATTTCCCCTATGTTGTACTTGGTGTCAGTGTTTGTTGGCTTCTCATTATATATATATATATATATATATATATATATATATATATATATATATATATATATATATATATATATATATATATATATATATATATATATATATATATACCTGCGGCAAGTTGTTTTTTCTCCACTTCAATTTCCATTAATTTATCGTTTCTTCATTCCATTTATTAAGCCCAACTAATTTCGCCTATGTAGTCCTTGGTGTCAGTGTTTTTTGGCTTCTGATGTATGACTACTAAAAATCGGGCCCCTCGGTTAACCCCCTTTCTTCTCGTTTAATACATAACGAGCGTCTCGAATCCGGCAACAATGATGCCTTCAGGTAGCCTCCATGACTGTTGGGGTTTCGACAGAATCAAACGCTTTCTCGTAATCACTGAAAGCTATATATAAGGGCTGGTTATATTCCGCACATTTCTCTATCACCTGACTGATAGCGTATATGGTCTATTGTTGAGTAGCCTTTACGGAATCCTGCCTGGTCCTTTGCTTGACAGAAGTCTAAGGTGTTCCTGATTCTATTTGCGATTATCTTAGTAAATAGTTTGTAGGCAACTGACAGTAAGCTGATCTGTCTATAATTTTTCAAGTCTCTGGCGTCCTCTAGAATTCCTCCTCTCATCTGGAATTCCTCTATTTTCCCTTTCATCGCTAACTCATTGATCGGCTTCTTATGTACCAGTTTCTTCCATTCCCTCCTCAGGTCTAGGCTAATTCGAGTTCTTACCATCCTGTGGTCACTGCAGCGCACCTTGCCGACCACATCCACATATTGTATGATGCCAGGGTTAGCGCAGAGTATGAAGTGTATTTCATTTCTAGTCTCGTCGTTCGGGCTCCTCCACGTCCATTTTTAGCTATCCCGCTTGTGGAGGAACGTATTCATTATCCGCATATTATTCTGTTCCGCAAGCTCTACTAATACCCGCCGTGGTTGCTCAGTGGCTATGGTGTTGGGCTGCTGAGCACGAGGTCGCGGGATCGAATCCCGGCCACGGCGGCCGCATTTCGATGGGGGCGAAATGCGAAAACACCCGTGTGCTTAGATTTAGGTGCACGTTAAAGAACCCCAGGTGGTCAAAATTTCCGGAGTCCTCCACTACGCCGTGCCTCATAATCAGAAAGTGGTTTTGGCACGTAAAACCCCAAATATTATTATTATTATTATTAGGCTCTACTAATAACTCTCCTCTCCTATTGCTAGAACATATGCCATATTCCCCCATTGCCTTGTTTCCAGCCTGCTTCTTGCCTACGTTGGCATTGAAGTCGCCCATCAGTATAATGTATTTTGTTTTCACTCTGCCCATCGCCGATTTCGCGTCTTCATAGAAGCTTTCGACTTCCTAGTCATCATGACTGGATATAGGAGCCTAGACCTGTAGAACCTTCATTTTGTACCTCTTATTAAGTTTGAGAAGAAGACCTGTCACCCTCTCGGTAATGCTATAGAATTCTTGTATGTTAACAGCTATATTCTTATTAATCAGGAACCCGACTCCTAGTTCTCGTCTCTCCGCTAAGCCCCGGTAGCACAGGACGCGCCCGATGTTTAGCGCTGTATATGTTTCTTTTGGTCTCCTAACTTCACTGAGCCTTATTATATCCCATTTACTGCTCTCTAATTCCTCCAATAGCACTGCCAGACTCGTCTCACTATATAACGTTCTAGCGTTAAACGTTGCCAGGTTCATATTCCATTGGAGGGCTGTCCGAAGGCCTGACCTCCTAAATTTCCCCAATTCAAGCTTAAAGGGACCTGCGTGATGACAGCATGGGATTCGACAAAAGTACACCTTTGATGGAGTGCTTGTTAGTTGCCAATACGTGTCACGAAATGCCTTTATTTAGCAAAAACATTATTCCGTCGAATACATTTTTTGCGTCATATCGTTAAAAATAAACGCGTACGCTTTTTCTTGATTATTGTTCGACGCTAACACACGTAACGACACCTGGCTGAGGGCTACGCGGACGCCTTGCGTGGGATGCCGGCAGTTTCGTATGTACTAAGTTGTCGTTGTGCAAGAAAGGCGAGGCGTGCAGACAGGACACAAGAGAAGTCGACAGGACAAACACATTTTTGTATAACGAATCCTTACCAACTAGAACAGCTTTCTGTCGTTATAAGTTGTCGTCCGGCGCTGTTTCGCCCTTTCGTTCTCAACTGATAGTTCGTTTGCTTCAGATTTGTGTTATGATGCTTCGACAGCAAGGTAGTAGTGATAACTGAGCGATGTACCTCAGTCTGATTCTCAATTTTTCGTTGTTGTAGGCAGTCAGGGTGCGGCATTATTCGACTCTTTGAAGAACCGATCAACGGGCGCCAAAGGGTGGCAGTAATAGGAACCGACAAGCACGACGGTTATTGCCGGCCGCTCAGCCAAGCGGCCGAAAGGGGTCGACAGCAGGTTTTCTGGATTATTGTTCTTTTTTTGTCATCGGCGCGACAGGGGCGGCCAGACCGCCTTTTGTAGGGCCCCTGTGCATTCTCTGCCCCGCGCGTGCATTTTGAGCCTTACTAAAAAGGTGGGATTACGAATACTACAAAATATGTGGTGTATCTGTACAAGCCTATGTCCACGATGTGTTGACAGTGTATGTGGTGTTTCTGTGCAATGCCGCGTCCACGAATTGCTGCCAGTGTATGTATGCCGACAGCGCCGTATGGCCAGCTGCCGTAGTTTCTCCCATTTTCATGAACGGACAATGGAGGTCCGGCACGGATGCAAGGGTGTGTGTGCATGTTGCAATACGAGTGCGAGAAGTCTATCAGCAGGAAAGAAGCACCCGTTCCCTCGCCCCTAATTAAAAGGGGCGCGGCCAAGACCTTGAGAGGAGCCAGTATACAATTGGGTGAACTTGATGGGATCCTTACCAATATATGCCATCCTCCCACCCAGGGCGCTAGAGAAAGGAGAAGTTGTTTACGCGCAGGTTTTAGACCGAGTCTAGAGTCTAGAGTGTAGAAGCGGAACCTACACTCTGCTCAAAAACGTCAAGCAGCTAGTCCGGTCCAGTATCACCTGGGCCGCCTAGCCGCGTCTGAACTGCGACATACTGGTTGGCGTAAGAGACGACAAACCAACGTATGCAACGAAGCTCACGGTAGTTCCCCTCAAGTTGGCTCAACCTGCTGGAGGGAAGACGTCAGACCTAGACTCCTGGGAAACCCTGCCCAGCAATCGCATCCACCGCAACGAGATCGGCTTGCCAGCCTCCTTCGGTAAAGCTCTGAGGTCGACGCCATGCTTTGTGGACTAGCTGCAGCTTCCCGGCTATGCGTGTGCCATCTTTTGTTTTCTTTGAACTCTGTTTAGTTGACCACGTTAAGTCTGTTTCTGTAGTGTTATTTCCTATGTATACAGGTAACTGTTCGTTGTATTTCTTTTATATTCATCATTGATCTAGATTAAGTGCATATGTTAGTTTTGTGTTTTTCGTGTTTCATTTAATCTTTGTGTCATTGTAAGTCGATCAATATTGTTTTTCTGTCTTTCTCCCGACTCTGACTTCTTCGCTGTGTTCGCTTGAGTACAGAGCGATCAACCGGCTTGTACACCCTGTCAACGACTTCGCGCCAACAGCGAACGGGTGACAAGCCGTGACATAGGCCTAACATAAAGAAGCTATACTAGCTCAACATGCCCTTGAAGTTCGCCAGCGTGTATGGCAAGCAACGCGCGCACTGCGGTAGTTTGCAGGACTGCACTGCACTTCACATAGAGTGTCTGCTCAAACACGCAGCCACCGTTTTCTTCTCGCCGGCCAGCTCTACCTGAACAGTGGAGACAGCGAATAAAAGACAAGTTCGAGAATGTTGACAGCCAAGTACAGGGTAATTAAAAGTCTAGATAAGCAACCAGGAGTGATCAAGAAGAAAGTGACAGAAGCAGACAGTGAATTGAACTCAAAAATTTTAAACAAGAAAAGTCCATGGAGATACATGCAAGATTGGGAAGAAAGAGAACAGAAGTGAAAATTTGCGCGGTAATGCAAAAGGCAGTGCCTTTCTACTTGAGGCCCCAGCCCCTTGCTTAAGGACAAAACTATACCGGAGCAAATATACACAACAAGCTAAGGCATAGGTGACCGGAGACCACTCAGTACATCACAATTTAATGCCGAGTTACTCCCTTAGTGAGACCCGTAGGTAACGTACACCTTCACAAAGCTCTAGTATTTATAGTGGGCGGAAGCATCGAGATGTCATCATTTGAGATAAGCAGGACTAGCACTACAGCACTGGTGGAAAAAATGAAAACAGGGAAGGGATTGTTATTGCTAAGCGAACTCAATAAATCATTATGACTAGGTGCGTTACAGCTATAGGTATATAGCGCTACAAGGTAGATAGAGAAGTATCGAGGAGAAAAAAGATTAAGCTGTTGCATGCAAAGCTGCTAGAATGAATAGCATATATTGCACACCTGGTTAACTTAAGCAGGCCAGGCGACTATGTGCCACCACCCCGTTTCAAAGGAGACGCGCATAGATCGAGTCGTCCCTGACCAACACAAAAGTGTTTCTCTTCTTCGGCAGCGTCCCCACCGCGGCTCAGCCCTTACAGCCGCTCAGCCACCGGAGCGGGTCGACAGGTTTGCCGAGATCGCATTTTTGAATTGAGCTAACTTATTTTTCATATATTTTCTGTACTTGCGTGTTCCAAGTCTATATGCGCTTTACCGCTGCTCTGATCGTGGTACGCGTAAAACTACCATAACTTGAATCGGTGTCGTGAATTGAGCGCTCGCTTGGAGCGTGTTTGATTGACGCAGCGGCACCTTGCAGGCGCCTACTACGATTACAAGGGCAACCTCGACGAGTGGTGGACGCCAAAGATGCGGCGCGGGTACGCGGCCGGTGCCGTGTGTTTCCGCAATCAAGCCGACTGGTTTGTGAACCCGGCTACGGGCGAAGCGGTAGGTGCAGTCTTCTCTCGCCAACATGCTATTTTTGTCTTTGCATAACAACCACAATAAAATGACAATGATCGCAAGTGAAACCTGGCTACTAACACACAGCTCAATTTCCTTCAAGAAACCTACATGCACAGAGAATTCCACCATTTGCGCTTGCGCATTCGTCCACGTTTTTTGCGTTGATAAATGTCTATGAAATTAGTACAGATTTACAGAAGTAAGCACAGAAATAAGTCCATGAGTTCGAATTATTCTTCAAAGGTTTAGCCAATCAGGACGCATTAAATGAATTTTGCGCTGTGCACTGGGGGAGAATCGCACGTATGTTTCCTCCTACTAACGCCACTGTGTTTCCTTATCCGCTCACACCTCACCAACACACCACTCGGTGTTTCTATTCACGAATTAACAAGAATTCGCAACTACTCACTGCGTTCTAAAGCATACATACAGTCATACACACGCCGACATTAACAACAAGTTCCTGAATAATCTGCGCGTCGTCGTCACCGGCGAAGGATAATCGCAACGATTTCATTATGTTAAAAAAGTCTTTCTATAGGATTCGTGGCTTACACACCAAAACGTGCAGTACAGCGACGGAGGTACTGTCACTCCCACGCTCAGGTTGGTCTGATGCTTTATTTAGCTTGCCTTTCAGACCGGGAGCAGGCACCGGTGGTGCACTTACACGTTTGCATTGCTACACGGAGGCCCGGCTCTAGGGGCGGCAGGCAGGCATTGTGAGGTTGCAGAAAGCGGATGGCTGCGGAGGCCCTGATGAGAGCGGCGGTCTAATGGGCCATACCGCCAGAGGGCTGTAGACAAGAACGAAATGATATGTATGCGAAGAACTGCTGAGAAATATGTAAGAAAGTAAATGCTCTGGGGGAGAGTTGATGTATCTGTACAGAAAAAAAAATTGATTCACAGTGGGGGAAAAGAACTAGGAAGGTCACCAGCAAGTATGTGGCCTGTGGGGTGAGCAACACAGCAACAAAGAACGTCAAGCGGGAAGGCAGAGAGGCTGAAATAATCTCATGGGTGGGGGAAATGAAAAAAAAACCTGCCATGAGTAACTACTTCAGAGGAAAAAAAAAACGAAATCAGGGAAGAAACAATTTATGATAGCTCAAAGGGAAGCTTATTACTTTTCGAAGTGAGATAAGGATGTCTCAGAACACGCATCTGTCAAGCGGTATACAAGAAGGAAGAAGTACGTGCTCGCTGCGGTAAAGCTAGCGAAACAATGGAGCATGTTGCATTAGAATGAGAAGATATCTGCCCAGATATCTGTCCAGGCACCACTGTACTACTCGAAGGCTTCGGGTTCAGCGATAGCAGGGGGGAAAGTAAACATGTCCGCACTAGAAATTAGTAAGAAGTGATTGGAAGGTTGGTGGGAGGAAAGTAGGGAAACGACAAAAAACGGAGACGTACAAAAATAAAGTTCACAATAGGGGTCAGAAAATTTTATGGAAATTTATATTTCTTTTTTTTTCTTTTTTTATTTCTTTTACCTAGGTAAGGCATTAGGCAATATAATAGCAAGAGCTTGATAGCGCAACCTGTTTCAAAGGGGACGCTCATCCATCCAACGAGGGCGTGCTTTATTTGGTTCTCAGAGCACAAGTTTACGTGCTGCGGACGACGTCCACATGACTGTTTTACTTGCGGGACGGGGAATCGTAGGACATGCCTTCGCCGCCGTAGGCTCCTTTAACACGCTCGATGCCACATTATCCTCGTTCGCAGGTAAAGTACTCGTCTTATTTCGGCAGTTGATCACTTCAAGTCCTTCGTACGGCGACCTTAGTCATGGCCGGAAGTCTTCTCGGCGCGCGGAAGCATGGTCCGATGAAGCAAGGTCTTGCGGAAGCGTCGTAAGAGGACGGTTGGCAGGCTGGAGTTGGCCGTAAGCCTTGGAACAGTAATCGTAGCTGCTCGATGTAGTCACAACGGTCAGTTGCGATACGGGGAAGGTGAAAAGGTGCTCCTTAAACCATTTCCGCCGCAGTGCACGCGAGGTCCTTCTTGATGTCCGAGTGAACGCCAAGCAGTACGATGGGAAACTCTTGAATCCGCAAAGCAGAGGTGTTCTGGGTAAATAGCGCTGTCTTTTGCAGCGGGCACAGTCACTCAACCATTCCTTTCGCGGAGATGCGTAATGTAGTCGTGTGAACGTGACTTGGGCGTACCGGATATGCTTCAGGCCACCGGGTATAGCGGTCCATACAGGTGAGGATGTAGCTTTTGCCCGACAAGGTCTATGTGAACATAGTCAAAGCGGTAGTCAAGCGCGCCGAATTGCTAAAGCGGTGAATTTGTGTGGCAGGGCGTTTTCGCGCGCTCACAACAGCCTTACGAGCCCATCTCCGAACGTCATTGTTCATGCTGAACCACACAAAACGAGTAACAATGAGGCCCTGAGTGGGGCGGACGCTAGGATGGATTGAGTCGTGCAGTGTGGCGAAGATCTGTTGATGGTAGGGGCTTGGCACAAACAGGCGCGCACTGTTAGTCGACACGTTTTACACCTGTTACCCGAGTAGAAAGGCAGTGGTACTTCAGACAGCAAAAGGGACGTGGGGCCGGCACGCAGAAAGGCCGTGGTACTTTTTATTCCAAGCTGCTAACCTGCACACCGACATTCACTACTTCCCTACACGACACCATGCATACTGCTCCGTGCCTTATCTACGTACTAACTACGGTTTTCAAGCTTTAAAGTATACTTTCCGTTCTTTACTAAATAGGTTTGACTTATCATACACCTCGCTCCGTGCAATTTTTTTTAATTTCCTTCCAGACATCTTTCGTTAATCTTTCATTTTCTTGCATTTCCCTGCCACTATTTCCCTCTTATTTGTATTAATTGTCCACAATGAGATGTTATTGTGTTTGTTGTATGGTTCATTTTATGCTGCACCGCGTTTTGTTTTTGAATCTTCCTTGTAAACAGAGTTGCCTTGTACTGTCTGTTTTTTGTACGCACCGCTGCACCGATGTGCACATGCGGGAAGGGATCACTGCCAAGTTGCGATTTAGTCACTTTCTTTTTCTCGTCTCCTTTGCCATGTAATTAGGTATGCATGTCTGGAATAAAGGCATACTCAGATAGCGAAACTTACTGTCATGACGTTGTATCTCGGTGATTTTCTTGAAGTATACGGCATCTAAGGAAAGGACGCTAAGACGCGAAAGGACATCGATTGTCGTTTTAGAATGGCCTTCAATGTGTCTAGGGTCAGCGGTGAATGGGACATGAAATTCAGAGTTGCAGTGTAAAGCACATGACAGTGTTCTGGGATCGGTAAACACGTATAACACACGATGTGGGATGTTGCGCTAAGTGAGGAATGAATCCCAACCTAGTAAATGTACGGTGGTTTATCGCCTCAGCAGCAGTATCAGGTGATCGTACCGGCACTTCGCACATCCGGTTCGCAAGTAAGTTTTTCAAGACATGCAGCCTGCTTTTTTGTATCGTTGCATCTTCCCTATCACCTGCAGTAGGCGGTGGCAGTGTTCCTTATCGGCCACGCAGTGCAGCCATGCTTCGTAGGGGTTGAGGTGGTGGAAGCTGGAGGAGAGCGCATCGTCGTATTCCAGTTTGTGGGGAAGGGGGGGGGGGGGGGGGGGCGTTGAAGGTAGGCAGTGAGGAGCGTGCATTCGAACGGGCTTGACGCGTTTCTGTTAGTTTTAAGTCGAGCGAAAGAAACTGAGTGGGCGCTTTTGTTGAAGCTATTACAAGACGGCATCGCTGATCAGCCTCATTGGGGCGTCGGGTAGGCGGTGGACGTAGCGTTTGCCAAGGCGTTCTTGCAAAGGTGCGTTTAGCCTCACTTGTCCATGTCAGAGGAGCAGATGGTTTCTTGGGCGACTTCACCGTTTCGGTCAGGGGTACAATAATGCCAGCTAAATTAGGCAGAAAGCGATGATAACCGTTAATAAATTCGAGGAACTCACGCAAATTACGGAGCGATGTCTCTTGAAGAAAATTACCAAGAGCTTCGTCCAAATGACCAAGAGCCGAAAGGTCGCGCTGCTTCATACATGACCAGAGTACAAAACATTTGATGGTCTGCGCGTTGAAGATGTATTTAGCTGTGTTGGTTCTCAAGCGACGTTCTGAAGTCGAAAGAAGAGCCATCGCAGGTGTTCTCTGTGTTTCACGCTAAGGGTTGTAACAGCGCACCCAAGACAAGGACAACAGAAGGAATAAAACGAGGACATGGCGCTGACACTGAGGAGGACTCTGACTCTGAGGACACTGAGGAGAGTCAGTGCCGCGTCGTTGTTTTATTCCTTCTGTTGCCCTTGTCTTGGGTGCGTTGTTACAACCCTTACCATGAATCCCAACCAACTAGCCCATCTTGCCGTTCTGATGCAGTTTGCGTTATCTGTGCTATTGTGGAGCTCCATAACGTAGAGCTATTCGAAACTGTTTCTAATAAAGTTTTGCAATCAGCCCTCTACAATTGGTCAAAAAACTTTTGGATTTCCTCCTTTTTGCCTGTCTATCAAGTGACGTTATGAAAATCGGGAAATCTTGCAAACTGACATGATGCGTTTACACGCACTATGCATGCTTAAACCAAACAAAAATAACATTTTTTTTTAAATTTCACACCTTTCTCGCCATTAGCCCTGCTCTGTTGGTCAAATGTTTTCGAGCTGTGCCCACTTTGCCTTTCTATTACGCGATGTCACAAAAGCGCGAAAAGTCACCACGTGAAAGTGAAGTGTACGAACTAAAAATGCATCAACATGCTGTTAGGAATGGCCTGCCGAGGGGCCGACATGCAAAGTTTCTCAGCCAGTTGCAGCAGCAGGGTTGTCGTTTTCTAGGAACCGACCGTCCTTCTCCAGCATCTTGGCGCCACGATGTCTGCTCTGAAAGGAGTACAATACGCCGCACAGGTTTTCGATCGCGATCGAGCGCGATCAAATTTCTCGATCACGATTGGTTCTACGCAGATTTCGCAGTGCAGGCAATCGTGATCACAAAATCCGATCCCGATCGGGCTCGGTCGCGATAGAAACTGCTCCGGTATGACGCCCGTATAAAATTGAGAGCACTCACCTGTTAGGCAGCGTTGGGCTTGACGATCCACGACCGCCTCGTCATGTGATTGTTCTTGTGGCGCTTGTGTTTCGCCAGCTACCAAAGCGCAGGTCGAGCCTCAACGCAGGCAATCAGCGCTTCGTTGTTGATCGCCTCCATAGCCTCTGTGCTCTATCGACACGAAACCAGCAGTGCCTCCCGGCGTCTCCGCACGATTGTGAAACTTCAAAAACTTTTCCGAACCGCCGGAAGTGTGCATGCGGCCCACGTGACGTCGGTGTACAAGCTGCCACTTCCGTCGCGTACGTTCAAAATGACGCGCAAGATCAAGACCACCTGGACGCGCGCGATTCCTGGGCGTCTGCCCTCTCTAGAGGCGTAGGACAGGCGCGTACGGCCTCGCAGACGCGTGACGCGTATCCAGGCGTGCACGATTCACCACGTGTGGTTGGGCCTTTATGGTTACATAAGCTGCAGTTGCCGGGAAGCATGAAGATCAATCAGAGGTCTTTGAATGCTCTGCCATTTAACTCTTAAAAGCAAAGCTTAAGCGTCCACCAAATTTTGTATCTCAACCTTTAGCTGGGCATCCCCTATCCGCTTCTTCTATGAGTGGGCACAGAACGCAACGGGGCTCTGTTTGTTAAGCGCTTACAACGAGATACCAAAAAGCGGCGTGATTCGGAGAACACTTCGTATTGAAAGATTACCGCGACCGCACAGTGGCGTGGGCACGGTACATGAAGCAGCTAGTTGAATATATTAACTCTGTGGCTAGCAGACGTGCGGGACCTGTTGCCTAATAAACGGTAATGGTATGCGATCAAGGGAAGCAGACAAACCGCGCACTAGTTCACTGCAGTATAAATCACATGTCACTTCCAGTGTGGGATAATCGTGAAGATTTTCATGAAAAACATTTCTCTTTGCGAGCGTTTTGTGAAGCACAAGCTCGCTGCGATCGTGAAAATTTCCATATCGTCTTCTCTACGCTTAAACTATGTGAAACGGAGCCTACTAGGCGTTCTTGTAATACGTTGTCGGTGGAGTTTAACCATTCACAACGCCTTGCCACTCTGCTTTGCTATATTTTGCAGATCAATACTACCGTGAATGAAGACGTGGTCGTTGCTGACAGCGCAGCAGTCAAGGAGGCATTTAAGGTGAGCTGCGTGGCTTGATTAACGTACAGGTAATGAAGGCTAAATGCATGGGACAGATAACCGGTGGTCCAATAAATACATAGAAGGGGTGTCAAGGGAGGGCAAATGCCGTAATGGGCGGCAGAAAATTAGGTGGAATGATCAAATTATGAGATTTGCAGCCAAAGGTTGGAATCAGGTAGAACAGCGCGGAAGGGATTGGAGAAGGCTGGGGCAGGCCTTCGTCCTACATCGGACAGGAAAACAGGCTGATGATGATGATGTTCAATGAAATAAAATTCACTGGAGATTGATCTCCCATGCGAAATTTCAGCGCAGCTCTATACGCGCTTTCATGCCGTGATGTATTGGCTTAGGCGGACAGTCTCTCTTGTGCGGCACGTTGGAAACGGAGAGAAGTGCACGCGGATGTACGCCTAATTGGGAGATCGCGAGATGCAGCACGTGGATGACGCGTGGACACAATTTATTTGCACACATACCTCCCCTCATGCGGCGCATTGTTTCCATTTGTCTACCACGGATTACGCTTACGCCATCTCGTAGCCATCGTCGTCGCAAAGCCCGTCTTGCGCGAAACTACGCTTTACTTCTCACGCTACCTCCAAAGCATGAACCTCCGCTTTCCGGCTCGTTCTATGTTCGCTATCGCCGTTTTACATCACCCACCACGCTCAGCGTTCGATTTTTTATGCTTCGCTGTGCTCATTCGCCGAGTTAAGGGGGGCACTCAGGCACGCCGACGCTCAGCGCAGGAACGGGCACCTATGAGCTGCGTTTTAAAAGAATTATTTACCTATGTAACAATACTGCTGGCAAAAAAGCAGGGCCCAAGCAGGAGGGCCAACATACATGCATGTAAAAAAATGTGCACATCACACGAACTGTGGGAGTCTATGTAAGCGAAGCTTTGTAAGCTGCTTGCTTTGACTGACGATAATAAGCCGTGATGTGTAATTGTGTAATTGGCCATTGTGTAATTTCTTCAACGTTTAGTCCAATACGAGAATGGCGAGTTGATATTAAATGTTATCTTGCGTGCACCATTGCTGTTTGTGAGCGTGGTCAACAGAACATGCAGGGAGACGCGTTTGCTCGAAGCGTTGTTGTGCGTCATTTATAATATCTGAGAGGTGATCATTATCATTGCCTCACATGGCGCATCGCCTTGTGGCAGGAGCGTTAAACATTGATTGAATTATGGGACTTTACGTAATTCCATTAATCATTCTAAAATTGTGTGTATACGTTGTATACAAACGCTCACGGTCTGCATCACGTTTCACTGCGTAGCGAAGATGATCCTGCTTCGCCAGGCGCTTCTTGTTGGCCTTGGTGTCCTCAATGCTGAGTGAACGCTTTTGAGCCATTTCGCTGGCGCGTGTTTACATGCCCTTTCTGCATATGTGATCAGCATGCTGTGGAGACGCCAGCTCCAAGCGCTCTCTTCAGGCTATGGACGACTACAATGTTTACACTATCACGGCTCAGCACGAAACCTCTTCAGTCCAGCACCTGCATTTTTGTCGGTCGCATAGGAGAGCAAGCAGAGCACATGCCATACGCGGCGGTGCCGGCCGATATGCGCGGAGGGGAGCGCCATCTTGCAAGAAGTCAAGCGTGCCGCAGGTTAAGACCATCACAGCAGCGATCGGAATGTCGAGAGAAGAGGCTCGCTTTAAAAAGGGAAAAGGACCAGCAGTTCCAATGCGAGAAATAAGAGGAGCGCTAGTGGGTGGGAGCCATTTGTTGAGTCAACAACAACAACGAGAAGTGCCGCTAACAGCAACAGCATCGCCAAATCTACACAGAACCCGATAAGACTCAAGTTTGGAAATATTGTGCGGTCCTGAGCTTCTGATCTACTATCTTAGATGTGTACACAACACTCATATACTTAGAAAAGAGACAGACAGAATATCGCTCTGCCTCTTCTTTTTCTTAAGTATGTGTGCTCTGTGAAAACATTGAAGATGCAACGTCACCTACGCTATCAATCTTCAACTTTTGAATGCAAGATGATCTCTATGCAATAAAGCTTTCTCACAATAGTGTCAAGTGGATCAGCAGCATATTCAGTGTCGCGAGGTAATGTCTTTCCTTTAGGCTCTTTCACATGGCGCGATTGGGGCGAGAAAAATCGTCCTGCCGCGCATGTCGCAGGACTATTTTCGCTGACAACTTTCGAATGCGTCTGCGGCAGTGGGATTTCCGGCGCAGCGATGCGCAAGGTTGCCTCCTGCTCACGGAGTATCCATGCCTGCATCGTTCAATAAAAACAACATGGAAACTAGGCAAATTTTCGAATTTTCCTATTATTATTCGATAATATAACCAGTACACCATTTTTTACCGTTTGAAAGAGTTGAGACTTTACGACAGCTTGCAGATGCCGTGAGTGAGGCGCTGCACAACACCGCAAGTATAGCGTGTGGCTTGTGCGGCGTTGGTGGCGTGGTTCCGTTTAGCACAGTCTTGTTTCTTTGTTACTATGGAAGCCACAACGTTGTTTCCTGGATGAGTATTTGCTTTGATCAGCTGGCGCAATTTGTAGCGATGAAGAGGTTGACGACGGTGGCGATCAAGTGGGTACGTGCCTTATGTTGAAGCGGCGTCCTTCTCCCGAACTGGATAGCGCGCATCTTCTCCTTTTAAAGGAATTGTGTAAGCAGAAGATAAGAAAAATTTTTATGAAGCTCCTAAGCCGCAAACGCCTGCCGAGTACGCCCTATTGAAGCATAACTATAACTGGCGCGCGACATTGCTCCACAGAGCTACCCCCGCGCGGTAAAACAGGAAAGCGCTTATTGTTACGGCGCTTTGTTTCATCACACACATTGCCCCTCCCACATCGCGCCGATCGCTGCGACTCAGCGACGGCGCGACCAACTATGTGGAATCCAGTTGGGACGAGCCCATGACGTCGCGGCGGTCGCTGAGCGAATGAATTCGCTGTGTCGCTGACTGAAAATCACGCCATGTCAAACAGCCTTTTCCCGGGCATATACTTGTCGGGCAACACTGATGGGCAACCAAACATCGATGAAATCTTAATATTCGCTATCTTTCCCTAGGTTTAATACTTAGGAGTGCTCGGGTAGCTATGTTTGCCCACGCCTGTGGAGTCTTGTGGCGCATCGACATCGAGAGCCTTTGTTCGTGCTTTGGCGTCTTCGCGTCGCGACATTTCTCCGTTAATGAACTTTGGCCACTAATAACAGAATATTTGGTGAATGACTTCCAGAGGACTGTACCAGGTAGGTATTCACATGACTGCCAAGAGAAACACTTATGTTGTTGACGTTTGTGAAGTTCAGTCATGTAAAGGAAGCACGTGGCGGTGGATGAGTTTTTGGGTTGACCGACAGTGATGGTGACTGCTCCTAGGTTCACTCTCGGGAGCTTGAGAACTTCATTGCTCGGGCCGCAAAGACGTCGGCTAATATAAAGGCAGCGTCCTTCAATACTTTTCGTGTGGTCATGAAACTTCCCTAACAGTTTCACATGGGGACCGAAGGTGGTATCACTAGCACTGGCGTAACTAGACGGTGAACAATCTGCCATGCCAGATGGCCGGCCTGCGCGATCATGCAAATCTTTCACGAGGAAAGGCGCCTCCCGCACAGTTATTTCGGCACGTTTGTAGATGAACATGCAACGTAAACGTCTGGCAAAATAATTTAATGTGCGATGCGTTTGTGTTCAAATTATGAACGGCACTGTTTTATGATTGACATCGCCCCCTCCACCCCCTAGCTTTCGTTGCAAAAACTGTTTCGTTCGGCTGTCTCTATTTGCGCCTTGTCTACTCAGTTGGATAAGTCAGATATATTTCGGTAGCTAGTTCTGTGTGTTGTTTGATCATTAGCTAGGAAGGTAATTATATTTTCTTAGTTATTGCAGCTAGGTAGGTTATTAGTTAAGTTTGTTCGTTCATTACACAACGGAGTTAATGAGTTTGTTAGCTATGTTAGTTCGATTAGTTTTGTTGGGTACCTTACTTATATACTTTAGTTTGTGTATTATTCGTCATTATTGTGGAATTAGTTAATTGGTTGAGTTGGTTTTTTTACTGTAGTTTATTACGTCACTTACAATTGCATTAATTCGTAAATTAGTTGTTAGATTAGGTAGTAATTTAGCTTTGATTTTTTAGTTTGAAAGCAAGTTTTTTTTCCGCCGAATTACACAGAAGTACGACGTCAACTTCCTCCGTAGGCGCTTTCTAACCATGGAGTAGTCCGAGCGTACAATTTTAATCCGGAATAAAGCCGCTGTCGCGAAGGCAGTTGAACCTGGAAATGGAACAAGGCGTTATACTTGTATCAAAATTCTTTCCATTTAAGGTTGTGAACACTGTACAAAAACAGAACGCAGATTTGCACACTGTGTCGAGAATATTTACACGCCGGTACAGGCAGTCGACCCTTGAGCAATAGCGAGCTAACACAGCAAGCTGGGTGAGTGGCTGGCTGAACGTGTTCGTGGGTGTGGGCACCGCAAGCCGGGCGAAAGACGAAAGGAAGTGGACGATACGAGCGCAAACCAAGAGCTTTTTTTTTTTGCAAACAAGTCATTAAATACGCAGAGAATGGGATCATGTGATGAAGAGACGCGCACAAGTGGTGAAAGGGTGTCATCCTATTTTACCATTCAAAAACTTCGTTTCTTAATCATGCAGAGAGATAGAAGTCTGGTTGACGCATACGTCTGATTTGACATGCATGTAGTAGGCTTCCACAATTTCGCAGTTGATTTTTTATTTTTTATTTATTCCGTACTGCCAGCCTGTTTTAGAGGCCCTAGGCAGGAGTGGGATATACATATAGGCTTAGAGAGCCAATAACATGTGAAACACAAGAGAAAAAGAAAAAAAAGTGGAAACAAGCAAAGCGTCGTCTTTGTACAATGCAAAAGAAAGAAACAACAATAAAAAGGAAGGAAGATATCAAATAATTCTGCAGTACAGCACATGTTTACACAATCGCTTATACACACACACACACACAAAGAAATTAACGGTGCCCTTAACATGATATGATCTATATCACATAGTGTATGGATTAGGATTGAAATCGTGGGAAACGTTTCGGTTCATAGATTAATGAGTGCGTGCATGAAGGATGATATGGTGGAGCTTTGAAGAACGTTTTCAGGCAGGGCGTTCCAGTCATGGATGGTTCGGGGGAAAAAGGACTGCTTAAATAACGTGGTATGGTGCGAATACTCTTCTAACCTGAATGAATGTGATGAACGCGTTGGGCGCCGGCTACAAGGGGTAATATACAATTTTTTATCTAGTTTTACATGTTCCCGATGAATTAAATATAACATTTTGAGCCTGTCTCGATACCGTCTTGCCTCTAGGGTTTCCAGGTTCGCCTGCTGTAAAAGAGCGCTAACCGATGTATGACGGCGGTAGGAATTAAAAATAAACCTGACTGATTTCCGCTGTATCATTTCAATCATGCTTATGCTTGCTTGGGTGTAGGGGTCCCATACAGGAGTAGCGTACTCTAATAATGGTCTGATGAAAGTCATGTATGCTAATAATTTTATATTACATGTAGATTTAGCCAAGGTCCTCCTCAGGTATCCGAGCTTATTCATGGCTTTCTTTTTAATGTGAGCTACATGACTATTCCACCTATGGTCCGACGTAATTACTGAACCAAGGTATTTATATTCTGTAACAGAGGATAAGTTATGGCCATTAATGCTGTATACAAAGGGTAACGGCTTCTTTTTGCGTGTAATGATCATTGATACTGTTTTTGTTAGGTTAATGTTCATTTGCCACTCTAAGCACCAAGTCGCTATTGCTGATAAAGATGAATTTAGGATCGTCTGATCTGCCTCGCTGTGAATTTCATGATAAAGTACGCAGTCATCTGCAAACAGTCGAATTTTAACTGGTATATTATTCCCTATATCATTGATAAAAACTAGAAAGAACAGAGGGCCCAAGACTGATCCCTGTGGGATTCCAGATTGTACATCGGATAAGTCTGATTTCGCATCATCAACAACGACTGTCTGTCGCCTGCCCGTAAGATACGCCTCAATCCAGTGAAGTAGTTGCTCGTTTTTGAGAATAGGTTTTAACTTTGATAACAACTTTTGGTGGGACACACGGTCGAAGGCTTTTTCAAAATCTAAGAATACCATGTCAATTTGGCCTTGGCCATCTAGTGCTGCCGCGATTTCATGCACTGTTTCTAATAGTTGTGTTACAGTGGATTTCCCACGACGGAAGCCGTGTTGTCGCGGGTCACAGAGGCCATTGCTTTCTATCAAGACTGAGATGTGCCTAAATATTATGTGTTCTATCACTTTTGATGAAGTGCAAAGTAGGGAGATAGGACGGTAAGACTGGAGCAATGAACGGTCGCCTGATTTAGGGATGGGAATTATTTTTGCATGTTTCCAGTCACGTGGAATTTCTGCACATGAAAGTGATTTATTATAAATAACGTAAAGATATTTGGCGCACCATTCGACGTATCTCACCAAAAAAGCATTAGGTATTTCGTCGACGCCTGGTGACTTCTTTATATCAAGATCAAGAAGCAAGGACAGTACACCTGCTTCGCTTACGTCGAGATCATCGATGGGTGGAATATCATTTAAAGCAGCTATGTGTGGTGTGTTTCCATCATCCCTCGTGAACATAGAGCAAAAGTACTTGTTAAGCGCATTTGCAATTGTCAGTTTATCTTTCACTATGAAACCATCCACACAAATATCAGACACGTGGGTTTTCTTTGGCGATAAGTACCGCCAGAACGTATCCGGGGATGACAGAAGAAAATTTTTTAAAACAACATTTTGATAATAGTCTTTCGCTTTCGAAATCCCAGTTTTTAGCTGTAGACGCAGGTTGGTTAGCTTTTCGGCGTTAGCCTTTGAGGGTCGTGCTTTATGTTGCTTTCTTACTTGCTTTAGTTTTCGCCCAAGTCGTACGAGGTCTCTTGTCATCCACGGATTCGTTTCACATACAACTTTCCGCTTTATGGGCACAAAAGTGTCGATACAGTTGTGAACAATATTTTTAAAGAAACACCATAAATTGTCTGCGGACACAACGTGAGATTCTGAAAGAGATGCAAATTCAGAAAATTTGCTCTCTAAGGCATCAAGTATGTCGACATCACTAGCGCGCGAGAAGTCGGGAATCGAGTACTGGTTTTTAGAGGGTTTGAACCTGAAATTTAGCTCTAGTGTAAGGCATATCATTCTATGATCCGAAATTCCCTGGAATATGTCGACACTCGGATTACGATTGAGGACTTGGTCGTTTACAAGAAAGAGATCTAATGTGCTTTGCGCGCGAGTCGGTTGTTTTACCAGTTGAGTCAAAGCATGAAAAATAACGATGTCAGTTAAAGGCTCAGCTGCCGCGCAAAGGGCATCAGGGAAATCAGTTGACCAGTCTACTGACGGGACGTTGAAATCACCAGCAAGCAAAACATTCTTGCCCTGTATGCCAGTTGTACACAAAAATTCATTCAGAGCGTCGAAGAATGCGTCACAATGTGGTGGGCGGTAAAAACCACCAAGATGGAAATCGTCCAAAAACACTTTCGCGATGACGCATTCAGTGCCGGCAATATCAGGTAACCTTTGTACTTGCAAACAGTTTTGAAACAACAAAGCGACTCCGCCTCCGCGGGAATCTCGATCTTTCCTGTATATTTTGTACCCTGGTGGTGTTATCTCGAAGTCCAGGATGCCAGAGTGCAACCAAGTTTCAGTTATTATCATTACATGTGGCTCATGCGCCACTGCAATGCTATGCAAGTCGGAAAGCTTGTTTACAATGCTGCGTGCGTTAAAATTAAGGCATCGGAAGCTTTTTTGAGTGCCCGAAGAAGTTCACTGTTTCTTCCTATGTTTTTTGGTGGGTGCTAAAACAGGAATTCTTTTCATTTCAGTAGCGTCCCAGGTATACATTTCTCCGTTGATAACGATTTTGTCATGCACAAGCCTCACTTTTTCGCCGCCCTTTCTGATATTTGCCGTGCTTTCCCATAGATGCCTTCTTGTTTGCCTAGTTTCTGCAGAAAAGTCTTCTGCAATCGAGATTTCTTTTCCTTTTAGCTTAGAGCAGTTTCTGAGCACTTTAATCTTTTCACGGTGGTCAATGAGCTTGAGCACAACTGGCCTATTTTTGTTTCGCTTCTTTTGTCCGATTCGGTGAATTCTTTCGACTGTTGACACCTTTACACCGAGCATATTCTCAAATATTTCGGAAACCACAGAATTTGTTAGCGATTGAAACGTTTCATCAGGACGTTCCGGTAAACCGAACACGAGAAGATTATTGCGCCTGCTCCTGTCCTCGAGGTCGATCAATTTACTTTGCAAGGTATTTATGGTTGTCTCAAGACTAGAAATCTTGGCCGTAAGTTCTGTAAATGTTACTGTGGAATGTTCGACCTTGGATTCAATAGTGTCAAGTCTTGCTTGCATGGTTTTTTGACCATCAAGTATTTGACGCAATAGCTCCTCTGTGCTCGGCCCGGGGTTCGATTCTATGTCACCGCAAAGCATGAGCAATGAAAATGCAACGTCTTGCACAAGAGAACATAACCCATTTAAACAAGTGGGGCACGTCAGCTGGATGAAACAACGGTTGCTAGTTTTGATAGTCGAGTAGCTCTTACTAACCTGCACAAAATACAGAAACGGGTTCATGCTTGTTGGGGAGCCGCTGACGTGCCCACTGAAGAAGCTGTCGTGCATCCCTGTTCTTATAGTCCTCGGCTCCGATGACGTCGAACTGGGGGGCGGATGCTCCTGGTCACTGCTGCCGCCGAAGTAACAAAGAAGCCCATCTGCGCAGGTGCCTCCAGTAGTGTCTGCCGATCGGGTGGTGTCCTTTTCCGTTACTGTAGGTGCACCGGTCAGTCCAGCCGAGCCGAGAAGTGCAATCTGCACAAAATACAGAAACGGGTTCATGCTTGTTGGGGAGCCGCTGACGTGCCCACTTTATTTTATTTCAGTTTTATACAGTGTTTCGGTTTTTTCGAACAGAGGCTTGCATGGACAATTTCGACAATTCGCGGCCGAAGTCGAGCCTGTTGAATTCCTGATCGCACTCTGGTGCTCCCTAAGGCGAATATTAAAGCAGTGTCCCGTCTGCCTAAAGTGCATTTTGCCACATGAAAGTGGAATAATCGACACCAGTCGAACCGAGCAATACCCGAACTGCCCCGTGTGTTTGATTTGACAAATTGCTTTGGACGACTGCTTAGGTCTACTGACGCTCTTTGAAGTCTTGTTTAATGATATTTTAGGAGAAAAGACGACTTGAACACCAGATTTCATGGCTGTCTTTTTTTAACCATGCCCCATCAGATGTACATAAGGGATGATTGCAAACATTTTTACCGTTTCGGTCAGTTTATGGGGTGCTTTCCTTTTTGTTTTCTTCACTAGCTATTCACATATTGATACGAAAATAGATTTTGGAAAACCGGCCTTCTCTAGACGATTAACCTGCTGCGAAAAGCTGAGATTGGCGAGGTAGTGAGATGACTTTCTAATGCAGAATCTAAACACGTCATAGCACTGCCTCTTTTTGCTAGCTTTGAGTGCGCCGATGCATAGCTTAAGATCGGTTTGCTTTTCCTTGGGTTACACTGCCGACAAATGTGTTGTGCTGTTAATCCTAACTGTAAATACAAAAATTGAATTTAATTATTAGTCGGCAGCTCAATCCGAGAACCATTCTTTTTTATCAAAGGCTGCGAGAATAACGCTAATATCTTTGGAACTTGTTTGCCAGCGGTTAACTATCAAGTCGTCATCAACAAATCCGAAGCGCTTAATTATTCTCGCCCAGACGCTCTACAGCGCTCTCTGTCAACACTGACGGCGGAGTAAGGTCTCGCTAAGAATTGATGCGACCTAAGAGCCGATGCAGACCCATGCTTCTGAGTCATAAATTCATTATCCCAGATAAGGAACGTAGAATTTAAATAAAAAAGACAAGAGTTATGGAAATGACTGTACCATGTCGCCACTCTCATTCCTAAACTTTCACTCATCGTTATTCATAATGCAATTTTTTATTTTCTTCATGAGCTGATTTCTCGGAAGGAAATAATATAAATCTGTGATATGAACGCTGAAGGTTGTGCATGCTGGATACACCCTAAACACGCTATGACATGTTTAGGTTCCATACTTTGAAGGTCATGCCACCACCTCGCCAATGTCAGCTTTTCGCAATCGTCTAGAGAAGGCCAGTTTTACAAAATCCATTGTATTATGAATATTTGAAGGGCTAGTGAAGAAAATACAAAAAAGGGGGAAACACCCCAGAAACAGATCAAAATGGTAACAAAGTTTGCAGGCACCCCTTCTGTACATCAGATGGAGCATTGTTTAAAAAATACACTCATGAAATATGGTGTTCCAGTCGTCTTTTCAGTTAAAACTTATTAAAGAAGATTTGCAATAGCGCCAGCAGACTTAAGTAGGCGTCCAAGGTCATTTGTCATATCAAACACACGGGGCAGCTCGGGGCTTGCTCTGCGGGAATTGTGCTTGTTATTACACTTTCGTTTGGCAAAAAAGTACTCTGAAGAAAGGGGGTTAACCGACGCGCCTGATTATTAGTCATATGTCGAGAAGCCAACAAACAAAAACAAAGACAACATAATGGAATTACTTGTGCTTACTAGTTGAATTAAAGAAATGCTAAATTAATGACAATGAAAGTGGATGAAAAACTATTTACCGCAGGTGGGGAACGATCCGACGTCTTCGGATTACGTGCGCGATGCCCTAACCACTTGAGCTGCGAAGACGTGAGATCGTTCCCCACCATCGGCAAGTTGTTTATTCATCTACTTTCATTGCCATTAATTTATCATTTCCTTAATTCTAATAATAAGTGCAAGTAATTTACCCTATGTTGTCGGTGGTGTTTTTGTTGTCTTCTCATGATATTGTCACGTGGTAGTGACGTTGAAGAACACAGTAGCAAAACTGCGAACGACAAAACTTACTTTTATTGGGCGAACCTGTGCCCACAAACAGGCTACACTTATAGCACAATGATAGCGGCGAACGCGGTCGGCGATCGTCGAAATCTGATCAACGGGTCAAGCGCGTTGGTTTTTATACATCAGTCGTCGAATGTTCCAGACTAATTGTTGGGACCCGCGTGCCTTCCACAAAGTTCTACACCATTCACGTCAGGTGATGAAATCAGATAACATAAGGTTCGGCAAAAACAGACAGCGAATAGAAGCATCGATAACTTTCGAGATAACATTTGCTAGGCGGCGAAACGTGGTCGCCCGATAAGGATAAGTACACGTGTCAATATGGTTGATAAAAATTGGGCCCCTCGATTGACCCCCTTTCTTCTCGGTTTTACATAACGATGGTCTCGAATCCGGCAACATTGATGCCTGCAGGTAGCATGCGCGGGTTTATTGACCAGTTGCCTCCACCTAGAATGATTGCGCACTCGTGACGCTTGCGGCAGAAGGCATGTTCAACATCTGCCGCCAAGGTTCTTCAGTGGTGGCGCTGGCCAGCACACTCCAGCCTTAGTTCTAGTAGTAACACATAAATTTCCCTGAAAGCAGATGTGGAAGCGGCGCCGCAGCAGCTCAATTGTTTAGAGCGCACACGCGTAATGCGAATACGTGGATCGTTTCCCACCTGCGACGAGTTCTGTTTTCATCCATTTTCACTGCCATTAATTTATCATTTCTTTAATTCAATTAGTAAGTACAAGTTATTTCCCCTATGTTATCCTTGGTGTATTTGTTTGTTGGCTTCTCATGATATTGCTACGGGGTCGTATTCCCACTGACGAAGAGCCGCGCAGGAAGAAGACGAAGACGACGATTGGAAGCTAGCGCGGGCTGTTGCCTCTTGGTCAACTGCGGCGTATTGCCTTGTAAATATACTTGTAAATAGCTTTTCGTCGGTGTCTTCCTACGTAACATATTTGGTGGAGGTGGACGTTCCCTGTACCTCGTCACGGAGCTTCGCAGTGGACGGTCCGTCGAGCCTACCTTCATGGCTCCCGGCGACGCCAACCCGACTCCACCGGCTCCGACACCTGCTGCCACTTCGACGACCTACATCACCCTCTCCGCTCCCCGTGATCCTGGCGTATTCTCGGCAAAAGATGGGGAAGACGTCGAGGACTGGATCAGCCTTTACGAACACGTCAGCCGCAATAACCGGTGGGACCCAACTATCATGCTCGCCAACGTCGTCTTTTACCTCGGTGGCACACCTCGAGTTTGGTATCGGACGCACGAAGATGAGCTGACCAGTTGGGATTCACTTCAGCAAAAGCTTCGAGACTTGTTCGGCAACCCCTACGGTCACCAACTTGCCGCGCAGAAGGCGCTTTCCGGTCGTGTGCAGACGTCAACGGAGCCCAATGTCACGTACATTCAGGACGTCTTGGCTCTATGCCGCAAAGTTGACGTACACATGACTGAGTCCGACAAGGTCTCCCACATCCTCAAAGGCATTGCCGATGACGCCTTCAACTTGCTCGTGTTTAACAACGTCGCGACGGTGGATGCAGTTATAAAAGAGTGCCGCCGCCTGGAATTCGCTAAAAGCCGCCGTATCGACCAACAGTTTGCCCGTCTGCCCAACACCCCAGCGACATCTTCCTGTGTCGACGCTCCTCGTCCCAACAACACTGGCGATGTTACCAGGATTGTCCGGCGTGAGATAGAGGCCACCTATCCGGCTGCGTTCGCCTCCAGCCCCTCCACTGCACCTGCAGTCACTGTTTCCCTGATCCAGGCAGTTGTCCGCCAGGAGTTCGCCAGCATGGGTATTCACACCATCTGCTCGGCCCATCGCCCTGATCCCCACCCGGCATCTTCGATTCCACCCCGTCCCGCACCTTCTTACCCTCCTCGTTTCCGCAACCCCTCTGAATGGCGCACTGCAGACGACAAGCCCATTTGTTTTCACTGCCATCGGATTGGGCACATTTCTCGGCGCTGCCGCAGTCGCTAGCGTTCCCTGAACCAGTCAACATATACTGCCTACTCTCGCCCCCCAGGTGGCCTTTCTCGTCCCTATGCTGCCCGCTCAGATAATGCCGCCACCGATTCTCCTGCGCCGAACCGACCCTATTCTCGTTCGCCTTCGCCCCTACGACGACAATCTCGCTCTCCCCAGCCCCGTCGTTCCTCTTCGCCGACTCCCTTCGGACGCCGCTCCCAGCCGGAAAACTAGACGATGCAGCGCCTCGAGGTGACGCTGCATTGCTCCCTACGCCGCCAAATCCTCTCCTGACGTTGCCCACCCATCTGAACCTTCTTGACGTGCAAGTCGACGGTGTTCCTGTATCAGCTCTCATAGACACTGGGGCGCATTTGTCGGTAATGAGCGCGGTTCTTCGTAACCGGCTGAGGAAAATAATCACGCCCGCCACGACGCCTATTGTCCGTGTCGCCGATGGCGGAACAGCCCCCGTAATTGGTATGTGTGCCGCCCGCGTCTCCTTCGCCGATCGCTCCACTACCGTGCTATTCACAGTCATCGCTCACTGTCCCCACGACATCATCCTCGGCCTCGACTTCCTCTCCGCACATTCTGCTCTCATCGATTGCTCCGCCAGTACTCTCCGCCTCGACCTGCCTGTTCTGGATCCCGCTGAAGAACACCTTCCTCGCCTCAGTTCCGTCGACTTCGTTCGCTTGCCACCTTCGGCACTGACTTACGTTGACTTCGTGTCATCCCCGCCAGTGCCCGACGGTCACTACATCGCGGCTCCTATGCAAGACGTCCTCCTTACACACGGGATCACACTACCTCATACTATTTTATCTATTACGGCGAATTGCGTCTGCCTGCCAGTGGTCAATTTTGCCTTGCCGACACAAGTGCTGCCACGCGGGATGTCTCTGGCCCAACTTTGCTCATTCGAGGATCACTCTGTCGCATCGATTTCAATAGACGACAATTCCACCGATCCTCCTCTACCATCGCAGTCGGCGACTTGTACCATCGCCAACTTACAGAAAATGATTGCACCCGACATGCCGTCCGAGCACGCTCGTGCGCTCTACCGCGTTCTCATTTCCTACCAAGATATTTTTGACTTTAACGATCGTCGTTTGGCCCAAACAACAGCTGTTAAACATCGCATTAATACCGGAGATGCCCCTCCTATTCATCGCCGCCCGTATCGAGTATCCCCGGCTGAGCGTCAAGTGATTCACACCGAAGCTCGCAAGATGCTTGCCAAGAACATTATTGAACCGTCATGTAGTCCATGGGCGTCACCGGTTGTGCTGGTAAAAAAGAAGGATGGCTCATGGCGCTTTTGCGTGGATTATCGGCACCTTAACAGGGTTACCAAAAAGGACGTGTATCCCCTACCTCGGATTGATGACGCCCTTGACTGCCTCCATGGTGCTCGCTATTTCTCCTCTATTGACCTTCGCTCCGGCTATTGCCAGATTGCCGTGGACGATCTCGACCGCGAGAAGACTGCCTTTGTAACACCCGACGGTCTTTATCAATTCAAGGTGATGCCGTTCGGCCTATGTAACGCTCCTGCCACTTTTGAACGCATGATGGACTCCCTTCTTCACGGTTTCAAATGGTCCACGTGCCTGTGCTACTTGGACGACGTTATAGTATTCTCCCCAACATTCGCTACGCACCTCGAGCGCCTCTCAGCAGTCCTGGACGTTTTTCGGCGCGCCGGTCTGCAACTCAACGCATCGAAGTGCCAATTCGGCCGTCGCCAGATTACCGTCCTTGGATATCTCGTTGACGCGAACGGAGTGCAACCGGACCCAGGCAAGATCCATGCTGTTACGCACTTCCCTGTTCCGAAGTGTGTCAAGGATGTGCGCAGCTTCATCGGCCTTTGCTCGTACTTCCGCCGTTTCGTCCACAATTTCGCGGCCATAGCACGACCACTAACCGAGCTTTTGAAAAAAGACGCCCCTTTCCAGTGGGGCGATAACGAGGCCTCTGCATTCTCGCTTCTCATCGATCTTCTCACAACGCCCCCCGTTCTGGCCCACTTCGATCCTTCTGCGCCTACCGAAGTCCGTACTGATGCCAGCGGTCACGGAATTGGCGCAGTACTGGCACAACGCCAGCGTGGCCACGACCGTGTTATCGCTTACGCCAGCAGGCTCCTCTCGCCCGCGGAGCGCAACTATTCCATCACTGAGCGTGAGTGTCTGGCCCTAGTTTGGGCGGTTGCGAAGTTCCGCCCATACTTATATGGCCGACCCTTTTCCGTTATCACAGACCATCACGCGCTCTGTTGGTTATGCTCATTGAAAGACCCTTCAGGAAGACTTGGTCGCTGGGCCTTACGCCTCCAAGAATATTCGTTCTCTGTCACCTACAAATCTGGCCGACTACACAAGGACGCTGACTGCCTGTCTCGCTACCCGGTAGACGAGCCTGACGACGCCGACAGTAGTACCGCCGACGGCATTTCCTCTGTGTCTGCCTTCGCTAACATCGCCGATGAGCAGTACCGAGACCTATCGCTGCGAGTACTCATCGAGCGTCTGCGCTCTGCACCTACCGACGCATCCGTTCGCCGATATGTCCTCCAGGGCGGCATTCTGTACCGAAGGAGCTTCCTCCCTGACGGCCCTGATCTTCTTCTTGTCGTGCCACAACATCTACGACAGACTGTGCTCTTTCAGATGCATGACGCACCCACTGCAGGACATCTTGGCGTAACCCGCACGTACGACCGCGTCCGCCGCCGCTTCTATTGGCCTGGTCTTGCTCGCTCCGTCCGACGCTATGTTGCTGCCTGTGATCCCTGCCAGCGTCGGAAAACGCCTCAGGTGCTACCTTCCGGTCATCTCCAGCCGATCGCCGTCCCTGTGGAACAGTTTTTTCGTGTTGGATTAGACCTCCTCGGTCCCTTTTTTCCCACATCATCCTCTGAGAACAAATGGGTAGCCGTCGCAACTGATTACGCCACCCGATACGCTATCACGCGGGCTCTACCTACCAGTTGCGCCACTGACGTCGCGGACTTTCTCTTGCGTGACATTATCTTAGTGCATGGCGCCCCGCGACAGCTGCTTACTGACCGCGGTCGTAACTTCATCTCGAAAGTTATCGCCGACATTGTGCGTTCCTGCTCTATTCAACACAAGCTGACTACCTTATACCATCCTCAAACCAATGGCCTGACAGAGCGCTTAAACCGTACCCTTACCGACATGCTGTCCAAGTATGTTTCGAAGGACCACCACGACTGGGACGTTGCCCTTCCTTACGTCACCTTTGCTTACAATTCTTCCCGGCACGACACCGCCGGATTTTCTCCATTTTATCTACTCTACGGTCGCGAACCGACCTTGCCCCTTGACACGGTACTTCCTCCTGCTGCGACCTCAACAACCGAGTATGCGCGCGACGCCATCGCCCTCGCCGATCATGCACGCCAGCTTGCCCGTGCTCGACTGACGGACTCACAAACCACGCAGCAGCGTCAGTACAACGCCCGCCACCGTGACGTACAGTTTTCGCCTGGTGCACTCGTGCTCCTCTGGTCGCCCTGTCGTCACGTTGGACTTTCCGAAAAGCTCCTTTCGCGATACACAGGGCCCTACGGCGTGCTTCGCCAGGTGACGCCTGTGACTTATGAAATTGCTCCTGTGAGCTCAACCTCGTCATCTACTCTGGCGTCCAGTGATGTCGTGCACGTCAGTAGGCTCAAGAGCTACTACACTGCTTCCGAGTCCAGCCTTTAGTCGCTCCGGGACGGCGCTTTTGCCGCCGGGGGTAATGCTACGGGGTCGTATTCCCACTGACGAAGAGCCGCGCAGGAAGAAGACGAAGACGACGATTGGAAGCTAGCGCGGGCTGTTGCCTCTTGGTCAACTGCGGCGTATTGCCTTGTAAATATACTTGTAAATAGCTTTTCGTTGGTGTCTTCCTACGTAACAATATTGTTACGGTGGGAAAAGAGAAGAAGGGCGTCGACGGTGAAGAGGATGAAGTGGCCAGAGCCTCTCAGGGATTCTCGGCAGCTGTGTATATACGCTTTGTAAATACACCGTGTAAATGTTTTTATACCCGTGAGATTTTGGTGGACGTTCGTGGCACGCGTCTTCGCCACGGAGCTCAGCAGCGGACATTTCACCCAGCCCGGGACCATGCTTCCAGTGCAAGGCAACGCATCTGCAGCTGCAATGCCGACTACGCATACCCAGTACGTTGACCTACCTCAGCAGCAAGACCCCGGAAAGTTCACCCCTCGATGGTGTTGACGTGGAAGAATGGTTGAAGATGTATGAGCGCGTCAGCAAGGTGAGCAGGTGGGATTCGACCATAATGCTAGCCATTGTCGTGTTCTGCCTCGACGGAGCACTGCGAACATGGTTTTATACACACCAGGAAGAGCTAACCAGCTGAGACTTGTTTAGAGAAAAGCTGTCCGAAGTTTTTGGTAATCCGACCGGTCGACAACTATTTATTTATTTATTTATTTAAGATACTTTCAAGGCCCGAAGGCACAACAGAATGGATTGGGGTAGCATAACAAAAACAATATGCAAGATACAAAGACATATTCAACGTGGCATTTCATTATTGCTGGTTTTGAAGGTGTCGGTTTCCAGGATAGCTTCGACGGTGGCGGGAAAGTGCTTCGAATCTTTGCTTGTGCTAGGAATTAATGCATGTACTACAAAGTTTAGCACCCAGCAATAACTCTCCATGCGTGCCCAAACTGCTACCGAGTCGTATGTCTCATACATCCAGGAGGTCCTAGACCTCTGTCATAATATCGACACGTCCATGCCAGAGGTGGATAAGGCTGGACACATTACCAAAGGAATTGCGGACGACGCATTCAACCTTCCGGTCTTCAGGAACTTATCGACTGTCGACGCCATCATGATGGAATGCCGCCGTGTCGAGCAGGCGAAGAGTCACCGTATATACAATCAGTTTACACGGCTTCCAAATACTGCAGCGACCTCTTCCTGTAGCGGCTAGTCTAGCTCGGCACTAACAAGGAAAAACGTGACCCGAATTCTACGCCGCGAACTCGAAGCAGCGTTTCCTGCCTCACCTCTACAGACGTCTTGGAACAGCACTGCTGAGACGATATCGCTGATCCAGTCCGTGTTCGTAAGGAGATCGCTAATATGGGTCTTCTAAGCGCCTGCTCCTTGAGTCGCCCTGACACCCGCCCTGCATCTATGCCTCGGTCCTATCGCAGTCCACCTCACAGTTTCTGTTATCCCTACGCTACCAGGAATCCCTCGGACTGTCGTTCACCTGGCGATAGGCCAATCTGTTTCTGCTGAGGCCGATTGGGTCACGTTTCCCATCACTGCCGGAGCCGTTGGCCGTCCCCTCCTCGAAACACCTTCTGGAATTCAAGTTCGCCCGAAGGTCCTCACCCCATCGTTCCTACGATGCTTCCGACGGCACTACCTCGAGTCGCCGCTATGCTCGCTCGCCTTTGCCTCAACGTCGCCAGCCACATCCATCCCAGCTTCACCACTCGCCATCGCCGGCCTACCCAGGACCGTCCCAGCAGGAAAACTAGGCAATGCAGCACCTCAAGGTGGTGCTGCAATATCGCATTCGCCGTAAAATTCTGCTTTGACGCTGTTTCCGAGAAATAACCTTCTTGACGTCCAAGTTGATGGCACACCCGTCACAGCACTCATAGATACCGGAGCACATACATCGATTATGACCAACCGCCTACGCCGCCATTTAACGAAAATTGTTGCGCCTGCCGTTATTCGGTTCGTATGAATCGCCGACGGTAGCACGGTGACCGTGGTCTGAATGTGTTTTGCCCGTGTGAGCATTTCGGGCTGCCATACTGTCGTTCTTTTCACTGTGTTTGACCAATGTCCCCATGACCTCATCCTAGGCCTCGACTTCATCTCAGCCCATTCAGTGCTCATCGATTGTTCTTCAAGTACTGTGCGTCTTTACCTAACTCTACTGGACGTTCCTCCATCACGACCCGAAATTCGCCTAAGACCGACTGATTTTGTTGACGTTCCACCGCAGGTCTTCACATACGTCGAAATGTCGCCTTCTACGCCAGTTCCTGATGGTGATTACATCTCCGCTCCCATAGCTGCCATCGTTCTCACGCACAGTGTTACTGTCCAGCATACAATGCTGGGGTTCAAAAACAATGGCACGTATCTCCCTGTGGTGAATTTCGGCATCGTCAACCAGATTCTACCTAAACATATCACCCTGCCTACAATCATTGCTTTAGAAGTTGGTTGCGTTGAGACTTTTGCCATCGGCGCTTCCTGTGAGCCTTTCCGGTCTGCCAAACGCACTGACAACGACATTGGGAAAATGATCGCCCCGAATCTCACTCCTGCGGAGAGTGAACAGCTCTATAGTGTATCGCTTTCCTACAGGAATATACTCGACCTGAGCAACCAACCCTTCGGTCAGACATCACTTGTAAAGCATCGTATACATACTGGCGATTATCCACCCATCCATCGGTGACCCTACCGAGTTTCAGCTTCAGAGCGACACGCCATCAAAATGGACGTAGACAAGATGCTGGCGAAAGGCATCATTGAACCATCGTCGAATTCCTGGGCGTCTTCTGTCGTGCTTGTCAAAAAGTATGACGGCTCATGCAGCTATCACTTCAAAGTTATACCTTTTAGGCTATGCGACGCTCCGGCTACCTTTGAGCATATGATGGACTCATTACTCTAAGGATTCAAGCGGTCGATTTGTCTCTGCTACCGAGATTATGTTATTGTGTTCTCGCCCTCATTCAGCACTCACATTGAGCGCCTTTCAGCTGTACTTGCTGTTTTTCGCAAGGCTTGTCTACACATCAACTCCAAGAAATGCAATTTCGGCCATCGTGACATAACTGTTCTTGGACATGTCGTCAATGCGACTGGCATCCAACCGGACCCCGAGAAAATTCGCGCAGTGAAATAGTACCTTGTTGCACGGTCCGCAAAAGATGCACGAAGTTTCGTGGGCCTCTGCTCTTACTTCCGGCGCTTTCTTAAAAAATTTGCCACCATAGCACGTCCTCTCACAGATCTCCTGAAGAAAAGTGTGCCGTATTCATGGCGAGCCTCTCAGGCCACCGCGTTTTCACGCCTTACCACCATGACTTCCACCCCACCGATTCTAGGACACTTCGCTACTTCAGCCCCTACAGACGTGCGGACCGATGCCAGTGTTGAACTTGTGCCGTCTTGGCACGAGATCAACACGGCCATGAACGTGTCATCGCGTACGTTAGCCGTTTTTTGTCCCCTGCGGAGTGCAACTACGCTATTACCCAGCGCGAATGCGTGGCCGTTGTGTGGGCAGTGGCGACATTCCACCCCTATTTATACGGCAGGCCCTTTTCCATTGTAACCGACCACCACGGTATCTGTTGGCTTTCGTCCTCAAAATATCCCGCAGGGAGGCTTGGACGATGGGCTTTGCGGCTACAAGAGTATTTCTATTCGGTGGTGTATAGTATGGTCGCCTACACAAGGATTCCGACTGCTTGTCCCGTCACCATGTACACACGCACCCCAATGCCGACATGGATGCTTCCACAAGTGTTCTTTCCATTTACCAGCTTTAGGAGATGGCCAACGAGCGACGCCATGACGCTACTTTGAAGACCCTCATTGACTGAATGGAATCTGCTCCTACTGGTCCATCTTTACGGTGGTTCGTTCTCAACGACGGCATATTCTACCGACGCAGTTTTCATTCTGACGGTCCTCCCCTACTCTTTTGTCGTTTCTCAACACCTCCGCTTAACCGTGCTTCAAGAGCTCAATGATACCACAACTGCCGGACGCCTTGTGTTTGCTCGCACTTACGACCGCGTGCGCCACCTCTTCTACTGCTCCGGCCTCGCACGCTCCGCACGGCGCTATGTAGCTGCTTGCAAGCCCTGTCAACATCGCAAAAAACCAACTACGCTTCCCGCCGGGTACTTACAGCCGATCGACATTCAACCTAAGCCGTTCTTTCGCGTCGGTTTGGATCTCCTTGGCCGTTTCCCTGTGTCCAGCTCCGGCAACAGGTCGATTGCCGTCGCTAATCAATACCAGACCCGCTATGCTATCACTCGGCCACTTCCCACAAGCTGCGCAACTTACATTGCAGATTTCCTACTCCATGATATCAATTTAGTACATGGCGCGCCACGAGAGCTCCTTCCTGATCCCGGCCGCACTTTCCTCACCCAAGTCGTCGCCAATATCCTACGCTCATGTTCTACCAAGCACAAACTGGCTACCTCCTATCATCCCCGGACAAACGGCCTTAGTGAGCGACTTAATCGAATCATTACTGACATGCTACCGAAAAACGTTTCACCCGACCACAAGGACTGAGATATGGCGCTCCCTTATGTCACGTTCGCCTATAATTCATCACGCCACGATACTGCTGGGTATTCCCCCTTTTACTTGCTCTTCGGTCGTGACCCCGTATTAGCGTTGTACACTTCACTACCTTTGATACAGGATTTGAGGACTGAGTATGCCCGCGACGCCATCGCCCACGCTGACCATGCCCGCCAGCTTGCCCGTGCTCTTCCTTTAGCATCGCAGGAATCTCAACGGCACGCTTACAATCGCCGCCATTGTAACACATTTTTCAACAGGCTCTCTCGTGCTACTTTAATCCCCTTGTCACCGAGTGGGGCTCTCAGAGAAACTTCTTCCGTGCTACAAAGGCCCTTACCGTGTTCTTCCTCAAGTGACCAATGTCACTTACGAGATCATCACCGAGACCTCCGCCATGCCACCCGGTTCCACATCACCTGATGTCGTACACGTCTCTCGGCTTAAGCCTTACTATGACCTTACCGACGGCCTCGTCTGAAGCACCGGGACGGTGCTTTTCGGCCGGGGTCATGTTACGGTGGGAAAAGAGAACAAGCTCGTCGACGGTGAAGAGGACGAAGTGGCAAGAGCCTCTCAGGGATTCTCGGCGGCCGTGTAGATATGCTTTGTAAGTACACCGTGTAAATAGTTTTACAGCCGTGACAATGTGATTCAAAATACTTTGGGCAGACGGGACGCTGCCTTAACATTCGGCTTAGGCAGCACCAAAATACGATCTGGAATTCAGCCGGCTCGAATCTGGCCACGCATTGTCAAGGTTGTCCATGACAACCTTTGCTTGCACAAAAACGACATAATATATAAAATAGTAATCACACCAACTTCTAGATTGGGGAAGCCTACTGCATGCATGTCATCTCAAGCGAATGCATCAGCGAGACTTCTCTCTCTCTCTGTTTGATAAGAAACGAAGTTTTTGAATGACAAGGCGAGCTGACACCCTTTCACCACTTGTAGGCATGTCTTCATCACAAGATCCCCTTCTCTGCATATATATTCACTTGGTTGGAAAAAAACTCACCCAATTGTTAGTCTGCGCTCGTATCATCCACTTCCTTTTGTCCTTCGTCCATTTTGCACTGCCCAACCCTAGGAGCAATGGCGAGCGCACGCACAGGATGCTTGTGGCATCCGTTCGGCGTCTGCGCCAGTTCACCTTCTACTTGCGCCAGTGCCGCGGTGCGCCCACTGCAGACGCTACATGAAGCCCTCCTATGGAATTATGCGGAAGTTCGAGGAACAGATGAATAGTATTGAATTATTGAATCACGTCGGTATAGCTTTTGTAAGGTGACATCCGGACTAATGCTGCTGAAGATTTAAGGAATGGTGGCCACTAAGCAACTCAGCTCTGGGCTACTTTTCATCGCGGGGTAATGTTCATCGAAGCGAAACACTGGATTCCCAGCTGTTGGTACTCGCAGGTTTTGTGGCATGCCTCACCGCCATTTTAGCATAATGGGCGATTGTTGTAAGTAGGCCACCACTAGGCATCCGCATATACAGTCGGGGGCTGTTCTACAGGACAGCGTTAGCGTACGTGCCCGAAAAGCATTCTGTTTTCTTATGTATGCACTGATGGAGCTAGACAGCTGACTATCAGAGCAAAATCGTGCGAGGCTACTGCTTTGGCTGGCAAAGAGTCTGGAACAGGCGGCACAGCGAGCGTTTTCTCCAGCTGCCTGAACCTTTTGCGAGTGAAATTTGTCCCAGCAGTCACAGTTGGCATAGGAGGTGCTCTGAAATCTGTTTTTTTTTGTTCCACATAAATCTGGAAGCTGGGCAGGCTCAAAGTTGGAGGTTTTCGACAAGTTCAGTGCTTATTGTTGCCATCCTTCCCGAATGTTCCTGCTGCCACGGATTATATCTGGTTCACAGGTAGAACGAACCACTGATCACATGTGGTACTTTTTGGATCTTCAAGGAACTGCTAAAATAATAACTGTAGTACGATGACGGCTTGATGACTAGGATTTCTTGGGAGTGACTGCATGATGACATTGAGGTGACGATGAAGGAATTATTACGCCAGATTGACAAGTGACTGAAGACAACACCATAACGATGGCATAATGACAGTGATATTACGACAACTGTTGATCATGATACAATGAGGACCGTGTCGTGATATCCTCTAAATGACGGTGATAGAATAATCATCACAGCAGAATAATAAAGCCGATGGATGCATTGACGACGAGAGAACGATGGCGGAGGCATGGTAACGACGAGTTAAAAAAGTCCTGAGAGTTATCACAGAATTACGATCTCATTATGAGGCATGCCATAATGGGAGACTAATTTCCACCACTTGGGGTTCATTAAGGTGCAGCTAAGTCTAAATACACGAGTGTTTCACAACTCTGAAGAACGCAATACGGCTGCCATGACAGGGACTGAATCCACAACCTTAAGCTCAGCAGCTTAACGCCATAGCCACGAATCTACCGCAGTGCAACGTGACTATGGAATGAAGACGAGAGTATAACGAGGCACGAGAGCATGACGCACTGACGACGACCTAATGACGCCATAGGGATGACGACAGATAGAAATTCTGATTTATCGTTCCCTGAAATGTAGTTACAATATCACAAATGTACAGACGAGTTCCAATGTGAAAAAGTGTAGTGAGACCCTAGGTTGCCATTACAACATTGATCGTGACATCTACCCATAGAAGATGAACTCTATTACCGGATAACCTCAACAGAATAAATATGTTATTGCACAATACATTTCATGTCAAGCAAACATTAACACCACGGCATAAGGCAGGCAGGCGCCACCGTAAGCTGATGGGTGTACCTCCATGCATACAGGACTGTTGAATTCCCAGTAAGCGCTGAAAGTTCCTTTTTTACTTTTTTATCTTTCTTTCCTCACTCTTCTTTAGGGCTGTTCAAGTTCGCCGAAAGTGTATCGCTTACCTAGCGTTTATGGTCGCATGCGTACAGGAGACTCCGAAAGCATGATGTTGCAAGCATTCAGAAATAATATGTTGTCCCACCTCTCGTGATCACCGAAACCCTTATATCGTGGATAAGTCAAGCTGGCCTGACAGCCCGCAGGGTTATTTCACTGAGCAAGCTTGTATGCTCGCTTGGTACAGTCAGAATTACGAATCCTCCTGTTTTCTCTTTCGGAAGGTGAAAAGCTCGACTTCACCTCCCTCAGTACACTACATCTCTAGGCTCGGAGTGGCACCTGACAATGGCAAAAAGGCGCGACCAAGTGCTGCTTTACTAATCCAGGTACAAGCTTATTAAGACACTTCCTCACCAAAACAGCAATTGGCCTCCCTGGTGCAGCACTCAGCCATTCCCTCTCGAAGGACTCATTTGAACTACCAATGGCCCCCAGTCCCCAGCAGCTGCGGAGCACCTGATGATAGTGGAGGTGAGGCCTGCAATGCAGCAAAGGGTGCTAAGAATCTCCGCAGCCGGACAGGCCGCCAATGTAAACTGACCCTTGCAATGTTTAAAACCCGAACTTTCTCGAGTGAAGCTAGCCTAGCGGGACCTTTTGAGTAAATATCCCACATTTTTTGTATATCATTGTCTTTAGTGAGGTCAACTGCTGAGACTTATACATTGCTGACAAAGAGCCACGTGCTCTGAACAGATGCCAGACAAAGTGCTCTGAAATACAGGCCTACCTGATAAGAAGCAGTTTGATGTAGTATTGCTAATCAATAAGGACATACTGGGCAACATCGGCAAATTCTACAACATTATTGAGAGGGTAGCAGTTGTCGTAATAAAGCTGAATAAGAGGCATTGAATAAACGCAGTACGAACCTAAGCTCCAGCCTCCTGTTATGACGACGAAAAAATAGAACAGCTTTTTGAAGTTGTTGAATTAGAGATGCGAAAAGTACAAACTTTGTGGACTGCGCTCATGGGCAACTTCAATGCAAAAGTGAGGAAAGAGCAGGCTGGGGAAAAAGCAATTGGCAGCAACGGCAAGGATTCTATGAACACTCGGGGAGAGATGTTCGTAGAATTCGTGGAGAGTAATAAGCTGCGAATAATGAACACTTTCTTCAAGAAGCGTTGGAACAAAATTAGAGCTAGAAAATCCCTATTCGGGAAACAAGGAATAATATAGATTTAATATTTCCTTGCGATTCCACCATAGTGCATGACGTAGAAGCTTTAGGTAGCGTAAAGTGCATTGATCATAAGTTACTGAGGATTAGGATTGGGATTTGAAGAGAGAAAGAATAAAATTGGCCGAGAAGAAGCAGGCCAACCTAGACGCAGTAAGGGTAAAAATAGACCAATTCAGACTCGCACTTGCAAACAAATATGCGGCTTAGAAGCGAGAGATGAAAGTGGCATAAAGGCGATGAATGAAACGATAACAAGGCTGGCTTCAGAAGCAGCAATTGAAGTGAGAGGTAGGCACTACGGCAACCACTAGGTAAACCCTGCCAAGTAACAAAGGAGCTAATAAAGAAACGACAAAGAATGAGAGTGTCCAACTGAAGAGATCATAATATTTCGGGAGCTGTCGAAACTTATGAACATGAAGATCAGCGACATGCAAAATTATAACGTGAGAAAGACTGAGGAAGCAGTGAAAAATGAACGTAGCATGAAATCATTGAGAAAGAAACTTGGCATCGCATAACCGAAGATGTATGCACTGAAAGATAAGCAGTGTAATATCATAAGCAATCTCGATGACATAGCAAATACAGCGTAAGAATCCTATACTGACCAGAATAGTACCCAAAGCAGCCATTATACTTCAATTCGAAGTTGTAATGAACAAGTTACAGAGACTCTTTCGATAATATGCAGTGAAGTTATAAAGACGTTGCAAGACATGAAAAGAGGAAAAGTGGGAGGAGAAGAAGGAATACCAGTCGATTTATTCAAAGATGGAGGAGACCTAATGATTGGAAAACTGGCGGCCCTTCATGCGAACTGTCTCTCCACTTCAAAGGTCCCAGAGAACTGGAAAAATGCCAAAATCCTACTAATCCACAAAAAGGGAGACGTTAGGTCAGTGCCTCTGTGTGTCCTTATATGGTCCTTGTTGATAGCCCCGTGCAGTCCACGGAAATGTAAGAGGCACTATAGGGTGCAGAGGCTTGAAGGCACACGCATTGACGCCCCCTGACATGGAAATTAACCCACGATGGCCGGTGACGACGCAGGAACCAATGGCGTTCAGGAACCCAGGCAATTGATCACCCAGGTGACTATTTTCTTAGAAGGGGCATTTGCCGCCGCAATTGCTTCTGGAATATTGAGTCGGTTCCGCTGTGTGCGTCCTTATATGGTCCTTGTTAACAGCCCCGTGCAGTCTACGCAAATGCAAGAGGCAATACAGGGTGCAGAGGCTGGAAGGCACACGCATTGACGCTACCTGACGTGGAAATTAAGCCACGGTGGCCCGTGACGACGCAGGAACCAACGACGTTCAGGAACCCAGGCAATTGATCAACCAGGTGACTATTTTCTTAGAAGGGGCACTTGCCGCCGCAAGTGCTTCTGGAATATTGAGTCGGTTCCCCTGTGTCTGTCCTTATATGGTCCTTCTTGATAGCCCTGTGCAGTCTACGCAAATGCAAGAGGCAATATAGGGTGCAGAGGCTTGAAGGCAAACGCATTGACGCTACCTGACGTGGAAATTAGCCCACGGTGGCCGGTGACGACGCAGGAACCAACGACGTTCAGGCACCCAGGCAACTGATAAACCTGATGACAATATTTTCATAGAAAGGGCACTTGCCGCCGGTAAAGGTTTCTTGAATATTGAGTCGGTTCCACTGTGTGTGTCCTTATATGGACTTTGTTGATAACCCCGTGCACTCCCCGCAAATGTAAGAGACAATATAGGGTGCAGAGGCTGGAAGGCACACGCATTGACGCTACCTGACGTGGAAATTAAGCCACGGTGGCCCGTGACGACGCAGGAACCAACGACGTTCAGGAACCCAGGCAATTGATCAACCAGGTGACTATTTTCTTAGAAGGGGCACTTGCCGCCGCAAGTGCTTCTGGAATATTGAGTCGGTTCCGCTGTGTGTGTCCTTATATGGTCCTTCTTGATAGCCCCGTGCAGTCTACGCAAATGAAAGGGGCAATATAGGGTTCAGAGGCTTGAAGGCAAACGTATTGATGCTACCGACGTGGAAATTAGCCCACGGCGGCCGGTGACGACGCAGGAGCCAACGACGTTCAGGTACCCAGGCAACTGATACACCTGATGACAATATTTTCTTAGAAAGGGCACTTGCCGCCGGTAAAGGTTTCTAGAATATTGAGTCGGTTCCGCTGTGTGGGTCCTTATATGGACCTTGTTGATAACCCCGTGCACTCCCCGCAAATGTGAGAGACAATATAGGGTGCAGAGGCCTGAAGGCACATGCATTGACGCTACCTGACGTGGAAATTAACCCACGGTGGCCGGTGACGACGCAGGAACCAATGACGTTCACGAACACAGGCAATTGATCAACCAGGTGACTATTTTCTTAGAAGGGGCACTTGCCGCCGCAAGTGCTTCTGGAATGTTGAGTCGGTTCCGGTGTGTGTGTCCTTATATGGTCCTTCTTGATAGCCCCGTGCAGTCTACGCAAATCCAAGGGGCAATATAGGGTGCAGAGGCTTGAAGGCAAAGGCAGTGATGCTACCGACGTGGAAATTAGCCCACGGTGGGCGGTGAGGAGGCAGGAGCCAACGACGTTCAGGTACCCAGGCAACTGATACACCTGAAGACAATATTTTCTTAGAAAGGGCACTTGCCGCCGGTAAAGGTTTCTATAATATTGAGTCGGTTCCGCTGTGGGTGTCTTTATATGGACCTTGTTGATAACCCCGTGCAGTCCACGCAAATGTAGGAGACAATATAGGGTGCAGAGGCTTGAAGGCACATACATTGAGGCTACCGACGTGGAAATTAGCCCACAGTGGCCGGTGACGACGCCGGAACGAACGACATTCAGGAACCCAGGCAATTGATCAACCAGGTGACTATTTTATTAGAAGGGGCACTTGCCGCCGCAAGTGCATCTGGAATATTGAGTTGGTTCCGCTGTGTGTGTCCTTATATGGTCCTTGTTGATAGCCCCGTACAGTCTACGCAAATGCAAGAGGCAATATAGGGTGCAAAGGCTTGAAGGCACCCGTATTGACGCTACCTCACGTGGAAATTAACCCACGGTGGCCGGTGACGACGCAGGAACGAAAGACGTTCAGGAGCCAACGACGTTCAGGCACCCAGGCAACTGATCAACCTGGTGACAATATTTTCTTAGAAAGAGCACTTGCCGCCGCGAAGGTTTCTAGAATATTAGGTTGGTTCTGGAGTGTGTGTCCTTATATGGTCCATGTTGATAGGCCCATGCAGTACACGCAAATGCAAGAGGCAATATAGGGTGCAGAGGCTTGAAGGCATACGCATTGACGCTACCTGACGTGGAAATTAACCCACGGTGGCCGGTGACGACGCAGGAACCAACGACGTTCAGGTACTCAGGCAATTGATCAACCAGGTGACTATTTTTTTAGAAGCGGCACTTGCCGCCGCAAGTGCTTCTGGAATATTCAGTCGGTTCCGGTGCGTGTGTCCTTATATGGTCCTTCTTGATAGCCCCGTGCAGTCTACGCAAATGCAAGGGGCAATATAGGGTGCAGAGGCTTGAAGGCAAACGCATTGATGCTACCGACGTGGAAATTAGCCCACGGTGGCCGGTGAGGACGCAGGAACCAACGACGATGAGGTACCCAGGCAACTGATACACCTGATGACAATATTTTCTCAGAAAGGGCACTTGCCGCCGGTAAAGGTTTCTAGAATATTGAGTCGGTTCCGCTGTGTGCGTCCTTATATGGTCTTTGTTGATAGCCCCGTGCAGTCTACGCAAATGCAAGAGGCAACATAGGCTGCAAAGGCTTGAAGGCACCCTTATTGACGCTACCTCACGTGGAAATTAACCCACGGTGGCCAGTGACGACGCAGGAACCAACGACGATCAGGAACCCAGGCAATTGATCAACCGGGTGACTATTTTCTTAAAAGGGGCACTTGCCGCCGCAAGTGCTTCTGGAATATTGAGTCGGTTCCGCTGTGTGCGTCCTTATATGGTCCTTGTTGATAGCGCCGTGCAGTCTACGCAAGTGCAAGAGGCAATATAGGGTGCAGAGGCTTGAAGGCAAACGCATTGACGCTACCTGATGTGGAAATTACCCACGGTGGCCGGTGACGACGCAGGAATCGACGACGTTCAGGAACCCAGGAAACTGATCAAGCTGGTGACAATATTTTCTCAGAAAGGGCACTTGCCGCCGGTAAAGGTTTCTAGAATATTAAGTTGGTTCCGCTGTGTGTGTCCTTATATGGTCCTTGTTGACAGCCCCGTGCAGTACACGCAAATGCAAGAGGCAATATAGGGTGCAGAGGCTTGAAGGCAAACGCATTGACGCTACCTGACGTGGAAATTAACCCACTGTGGCCGGTGACGACGCAAGAACCAACAACGTTCAGGAACCAACGACGTTCAGGTATCCAGGCAACTGATCAACCTAGTGTCAATATTTTCTTAGAAGGGGCACTTGCCCCCGGAAGTGCTTCTGGAATATTGAGTCGGTTCCGCTGTGTGCGTCCTTATATGGTCCTTGTTGATTGCCCCGTGCAGTCCACGCAAATGCAAGAGGCAATATAGGGTGCAGAGGCTTGAAGGCAAACGCATTGACGCTACCTGATGTGGAAATTACCCACGGTGGCCGGTGACGAAGCAGGAATCGACGACGTTCAGGAACCCAGGAAACTGATCAAGCAGGTGACAATATCTTCTTAGAAGGGGCACTTGCCGGCCGAAAGATTTCTAGAATATTGAGTCGGTTCCGCTGTGTGTGTCCTTATATGGTCCTTGTTGATAGCTCCGTGCACTCAACGCAAGTGCAAGAGACAATATAGGGTGTAGAGGATTGAAGGAATTCGCATTTAGGCTACCGACGTCAAAATTAGCCCACGGGGGCCGGTGATGACGCAGGAACCAACGACGTTGAGGAAGCCAGCAACTGATCGACCTAGTGACAATATTTTGTTTGAAGGGGTACTTGCTGCCTGGAGTGCTGCTGGAAAATATAGTCCGTGCTGCTACGTGTGTCTTTATACGAATCCCGTTGATAGCCGTGTGGAGTGCACACAAATGCAAGAGGCAATAGAGGGTGCAGAGGCTTGAAGTCACAAGCAATGAGTGCTGCCTTATGTGGAAATTAACCCACGGTGGCCGTTGACGACGCAGGAACCAAGGACAATCAGGAACCCAGCCAACTGATCAACCAGGTGACAACATTGTCTTAGAAGGAGAAGTGGCTGTCGGAAATGTTGCTAAACGATTGAGTCGATGGCGCTGTGTGTGTCCTTACACGGTCCTTCTTGATAGGCCCGTGCAGTCCACGCAAATGCAAGAGGCAATATAGGGTGCAGAGGCTTGAAGGCAAACGCATTGACGCTACCTGACGTGGAAATTAACCCACGGTGGCCGGTGACGACGCAGGAACCAACGACGTTCAGGAACCCAGGCAATTGATCAACCAGGTGACTTTTCTTAGAAGGGGCAGTTGCCCCGCAAGTGCTTCTGGGATATTGAGTCGGTTCCGCTGTGTGCGTCGTTTTGTGGTCCTTATTGATAGCCCCGTGCAGTCCACGCAAATGCAAGAGGCAATATAAGGTGCAGAGGCTTGAAGGCACACGCATTGACGCCACCTGACGTGGAAATTAACCCACGGTGGCCGGTCAAAACGCAGGAACCAATGACGTTCAGGAACCAACGACGTTCAGTACCCAGGCAACTGATCAACCTGGTGACAATATTTTTTTAGATGGGGCACTTGCCGCCGGTAAGGTTTCTAGAACATTGAGTCGGTTCCGCTGTGTGCGTCGTTATATGGTCCTTGTTGATAGCCCCGTGCTGTCTACGCAAATGCAAGAGCAATATAGGGTGCAGAGGCTTGAAGGCGCACGCAATAACGCTACCTGACGTGGAAATTAACCCACGGTGGCCGGTGACGACGCAGGAACCAACGACGTTCAGGAACCCACGAAACTGATCAACCTGGTGACAATATTTTCTTAGACGGGGCATTTGCCCCCGCAAGTGCTTCTGGAATATTGAGTCAGTTCCGTTGTGTGCGCCTATATATGGTCCTTGTGGATAGCCCCGTGCAGTCTACGCAAATTCACGAGGCAATTTACGGTGAAGAGGCTTGAAGGCACACACATTGACCCCACCTGACGTGGAAATTAACCCACGGTGGCCGGTGACGACGCAGGAACACACGACGTTCAGGAGCCAACGACGTTCAGGTACCCAGGCAACTCATCAACCTGATAACAATATTTTCTTAGAAAGGGCACTTGCCGCCGGTAAAGGTTTCTAGAATATTGAGTCCGTTCCGCTGTGTGTGTCCTTATATGGTCCTTGTTTATAGCCCCGTGCAGTCTACGCAAATGCAAGAGGCAATATAGGGTGCAGACGCTTGAAGGCACATGCTTTGACGCTACCTTACGTGGAAATTGACCCACGGTGGCCGGTGACGATGCAGGAACCAACGACGTTCAGGTACCCAGGCAACTGATCAACCTGGTGACAATATTTTCTTAGGAGGGGCACTTACTGCCGGAAATGCTGCTGGAAAATATAGTCGGTGCTGCTACGTGTGTCTTTATTTGAATCTCGTTGATAGCCCTGTGGAGTGCACACAAATGCAAGAGGCAATAAAGGATGCAGACGCTTGAAGTCACAAGCAATGAGTGCTGCCTTATGTGGAAATTAACCCACGGTAGCCGCTGACGACGCAGGAACCAAGGACGATCAGGAACTCAGGCAACTGATCAACCAGGTGACAACATTGTCTTAGAAGGAGAAGTTGCCGTCGGAAATGTTGGTAAACGATTGAGTCGATGCCGCTGTGTCTGTCCTTACACGGACCTTGTTGATAGCCCCATGCAGTCTGCGCAAATGCAAGAGGCAATGTAGGGTGCAGAGGCTTGAAGGCACACGCATTGACGCTGACGTGGGAAATAAACCACGGTGGCCGCTGGCGACGCAGGAACCAAGGATGATCAGGAACCCAGGAAACTGACCTACCTGGTGACAATGTTGTCTTAGAAGGGTTGATCGGCACCGGAAATGCTGCTGGAAAATTGAGTGGGCACCGATTTGTGGGTCCTTATATGGTCGTGTTTGATAGCCGCATGTAGTCCACGCAAATGCAAGAGGCAATAAATGGTGCAGGTGCTTGAAGGCGCACGCATTACGGTTTTCTGACGTGGAAATTAAACCGCAGCGATCGCGGGCGGCAGACTTATTTGAGCATCTCTTCGCTGTAGAGGAAGCCACGGAATCGCTGCAGAAAAGGTACGAGGTAGTCGGGCTTTTGCTTCCCGCGGTACGAAATATCGAAGGTTCCTGTGCAGAAATGTTCAGCAAAGGCATACTTATTTGCAAAGAGGCGGCTGAAGGCCTAGAGCGTTGCGCGGACAAGCTGTTCGCAAGCACGGGAAGTGTCTCAGTTTTTTTGATAGGGGCCCTCTTATACTTGCTGCTTAAGTATTCTTGGTGTTCAGATGCAACATCCAAGCAGATGGGTTCTCCTTGGCTGGAGAACCCATCTCTCTTCCCATCTCTGGAGAACCAAAATCTCTTTTGTTGGGGCAGGATGGCGCCAGCACAGTCGCGAATGCAGACTCTAGAGCATGGCCAAGCAGAGTGATGTTGAAAAACATCCGGCGAAATGAAGATGCCCACCAAGACAGTCCACAAGATGTTGCAGAATTTAGGTCATTTCAACAGTCAGTTGCGCGTCGCTTTGATGTTTTAGAGTCACGTGTTCATGCACTAGAATCCACTCCTATTTCCAATGTCTCTAGTTTACCGCGTGATTTACGTGCTTTAATAAATGCCTTGACTACTAAGGTAACCGACTTGGTCTTAAAAAATGACAGTCTTGAAAATCATTCTCGTAGAAACAATCTGATAATACACGGTATTTCTGAAGTAATGGATGTAAACGCTACCACCCTGATGACTGCAGTTTCATCTGTGTTTACTGAGCACCTGAAGACTAGCTGCCCTCATATTGTGCGCTGCCAGAGGCTCGCTAGAGCACGCACTGGTTACATTCGTCCCGTCATTCTTAAACTTTCTAACTTCAGCGACAGAACCGAGGTTCTTAGGAAGGTTTCAAAACTCAAGGGCTCAAATTTCGTCATTAAGGAAGACTTCTCTTCTAGGGATCGGTTAATTGGGAAAAAAATCTGGAATGCATCAGCCTCTTTTCGGGACAGCGGTTCTGTTGTGAAGTTGAGGTACGATCATGCTTTCATTAACAAGGTTCGTTATAACTGGGATGACAGTTCAAATTCATTAGTAATGGCACCCACTCAAGGTGCTTCTTCGGAGTCTGGCCATTTGACTTCCGTTCCATGCACTTCCTGAATTCACCCTGGTTGTTTTGAGACCCTTGTTATCTTGAATATAAACGCTCGTAGTATTGTTAAAATTTCCAGATTAATTGTCCCTTATATCTATTCATTCCTCCCGTGTTATCGGCATCACAGAGATTTGGCTGCACAATGGTATTTACGTATCTGAGTTCACTCCATCCGGTTTTGGTGCCGTGCGCTTAGACAGGGTTAGCGGTACTGATGGTGGCGTGGCACTGCTTATCTGGTCGGATCTACGATTCTCAGTCTTGCCTTCTCCTCCAGAAACAGAATCCGTGTGGTGTAAAATTTACCTTCATAATCGGTGTATTGTGATTAGTGTTAAATATCGTCCCCCCGGCTCTACTCTTGATGTTCTTTATGCGATTTCAAATTTCATAAGCGAGATCAACATTGCTTCGTCGAGTTTTATCTGCATGGGTGCCTTCAACGTCCCTGGCATCCACTGGCCATCACTGTCTGCAGTCGGTCGCGACACAGCTATTTGTAAAGAACTAATCAACATTTCCTTGTCCTTTGGTCTCACCCAGGTTGTTCCTAGTGCAACTAGATTAAATTCCGCCCTTGACTTAGTTTTTTTAAGCGCTAACCTAGCCGAACGTGACTTTTCTTGCGAGGTAATTGATGGTATTTCAGACCATAGAGGCGTTTTAGTGCCACTCTCCCGTCCAAATTCTAAATCCCCCTACACGTTTACTAGTTTCCCTGATTTCACTCGTGCAGACGACAACTCCATTACTGATGCCTTATCTCATCATTTCGATACGTTTAGTGCACTTACAGACAACCAGGACGTCAACTGCCTTGGTAATTACTTTGAGCGTCTTGTCAAATCATGTATCGAACGTTTTGTGCCCATTAAAACTAAGAAAAAAAATTCTAACATTCCGTGCATGACTCGCGATATCTTGCATTTGTCCCGTCGCGCTCGAAGGTTAAAACGTTCCAGAAGAGGCACTGATCCCATAGCATTGGATAGATTTCTTAAGGCAAATAAAGAACTCAATCTTATGTTGCAAAATGCCAAGGATTTCTTTTTTCGCGTTCGCCTGTACAATTTGTTAAGAACTAACCCACGAAAATTTTTGTCTTCTATTTTACCTCGCGATGCTTCATCCGCTTCTTTCAGAATAGATAATGACGTCACCAACGACCCGGCGGTGATATCCGATGCATTCAACAAGTATTTCCAATCCGTGTTTGTTTCCGATAACCACTTTATCCCAACACTTACCAATATAGTTTCTTCTGAAGCAATCAGTGACGTTGAGATAAACTGCGAAGGCATCCTCAACCTTATATTAAACCTGGATGTTAGGAAATGCACCGGTCTGGACGGGATACACAACGCGTTCCTTGTTCGTTATTCGTTGTGGTCATCAAAATATCTGTGAGTCATATTCAGAAAGTCCTTATCATCCCCTACTGTACCTTCTTCATGGAAGTTAGCCAAAGTGCTCCCTCTTTACAAATCTGGAGATAAGCAGTGTTTGTCGAACTACAGACCGATTTCACTGACGTCACAGTCATGCAAAATGTTGGAACACATCATTCATAAGCACATCACGCTCTTTCTGGAATCAAATAATTTACTGTCTAACATGCAACATGGGTTTAGGCGTGGTTTTAGCACGTTAACACAGCTAGTTGAGTTCACGCATGACATTTCATTTAACCTTGACGTAGGCAACCAGGTTGATGCCATTTTCATAGATTTCTTGAAGGCAATTGACACCGTTTTACATTCTAAATTTATTGCTAAACTTAATGCTGTACTGAATAATCCTCATTTGGTTAACTGGATTTTAAGCTTTCTCTCATTTCGCTCCCAGTTCGTCTCTTACAGTTCGACTGACTCCGCTACTGTTGATGTGACATCAGGTGTGCCCCAAGGCTCCGTCCTTGGGCCGCTTCTTTTTGTATTATACATAAACGATTTGCCACTTCACTGCTCCTCTGACATCCGTCTCTATGCTAATGACTCCGTTCTATATGCAGTGATTAAATCTTCTAATGATCATTATCGCCTTCAAGAGTCGTTTTCTAGGTTTTGCAATTGGTGTAACACTTGGCAAATGAACATTAATTTCAATAAAACCGTTCTGATGTCTTTCTGCAACAAATATTTCTCCTCCCTTTTCAGTTACTCGTCCAATGGCCGTACAGTAGATAAGGTTTCTGAGTATAAGTATATTGGTGTCATTTTTACGCATAACATGTCATGGGCCAAACACATTGACTACATATGCAGTAAAGCACTAAAAAAGTAGGTTACTTGAGGCGAACACTAACCCGATCTCCTAAAGACACAAAGTTACTAATGTATAAATCTCTAATCCACCCTGTTCTTGATTATGCATCTGTAGTTTGGAGCCCGCACAAGCAGTTAGAGATTAATAAACTAGAGGCTATACAGAAAAAAGCTGTGCGATTTATATGTCATCGTTACGATCGCGACTTTTCGCCCTCTTCAGCACTTTCTTCCTTGAGCCTAAACACGCTCTCTTCTCGTCGCCGTGTCGAATCATTAAAATTCTTGCATTGCTTTGTCAAATCTTTCGTTAGGCTCTCAAATTATAACTACATTAACTTCGCACCGGGATCATCACCGAGAAAACATCATGACCTAAACTTAATACCCTACTACGCACGTACTAACATGTTCAAATTCAGCTTTCTTCCCCGCTCAATCGAAGACTGGAATTCATTACCTGGGTCCATTCGCTCATACTCATCCCAAATTTTTGCAACCGCCATCCCAGATGCATAATCATGGGTATGGGTATGGGTATGGGCATAATCAGGCATGGGTATGCCTGGCAGCATTTGTATAACTTCTTGTGTATTCTTTCATCGGTGCTCTTTTGTAAAAGTGTTCACTTGTATTTTTGGGTATTTTCCTTTCATCTCTGCTCTTTAAAAGTGTTCACTTGTGTTTACCGCTGTATATTCCAATGCATCTTCTGTACATTTTCTTAGCCCACTCCTGCTATAGCGCAAATTGCGCTGCAGTATGTATAAATAAATAAATAAATAAATAAATAAATAAATAAATAAATGTCTAGACTCATTGCAGGGGAAATTTCTATTTGCCTTACAAAGGGAACTCGCGCAGACACGGTCTAGACCCTGAAGTATTGGAAAGTGAACGCTAGGCCCTTTCCCTTCCTTTCCCGCATCGTAAGGGCAGCTTTCACTGTGAATGCAACGTCAGAATGCCGCGTGTATTATATGGCATGCCAGATAGTGACAGCGAAGCATCGGCTGTGAAGCATCTCTGTCGAGCAGCTCAAGTATGTCAAGCACGACACATAGGAAGAAAACAATTTTTTCTTTCGTTTTTTTTGCCCTTTGAACCAGCCCTTGAAGTTGCCGTCATTAACACTTCGGTTTTCAAAACTTAACGGCGAAGCACTCGTTTAGCTCATGAAAGTTTGTTGCAAAATTTTGATCAAGAAAACCAAAATAAAGCTTATTTTTGCAGCTTGCACTGCTCGCGACCTTTATTGCAGCATTCAAAAACCGCGAGATCATTTTAGCATTAAGGCATTTAAGCCTAGCAATATTAAATCATCGCAAGCCATTAGAACATGCTGACCATTTCAAATACTATAGGTAGTGGGAGCACTGCCCCTATGGGAATAAATAGCATGGTTGTACTGCACGAGATATGTCACCAAGCTTCTATGCCACGACCTTAGTAACGTGTTTTCCGTATTTTTGCAGTTCTTAACGCGTCTGACGATATCACCTTTGTATAGCGTCCACAGGTAACTCGATAAATCTGCCAAGATACTTTTCCTATGTTGAGGAATTACAGGAATAGAACTGAACTGCCCGGCCATTCCCGCAGTGGGAATGAGGAGGTTATTTTTTCATTCGGGGGAATTTGAAGGAACGGAATTGCGCCAAGTTCCAATTCCCCGGAATGCAATTCGAATGGAATAGGTGTGCCCATTCCTCAGCACTGATGGACTTTGAAATATTCACGTGCCGGCCCGCGTGAATGGCGGACGTCGTGGCTGATCTATAGATTGAAGAAACGCTAATAAAGCGGTTTGATATTTCACGTTTCAGAATAATGCTTTCTCGTATATTCAAATAATAATTCAACGCTTTCATATCTGTAGCTTCTGTGTAAGTCGAACTTTGTAATTTTTCTACTTTTTCGAGCATGAGAAACACAATTAGTTCAGTAAATTTCTTGCACGATATGGAGGCCTTAGGTATGGGGTGATTCGAGAACATTGTTCTCGAAACACCGTTGGACGCTGGACACTGGACGTCGACGCCGGTAGTCTGCTACACGGGGCCTTTAACGGTATGGCAGTAACACTGGTTCCGCACATACTCAACATTAAATATGGCTGTTGTTCAGGTGAAACCTCCGAAGATTGTGGAATCGGGCCGACGTGGACGATTCGCATTTATTTCCACCTCGCGGCCCTAGAGGGCAGCATGCTTATAGGACCGCCACCACGGGAGAGCGGAAGGAAAAGAAGGAGGATACGCAAGTGTATGCAAAACCGACAAACAGAGGGTGGTGCGAACGTAGGCATGGCCGATGAGGGTCAAAGTTTACCATCTGTTCTTGTGAGCTTAAAATCTGATACGCGTTGCATACGGGCCTAAGATATTGTTACGCTGAAGCTACAGGGAGAACGGAAAAGAGGAGAATGAAGTGCGCTTGTAATTGCAGCGGCTCGGTGTCGGCGCGGCCCATTTCATCAATTCATCTTTAAGGAAATCCGTTCCATCGTAACAAATTTGGTGGAGGTGCTGGGTAAAACAACGGCGCCCCCGGAGAATGACGACGAACTGGCTGCAGAAGCGCGATTCGTGGAGCTTCGCCGAAGTCGACGAATTGCCGGTTTGCCACTACAGATGGCTTCCGACGGCGACATCCGGCCACCTTCTTCCAGCAACCCATGACAGCCCTACATCGAACCACGAACCTTCGCGGAAAAGCCGGGGAAGACGTGGACGCATGGTTCAGCGTTTACTAATGCGCAAGTCGGTTCAATGGTTGGAACGCCACTGCCAAGCTTTACAATGTTGCCTTCTTCCTCGAGGGAACCGCATCTGTGTGGCTTGAACACTACGAAGAACGCATGACGACGTGGGAAAACTTCGTAGACGAAATCAGGAAGTGCTTCGGAGATCCAGCAGCTAAAAAGAAACGTGCAGAGCAAACGTTAATGCAGCGAGCCCATGTTCTCAGCGAAACCTGCACGACGTACATCGAGGAAGTGCTGAAGTTGTGCAAGGTCCTGGACCCTCAGATGACAGAGGAGGACAAAGTTGGTCATCTTTATAAAAGATCGCCGATGACGTGTACCAGTTCCTCATCGGAAAAGACAGTCTTCATACCGTAAGTGACGTCATTCTGCACTGCCATACATTTGAAGCCTAGAAAGCTCGGCGTATCACACCGAAGTTCGGCCGTCTGGCCAACGTAAATAACTTCGACATTTTGACCCCTCTACCACAACAGAATCGCACACCAACGCGAGAGGAATCGGCCTCGGCGCCGTCCTCGTACAGCGTTTTGGTGATGCCGAGCATGCCATTGCCTATGCCAGCCGTTCGTTGAGCGAGGCCGAACAGTATTACACCGTCACTGAGCAAGAATGTCTCGCTGTTACCTTTGCAGTGCAGAAGTTCCGCCCATATCTCTATGGGCGCCTATTCACGATCGTTACTGATCACCATTCACTATGTTGTTTGGTTTGTGTCTGCGACCCATCTGACCTCATTGCTCGATGGGGGCTACGTTTGCGGGAATTCGACTTTGCAGTCCGTTAAAACAGTGGCCGACATCATGCAGACGCCGACTGCCGTTCCAGGCTCCCTCTACCACCAAGTGCATGTGACGCTGACAATTTCGATGACTTTCTGGCCGCCATCGATGACATTCGTTTTCCCGACCTGGCCACTTTCCGGGAACAGTAGCGTGACTACCGCAGCCTGGAAGCCCTCTTCGCCTCAGGTGCTCAACCAACAGGTAAAAATGACTTTGTCATCCAAGATGGCCTGCTCTAAATGCAGAATTATGCGGCTGATGGCGCCCGACTCCTCTTACTGGTCCCTAAGAATTTGAGAACCCATGTGATGTGTGCTAGGCACGACGACTCGACCACTGGACACCTAGGTTTCACGAGAACATACCACCGCATTCAGTGCAGACTTTACTGGACTTGTATGTGATGGGATATATGGACTTGTGTGTGACGGCCAGTCATACCAAGTGCCAGCAATTCAAGCGCCCTAATACTGCTCTGGTCGGCCTCTTTCACTATGTGGCGCCACCATCACCTCCTTTATTTTAATCTGCGTCGACCATCTGACGCGTTATGCTGAAACCGCAGCGATGCCAATGGCCACGGCTCTTGATGTTTCGAGCTTCGTGCTGTCTTCCGTTATACTGCGTCATGGACCCCCCCGTGTCATTGTGAGTACGTTGCCGACGTAGTCCAAGAGCTGTTGCGTATCTGTGCTTGCCAGTTTCGCCACGTGACCCCGTCCCACCTGCAAACAAACAGTCTCGTCCAGCGCACTAGCAAAACTGACCAACATGCTTTCGATGCACGTCGATTCCAGGCACAACAATTCGGATGATATCTTGCCTTTTATCACGTGCGCCTACAACACCGCAAAGCATGAAACTACCGGCTACAGTCCTTTCTATCTTCTTTATGTCAGACCACCCCGCAGCTTCCTTGACACCATTGTGCCTTTTACTCCTCATGCGGACTCTTATATTGCGCAGACTCTGCCGCGCTGAGGAAGCACGTCGCATAGCTCAGCTCCGTACGCTGGCATCCCAGGACCGCTCCAAAAGCAGCTACGATTCTCCCCATAAGAATTTGTCCTATGACAAAGGGGACACAGTATGGATTCGTACACCACTTCGCAAGCGCGGCCGGTGCCAGATGGTTCCGGCTCGTTACACCGGGCCTTTCGTCATCACCATCGCATAAGTGATGTGACCTATCCAATTGCTCGTCTCGTTTCCAATGGCTACCGGTCTCAGAAGACGCAGCTAGTTCACGTCGCCCGCCTGAAACGCTGTCATCCCCTTGACCCTGAGTGGACGTAACAGTTACACGTCGAGCGGGCTTCGTCTGTGAAGGGAGGAGTGTTACGCTAAACCTACAAAGAGAAAGGAAGAAGAGGAGAATGAAGTGCGCTTGTCTTTGCATCAGCTCGGTGACGGCCCGGCGCCTCTTCATCAATTCATCTTGAAATAAATGCAGCCCATTGTAAAAATATTGAACATATTGCTACGGAACAATATGTGCGATCACAAAAAGGCCAGCAGTGCGAAGACGGCGACGACGATGAGAAGCAAGCGCGGGCTGTTGCCTCTTCGCGAAGCGCAGTGCATTTTCTTGTAAATATACCTGTACATAGCTTTTCCTCTGCGTCTTCCTACGTAACATATTTGGTGGAGGTGGACGTTCCCTGTACCTCGTCACGGAGCTTCGCAGTGGACGGGTACGTCAAGCCTTCTTTCATGGCTCCCGGCGGCTACAACCGGACTTCCCCGGCTCCAACACCTGCTGTCACTTCGACGACCTACATCACTCTCCCCGCTCCCCGTGATCCTGGCGTATTATCGGGCAAAGATGGGGAAGACGTCGATGACTGGATCATCCTGTATGAACACGTCAGCCACAATAACTGGTGGGACCCTACTATTATGCTCGCCAACGTAGTCTTTTACCTCGGTGGCACACCTAGAGTTTGGTATCGCACGCACGAATATGAGTTCACCAGTTGGGAATCACTTAAGAGACAGCTTCGGGACTTGTTCGCCAACCCCTACGGTAACCAACTTGCCGCGCTGAAGGCGTTTCTGGCCGTGTGCAGACGTCAACAGAGCCCTATGTCACGTACATTCAGGACATCTTGGCTCTGTGCCGCAAAGATGACACCCATATGAATGAGTCAGACAAGGTTGCCCACATCCTCAAATAAATTGCCGATGGCGCCTTCAACTTGCTCGTTTCCAACAACGTAGCGACTGTGGATGCTGTTATAAAAGAGTGCCGCCGCCTGGAACACGCTAAAAGCCGACGTATTGAACAGCAGCTTGCCCGTCTGCCCAACACCAGGGCGACATCTTCCTGTGCCGACACTCCTCGTCCCAACAACACTGCCGATGTTACCAGGATCGTCCGGCGTGAGATCGAGGCCGCCTATCCGGCTGCCTTCGACTCTAGTCCCACCAACACATCTGCAGTCACGGTCTCACTGATCCAGGCAGTTGTCCGCCAAGAGTTCGAAAACATGGGTCTTCATACCATCTGCTCGGCCCATCGTCCTGATACCCGCCCGGCTTCTTCGATTCAGCCCCGTCCCGCACCTTCTTACCCACCACGTTTCCGCAACCCATCTGAATGGCACACTGCTGACGACAAGCCCATTTGTTTCCACTGCCATCGAATCGGGCACATTTCTCGGCACTGTCGTAGTCGCTGGAGTTCCCCGACCCCGTCTACTTATACCGCCTACTCTCGCCCCCCAGGTGGCCCTTCTCGTCCCTATGCCGCACGCTCCAATAACGCCGCCGCTGATTCTCCTGCACCGAACCACTCCTATTCTAGTTCGCCTTCGCCCCAACAAAGACAATCTCGCTCTCCCCAGACCCGTCGCTCCTATTCGCCGACTCCCTTCGGACGCCGCTCCCAGCCGGAAAACTAGACGACGGAGCGCCTCGAGGTGACGCTGCATTGCTCCCTACGCCGCCAAATCCTCTACTGACATTGCCCACTCAACCTTCTTGACGTACAAGTCGATGGTGTTTCTGTGTCTGCACTCACAGACAGTGGGGCGCATTTGTCCGTAATGAGCGCTGGCCTTCGTAACCGGCTCAAGAAAATTATCACGCCCGCCACGACGCCTGTTGTCCGTGTCGCCGATGGCGGACAGCCCCCGTAATTGGTATGTGTACCGCCCGCGTCTCCTTCGCAGATCGCTCAACAATCGTGCTATTCACAGTCATCGCCCACTGTCCCCATGACATTATCCTCGGCTTAGACTTCCTCTTCGCACATTCTGCTCTCATCGATTGTTCCGCCAATACTCTCCGCCTTGACCTGCCTGTTCTGGATCCTGCTGAACCACACCCCAGTCGCCTCAGTTCCGTCGACTTCGTTCGCTTGCCACCTTCGGCACTGACCTACGTTGACCTAGTGTCTTCCCCACCAGTCCCCGATGGTCACTACATGGCGGCTCCTATGCAAGACGTCCTCCTTACACAAGGGCTCACAGTACCTCATACAGTTTTATCTATTCCGGTGAATTGCGCCCGCCTGCCAGTGGTCAACTTTGGCTTGACGACACAAGTGCTGCCACGCGGGATGTCTCTGGCCCAGCTTTGCTCATTCGCGGATCCCTCAGTAGCATCCATTGCAGTAGACGACATTTCATCCGATGCACCTCTACCATCGCAGTCGGCAAATTGTACCATCCCTGACTTACAGAAAATGATTGCGCCCGACTTGCCATCTGAGCACGCTCGTGAACTCTACCGCGTTCTGTTTTCCTACCACGATATTTTTGACTCTTACGATCGTCCTTTGGCCCAAACTACAGCTGTCAAACATCGCATTAATACCGGCGATGCCCCTCCTATTCATCGCTGCCCGTTTCGAGTTTCACCAGCTGAGCGTCAAGTTATTCACGCAGGAGTTCTCAAAATGCTTGCCAAGAACATTATTTACCATCATATAGTCCTTGGGCGTCACCTGTTGTAGTGGTCAAAAAGAAGGATGGCTCATGGCGCTTTTGCGTGGATTATCGGCACCTTAAGAGGGTTACCAAAAAGGATGTGTATCCCCTACTTCGGATTGATTGCACCCTTGACTGCTTCCACGGTGCTCGCTATTTCTCCTCTATTGACCTTCGCTCCGGCTATCTGGCAGGTTGCCGTGGACGATCTTGACCGCGAGAAGGCTGCTTTTGTAACACCCGACTGTCTTTATCAATTCAAAGTGATGCCGTTCGGTCTATGTAACGCCCCTGCCACTTTTGAACGCATGATGGACTCCCTTCTTCACGGTTTCAAATGGTCCACATGCCTGTGCTACTTGGATGACGTTATCACATTCTCCCCAACGTTCGCTACGCACCTCGAGCGCCTCTCAGCAGTCCTGGACGTTTTTCGTCGAGCCGGTCTGCAACTTAAAGCATCGAAGTGTCAGTTCGGTCGTCGGCAGATTACCATTTTTGGACATCTCGTTGACGCGAACGGAGTGCAACCGGACCCAGGCAAGATCCATGCTGTTGCGCACTTCCTTGTTCCGAAGTGTGTCAAGCATGTGCGCAGCTTCATCGGCTTTTGTTCGTACTTCCGCCGTTTCGTGAGAAATTTCGCCGCCATAGCACGACTACTAACTGAGTTTTTGAAAAAAGACGCCCCTTTCCAGTGGGGCGATAACGAGGCCTCTGCATTCTCACAACTGATCGACATTCTCACAACGCCTCCCGTTCTGGCCCATTTCGTGGCTTCTGCGCCTACCGAAGTCCGTTCTGATGCCAGCGGTCACGGAATTGGCGCAGTACTCGCACAACGCCAGCATGGCCACGACCGTGTTATCGCTTATGCCAGCAGGCTCCTCTCTCCCGCGCAGCGCAACTATTCCATCACTGAGCATGAGTGTCTGGCCCTAGTTTGGGCGGTTGCGAAATTCCGTGCATATATGGCCGACCCTTTTCCGTTGTCACAGATCATCACGCGCTTTGCTGGTTATGCTCACTGAAAGATCCTAGAGGAAGACTTGGTCGCCGGGCCTTACGACTCCAAGAATATTCGTACACTGTCACCTATAAATCTCGCCGTCTACACAAGGACGCTGACTGCCTGTCTCGCTACCTGGTCGACGAGCCTGACGACGCCGACAGTAGTAGCGCCAACGCCATTTTCTCTGGGTCTGCCTTCGCTAACATCGCCGATGAGCAGTACCGAGACCTATCGCTGTGAGCACTTATCGACCTTCTGCGCTCAACACCTACCGACGCATCCGTTCGCCGATATGTCCTCCAGGGCCGCATTCTGTACCGAAGGAGCTTCCTCCCTGACGGCTCTGATCTTCTTCTTGTCGTGCCGAAACAGCTACGACAGACTGTGCTCTGTGAGATGCATGACGCACCCACTTCAGGACATCTTGGGGTAACCCGCACGTACGACCGCGTCCGCCGCCGCTTCTACTGGCCTGGTCTCGCTCGCTCCGTTCGACGCTATGTTGCGGCCTGTGATCCCTGCCAGCGTCGGAAAAAACCTCAAGTGCTACCTGCCGGTCACCTCCAGCCGATCACGGTCCCTGTGGAACCGTTGTTTCGTGTCGGATTAGACCCCCTCGGTCCCTTTCCCACGTCATCCTCTGGGAACAAATGGGTAGCCGTCGCGACTAATTACGCCACCCGATACGCTATCACTCGGGCTCTCGCTACAAGTTGCGCCGCTGACGTGGCGGACTTTCTCTTGCGTGACATTATCTTGCTTCATGGCGCCCCGCGACAGCTGCTTACTGACCGTGGTCGAAACTTCCTCTCGAAAGTTATCGCTTGCATTGTGCGTTCCTGCTCCAGTGAACACAAACTGACTACCTCATACCATCCTCAAACCAATGGCCTGACAGAGCGGTTAAACCGTTCTCTTACCGATATGCTGGCCAAGTACGTTTCCAAAGACCACCACGACTGGGACATTGCCCTTCCTAACGTAACATTTCCGTACAATTCTTCCCGGCACGACACCGCCGGATTTTTTCCATTTTATCTACTGTACGGTCGTGAACCTACCTTGCCCCTAATAATAATATTTGGGGTTTTACGTGCCAAAACCACTTTCCGATTATGAGGCACGCCGTAGTGGAGGACTCCGGAAATTTCGACCACCTGCATGGGGTTCTTTAACGTGCGCCTAAATCTAAGCACACGGGTGTTTTCGCATTTCGCCCCCATCGAAATGCGGCCGCCGTGGCCGGGATTCGATCCCGCGACCTCGTGCTCAGCAGCCCAACACCATAGCCACTGAGCAACCACGGTGGGTAACCTTGCCCCTAGACACGGCACTTCCTCCTGCTGCGATCTCAACAAGGGAGTATGCGCGCTACGCCATTGCCCTCGCCGACCATGCGCGCTAGCTTGCCCGTGCTCGACTGACGACCTCACAAGCGACTCACCAGTGTCATTACAACGCCCGCCATCGTGACGTACAGTTTTCGCCTGGTGCGCTCGTGCTCCTGTGGTCGCCCTCCCGTCACGTCGGACTTTCAGAGAAGCTCCTTTCACGATACACAGAGCCCTACCGCGTGCTGCGCCAGGTGACGCCTGTGACTTACGAAATTGCTCCTGTGGGTTCTACCTCGTCCTCTCTTCTGGCATCAAGTGATGTCGTGCATGTCAGTAGGCTCAAGGCCTACTACACTGCTTCCGAGTCCGATCTTTAGTCACTCCAGGATGGCGCTTTTGCAGCCGGGGGTAGTGCTACGGAACAATATGTGCGATCACGAAAAGGCGAGCAGTGCGAAGACGGTGACGACAATGAGAAGCTAGCGCGGGCTGTTGCCTCTTGGCGAAGCACAGCGTATTTTCTTGTAAATATACTTGTACATAGCTTTCCCTCTGCGTCTTCCTACGTAACAATATTTTTCGCATAGTGGCGGAGTGCCTAAAGCATGCTTCCCTCTACCACCGCGGGTCGGCCCACAGTTTTACTATCTTTGGAATCAGTCCACGTATGGAGAGAAATTCTCGATCTACAGGGCTCGAAGAGGCACGCCATTTTTTCCGGAACTTTGCCATATACGGTTCCGCTGTAAAATGAGCCTGCGCCATCTCACACAGTGTAGCAAAATATTTGAAGGACGCTCTAAGTACGGGCAATAGTGTCAGAAATATGGCCTGCAAGGACCTCATGATAGATGTACCAACAATACCAAAACGTAACCGGTTCGGTGACATTTGGATATATCCCGGTCGCTGTTGCAGCACACCGATCCTTGAATAACGCGCGATGCATGATATGTGAAGCAGACTTCTGTGACCTGAGTGAGTGCGAACTCCTCGAGGGTTGGGAAGTTCAAAACGTCGTCAATGAACAGGAGACGTGGTGACAGAGCGATAGCGACCAAAATGCGATATTACCCTTTGCATCCAGCGTTCTGCCAGCGACCATGACTACGGGACGTAATCAGAAGCAGAACATTTCTGATGAAGTTCGTGATTCTATCTTTTGAAAAATTTGGAACTGAATTGATGTGGATTGACTTTCTTTTCAGCAATCTTTGCGGGGCACCTGGAAAAATATTTGTTCAAAGTGCTTGAGAAGACCTGGTGCGCTATAACATAAAACTAGGGCCCTATAACGTAAAAGTATTCCAATATGTTTCTATTCCAATTTCCTGACGTCAAATTTGCGTAACCACCGACGCAAGCACCGGGTGGTCAACCGCAGGGCTGTCTGAACAGACCAATCCAATGCTCTCCTCGTTCATAGTAGGTCACTTTTGTTTGCTTGAGAAACGAATAACATTGCCTACACTGAGCGACTTGTCGTATCTAATTGGCTGACAAGAGGGGACGAGAACGCTCAATTGGAGAGGGATTCACTGGGGCAGAGCCAGTGCACTGAAAATCGATAAACGGATGAAGAGAGAGTGCCGGCGTCTGCGATTGGTCGGCTTTCCCATACTTAGCTTGTGGTGGCTGGTCGAAAATCGTGGCGGCATGCAACAGAAGCTTAATAATGACGCTACAACTGACCCTCAGCAAAGAGTAGGCAGAATGAGGTAGTAAATGTGCTGAAAGTGCTTGAAAACGTTACACGGTCTCGCACGAAGTTTTATTATGCGCAAATATACCCATGCTCTCCGGCAGGTGCGAGTAGCCAGCGTCTCAGCGATCGGTGGCAGCCATCTTTTATTCCTTTCGGAACGGGCAGCTTGCGGTTATTCCGAAAAACATACAGTTTTGTTGGGCATATGAATTCGTCTTTATCGCGTACACGTCACTTTGAAGTGGTGAGATTCTGCGGTCTTGTGACGTCGCGTGACAGGCAGGTGAGTGGGTGCAGCCCGAAATCTTTTTACAAATAGCCGAGGGCTAATGGCAAAAAGGGGTCGAATAAAAAATAACTGTTTTTCTTTTTACTGTCAAATCATGCATAATCAGTGTGTACACATCATATCAGATGGGGAGGTATTGCGGTTTTCATGACGTCGCGTGACGGACAGGTGAAGTGGGGGGTGGTCGAAAAAAGTTTTTGACCAATCGCGGAAGGCTGATAGCAGAAGTGGAATAGAAAAGTTTGGAATTGTTTTATGTTATAGCGTCCCTATTCCAAACTTTTCTATTCCAATTCTGCGATCAACCCACCGCGATTGGTCAAAAACTTTTTTGGACCACCCCCACTTCACCTGTCTGTCACCCGACGTCACGAAAACCGCGATAGCTCCCCACTTGATATGACGTGTACACACTGATTATGCACAATTTGACCGAACAAAACAAAACTAGTTATTTCTGATTCGACGCCTTTCTGCCATTAGCCTTCGGCTTTTGGTCAAAAGCTTTCGGGCTGCCCCCACTTTCACCTGCCTATCACGTGACGTCACAAAACCGCAAAAACTCACCGCGTCAAAGTGACGTGCACGCGTTAAAGATGCATTAATATGCCGAACAAACCTGAATTTTCTTCTGAATAGGCGCAGGCTGCCCCGTTCCGAAGGGAATACAAGATGGCTGCCGCCGATCGCTCCGGTACTGGCTACTCGTCCCTGCCGGAGAGCATGGGTTTTTTTGGGTGTAAGAAGAACTTTTGCGCGACTGTGTAACGTTTTCGAGAACTTTTGGCACGTTTACGACCTCGTTCTGCCAACTCTTCTTTGCTGAAGGTCGGTTTTAGCATCATCGTTAAGCTTCCGTTGCATGCCACCGCGATTGTCGACGAGCCACCGCAAGTTATGTAAGGGAAAGTGGACCACTCGCGGACGCCAGCACTAGTTTCTTCATCCGGTTATGGATTTTCAGTGCAGTGACTCGGCCCCATCGAATACCTCTCCATTTGAGCGTGCTCCTCGCCTCTTGTGAGCCAATTAGATAAGACAAGCCGCTCAGTGTAGGCATTGTTATTCGTTGTTCAAGCAAGCAAAAGTGACCTTGTATGAACGAGGAAAGCATTTGATTGGTCTGTTGAGACAAACCTGCGGGTGACCGCCCGACGCTTGCGTCGGTGGCTACGCAAATTTGACGTCAGCATATTGGAATAAGACATATTGGAATAGTTTAACGTTATAGGGCGCCTGGCTACCCTACACACACGTCGGTGTGATGTTTTTTGAAGTTATTAGGTTTCGGCAACTTAGCGACCGCACGAAGTTTCGCAGGGTCGGGTGCAACGCTGTGCTTGATACGGTGTGGCCTAAGCTGGTTAGCTCCCGCGCGCAGAAGACGCACTTTTTCAGGTTCGGTTGCATGCCAGCGTTCATTCGAAACGTCAAGACATGTCTAAGGCGCTGTTCGTTGGTCGGAAAATGATTTGCAGGCTAAGTCTTTGCTATCCGGGCGGGGAACTACAGAGGCGGACGCAGCTCTATATGTGTAGACAATGTTATCAATGTATAATTTACCGAGGGTTAGCTTAGGTTGCACCTTCTTGGTTTTTGGGAAGTCAGTGAGTTTGCGTCTTGCAATACGGGTTTGAAAAGAAACATCCTCACCAACAGCAAAGTTAGGGCTTTTGAATTTGTAGCCTTTATTTATTACACCCTGCTTGTCTTTAAATATGCGAACTTGATAATGACCATCCATTGGTCTCTCTGCTGCACTGGTCGAGATGATGCTGCCGGTCTACTTGAGCTGGATCGATAATGATGCCATGGTGACGCTTACTTATGTCAATGACTTTTGATTTGCTGATAAGCATCATTCACTTTCGCGGTCAGGGGTTCCAAAGAAGAGGAAGTTGCAGCAGCAGAGTCGATTTTCTGTGAATTTAAAGCGCAATATTATTGTATTTAGTTGTGGTGAAATGCCGTTAGCAATGTTCACTGATTCGGGCAATGTATTATTGACGGAAATTTTCACTGACACAATATCGACTTCTACAGCACGAAGCTTACTCGACAACTTCTTCAGCTTGACATACGCTGACACCTCCCAATTCTTTAGTGCACGCGTGTCATTGCGAATCTCGTCCCTATTAAATACGCAGTGAAGTTCCGAAAACGTTATCCAGCACATCAGCATCCAAGCTCCAGCTGTTAAGAAATCTTGCTACTTGGTAGTTTGTTGCTCGTGGCCGGTAATTTTTTCATGCAATAAATGATTTCCACAAAAGGCAAATCAATGCGTATGGCGTTATACGGGAGCCGGAATATATATAAAGCTTGTTCTTATGGTTATTTTGTAAAGATTATAAGTAGTATACTTGGTCTGTCTTCAACATGTATATGAGGAGCAGTAGTTCAGTGCGTAAGTGCGCTAGGTGTCCTCTGTAGTGCTCATAAATTCTGAGTTCTATTTTGCAGAACTGTCAACTTTCTGAAATACCGCACACTACTACATAATAACGCAATTTAGAATAAAATATTGAATAATACAACGCTTTCTGGAGCCCCACGGGGAGGAAGTTGTGTACTTCATGTATGACACAAACAACTTCGGATAATTCTGTGTTTACCCTAGTGATATGGGGAACCCAACATAAGTGTAACCAAGCCATAGCCCGAGAAACGTTTGTTCGAAGAGTCGATGTAACAAAGGGCCTGCGAAAAGTATTTCAACAGGATGCTTATCTCTTTTGGTTACTTGCTTGCAAATTGCGCATCTGGTTTTATGAGTCTTCTGTTTGTCTTTAATGAATCACCTGTAACCAGCCAGACAGCTTTGCAAGGTACCTATTCGGCTTTGCAAGGTACCTATTCGCCACTTCCACCAGCCAGTATTTTGACGTGCCTGTAAAAAAACTTATTTGTGTTGGTTATTAGATAAGCATTGCAGTAACCACGTACATGCACGATGTGGCGCATTTTCTAAGAAAGGTGGTTACTAAGGTAGGAGTGATGTTTTACGTTAGTGCTTCTAATGAGCTGCAGAATCTATGTAGATTGGTTTACGAAGGAAATGTCGTAGTTTGGTTTGCAAAACGAGCACCAATTGCGATTGCAAATTAATGGAAAGCTATAAGAAGTAAGCATTGTAGTTTTTTCGGCTCTATAAACTAGAAAACACACACCAAATAGCTGAATTAAGCACGCTGTCAGCGCGGACAGGCAAATATGAATGCATCACACTCGATGAGCGCGCACGCTCGCTGTCAAAACAAGGGTGTGAGCAAGCACGGCAGCAGGAGCGCGCGAAGGGACCCTGGTGCTGTCCATCGCTTCAACACAAGAGGGGCGAGAACGCAGCGCGCACAAAGATATGAGCCATCTGCAGATGCCTGCAAGATACCGCGCGCGACTGCATGCTAAGTACGCACTCGTTGGCGGAAACACAGACGCCCTCCCTCCCACGCTTCACCCCGCTTTTCGTGTATATATGGCGCGAGGGATTCAGCCGTGATCGTCAGTTCCCCATGCCCCGAAATGCGTAGTTGCTGCCGCAGAACAATGCCGCCACCCATCCATCCCTCCCATCCCCTACTGCCTCTCGCGCAACGGAAGGCAGCGCGTTTGCTCTCCACTCTGTTCCTTCGCGCGTGCCAGATTGAGCGGCGATAGTAGGCTTGCCTCGCATCCTTCAACTCGCACATGCCACACACGACCCGGTGTGAAGGTGTTATCGCACTGAACTTCTTACGGCACGTCACGGTGAGGCCGACGGCGAAAATGCGCCTGGAGTGTCCATATATATAGGATATCGCAGTAGAAAGAATCACAACACATGCGAGAAAAGCCATCCATGAAAGTATGTCAAATGTCCCAGCAAAGTTGTACCTGATTCCGCTGTCCGGCGGCCGAAAGTACCCGAGCCAGACGGGTCGTGGTGCAAATGATGGGGCGTCTGAAGTTACGCGCAATTTTTTTTTTACGGGTGCGATAGGTAGCAATCCCACCGTGCATTTTAGCAAGTGCAAGTGTCATCCAGATTTGGACAGGTGTCCGATTGTGCAAACTAAACGATAGCAGAGCAACCGGAAACCATTCGTAGATTTTGTGTACAATAAAAAAGACATGTGCGTCATCACGCCATCAGCATTTCTGCCCAGAAACTAGGTGTTGTGCCTTTTGCGGTAGGTCTTATCTTTGTTCCTAACCTCGTTTTTTTTTTCTGCGAACATCTAAAGTTCGAAGGACGAAGTGATAAGCTCACATGGTTGCGCGGTCAGAGCAACGTGTATGCTTTTGTTCTGTTGTCAGTGTGCATGTCGTCTTAGCGCTGCACGATCTTCCGGGATTCGAACTATGCTGCACAAACCGGCCCAAGTTTCTACCCTTCTATTTAAGCTTTTTTGTGTGCAGGTGGTACCTTGGCGATTTAGAAATTGCCATAGAGCTCTCAAGATTTAGGCACGACATTTATTGTTGTAGCCAATGGGAAACTATTCTTGCAGTGCAAAATACAACTATAATTGCACGTCCAAACTAGTATGTAATATTTGTGTGTGTATGTGTACGTATGCATTTGGTAATTATGTATTATACAGGTTATGTACTGATTTACTCCCACACCTTGTGCAATAGCCCTATCAGGGGGTCCTTAAGGCAATAGAGATTTATGGTCATCTTTGCCTGCACGAACATCATATTGTAAAGGTAGCGTAATTTACTTGACCGCATGTGGAAAAAGATTGGTAAACCTAGAGTGTCTGCTGCCATTTACACGTTTATTTTCCATGCTACTGGTTTGCGCTTATGCCCCAACGCTGGCTAAGAGATCATTGGGTTTCATCTGCAAGCTTTCTTTCATTGAAATGCACACCTTTCACGAGTGCGTCATGAATGATCGAACGTAGTTGCTTTCTAATCATATAATTGTAAACAGGGTCTCAGCGCTACTGGTTACTGTTCTTTTTCCACCAGCCGGTCTTCGTAGTACATCTTCCTTGCTCTTTTTGCAACCGACTTTTGCTTGGTCGTAACTTTTTATGCTCCGGTATCACGGTAAAATCCCTAGATTTTATGGCAGCATATATATGTTCATATATGAACATATAAATATATATGTCCGCTGTATTTCCAAAGAATGTATGATTAAAATCAGACAACTATGAAAAAAGTGCAACTGTCACGACCACTCATGCTTTGCTTTATTTCGCAGGCTTACCGGGTCTTCATGACAAGGTACGAAGAGCTGTACAAGCTGATCGTTATCCAAGGCATGGAAACGTACACCCAGGACCAGATATTTTTTGTCTCTTATGCCATGGTGCGTTGTCTTGAAATTGATAAAACATACAAACTGTAGGCTTACACCAAATTTTAACAAAGATCATTTAGGTGGTTTTTGTCTTAAGAAAACATGAGTGCTATAAGACGTGCAATACAGAGCATGTAAACGTCCAATATTTATACATTTTGTGCGGTTACACAACAGCATGAGGTATTCTGCTGCACTTATCTCTTAGCAGAGATTTACTTGCAGTGTGCATCCATCACAGTATTGTTCACTGCGACAGGATTAGAGACGAACTCCTCCAACTTAAGAGGCAGATAGCCGAAAATATAGGCCGATCAGAATGGCATTAATTAATCGAAAAGGCGAGGACACCTACTGAAATAATTCACGGCTACTCCGCTCTGCGAGGGTGGATGACCAGCGGAGATGTAAACTACGTGGTAAGGCAACTTGCGGCAAAGGCGTTATTCGCATCACCCACCATCACTTCGTAATGACGGTCACGAAGTCTTTGTGGTCGTTACCATATGCACTGATCGGCACACTCACAATTGCAAACACATTATTTCATAACGCCAAATCTATGGACCATCGTACGCGGTATGAGAGGGACACAGGAGCGCGTGTCCGATAGCCTCGATGCCTGCTATGGGTGATACGCGGCGGCCGGCACCAGAACCAAAGTGTAAGCCTGTCGCTATTCTAATAACCGCTGGCACCATGCGTCTGTTTATCTAGCATGCGGAATTTCACATCGCCAGCGCACAGAGATAACACTTACTGATATTGCGGTTACTGGTAAGATAGTGCGCCGAAGCGTGGCCCAAAGTTCCACTCTTTTAAGGCGTAAACATTGAGGGCCGGAATGTGTCGGTAACGCGTGGCACGATGCTTTCCATAGGGAATACATGGGGTCCTAAGGGGGTATATATGAGCACGCCTTGTGAATATGTATGACTATGGAGATTTATGATTATGTTTAAAAAATTATGGGGTTTTACATGCTAAAACCACGATCTCATTATGAGGCATGCCGTAGAGGACGACTCCGGAAATTTGGACCACCTGGGGTTCTTTAACGTGCACCTAACTCTAAGTACACGGGTGTTTTCGCATTTCGCCCCCATCGAAATGCGGCCGCCGTTGCCGGGATTCGATCCCGCGACCTCGTGCTTGGCGGCCCAACACGATAACCACTAAGCGACCACGGCGGGTGATTATGATTATGAGTAATTAACGCTTAGAAAGCATGCCAAGGCTAATTACGATGACAACACTAAGCACACATCAGACTCTCTGAAACTAATTAAGGGTAAGAAAGCCCAGCGAAGATTAGTAAGTAATAATGTAATCAGCCTAATTATGTGTAAGGATAATTGAAGCACAATCGAGAAATCAACAGCAGGAATCAAGGGCGCTTAAGACTATTGCAGCCTAATTTTGATTCTATAAATAAATTCATTGCGTTTTACCCGGTGTAAAATAAAGTAATTAATACAATGCAAGCATTATAATCAGACTAATTGCAATTGCATTAATTTCTCGAAAACAGGTTACTTCCGACTATTTAGATAATTTCAACCGGTCATTGCAATACTTGCAGCACATTACGTCATCCTTGACACCGTGAGGCACGCTGTGCGTAACTCAGCCATGCGATCAATCATTCGTTCCATAGGTGCAAGATGAGCGGCTGGAAACAAAGCTTACGCATTATGTAACAAGTCCCACTTGGGTTCTATTACTTCGATTTTGCTGTATTTCAAAACTTGTAAAGCAGGCAAATATCCCGTAAGGGTGAGTCTAAAACTAATATATTGGCGCTTGCCGAATGATATATATATAGCGTAACTAATATTAAAAATTGGAGGACGCTTAAGCTTCGCCTTCAAGAGTGGGACGCGACAGCGTTCCCGTCGACCCGCCAAGGGGTATAAGACAATGCGCTACGGCACAGCGATCACTTACGATGCGCCCCGCATCGGACTTAGCGCCCACCTATCACGCGGTGAGCGTCGAGCAACGCAGCGTTCGCCGCGGCAACGAAACGTGCGCCTGAGCGAAAGAAACGAACCAAACAACTCGGTGTCTCGGAGGGGAAACGATCTACGCCAGCCAAACGTCGTGATCGGCACGGGCAGAGAGATAGATAGTAATCTAAACCGGGAGCACGGCGAAGCGTCGTCAGGGGAGAGGGAGTCCCGCGACGCGCCTGGCAGCGGTCCCAATGCGCGCGCGGCGCGCCTCCTGTCGGGGCAGCGCCGTACATTGAGAGGAGGGGGTCTTCTGTGTTTGCCGCAAGATGGCTCTGCGTGTGCGGAAAGCGCAGAAGAAATGCAGCGGAAACGCACTTCGCAACTCGTGTAATTGTGACTTCTGTACGTTACATGTTCATAATTACCGATATACACCGCAGTATAACTTTCCACGGCTCGTTTCGAAGGCAACACCGCATTCACTAGAGGCGCGTTTGCACCGCTTGGAAGCATCGAACTCGTGGCTGAGTGGTAGCGTCTCCGTCTCACACTCCGGAGACCCGGGTTCGATTCCCACCGGGCCAATCTTGGAAGTTGCTTTTTATTTATGAAGCGCCTGCCGTGATTTATCGCTCACGGTCAACGCCGCCGACGACACCGGCTTTTCTGCGACACGAGCTCCTTAACGCTATCGCGTTAAAAAGCGCCTTCATAAAAAGCGTATATAAAGCACCTTCAGAGAAGCTCGCTACAGGTCTCTGCCTCAAAGAATGTAGACCTTCATTCAATCTGGATTTTGCATGACGCGTTATTAGGCCACCCACAGCACAAAGGAGAAAACGAGCATACGCTGGAGCGATGCTACCACCCTATTTCCTGGTATATATATATACCAGGAAATAGGGTGGTAGCATCGCTCCAGCGTATGCTCGTTTTCTCCTTTGTGCTGTGGGTGGCCTAATAACGCGTCATGCAAAATCCAGATTGAATGAAGGTCTACATTCTCTGAGGCAGAAACCTGTAGCGAGCTTCTATGAAGGCGCTTTCACTCTTCTTTTTTTGCTTGCCACACTTGATCGGAGGTTTGCCAAGACCAAGCCGCTAGCGAAAATTAACCGTAATTGGTGTTTTTGCCACTCATATGCTTTGAAAAAAAACTCCTTTGTACTTAAAAGTGAATAACGCATGCTGGAGTGAAATGGGCTACATTACATCGCTTAAGTGCTTCCTTTAAGAAACGTAGCCAAACGACGTCATTAGCTGGCTTTACGACGTAGGTAGTTTGAGAGCACAGAAACCACACAAGGGAGTTAAAAACCCCGTCACCTAGAACCTTGCTCAAGAACACGTGAATAAATACTGCCACGATACTTCACAACCCCTCACAAGATCCGTCCCTTCCATTTACGCATACACTCGGCAACAGGCACGGCCACGCTATTGCAAGACATGCCGTGGCGGTGCATCCACCAAAATATTAGAGACTTTTAGCCTGTCCGCTATTGTGGCAAACGGGAGTGGTTTGGGCGGATTGCCGTATTCGCGGTAGCGTAGACGTGAGCGGCCGGATTGGCGCAGCCGCCTGGTGGCGTAGAGTTTAACCAGGCAAACACAGAGCTAAAACTGCAGTAACCCACTATATCCTGCTTCGCTGCTGGTGGAAATTTTTGGCAGCGCCGTAACTGTGAACACAATTACCCCGCTGTCGCAAATTCACAACAGCAGCTAGACAGAATATAGTAATTTGCTTTGTGTTTGTTTGCTTGAGCTTTGCGCCAGCAGCTGGCGCCACCAATCTGGCCACTCATGTTTACGCCCCCGCTAAACCGGCAAACCACCCGCGCTTGCCGAAATACCGGGCGCACTAAAATTCCCTATTGCTGTGTTGAATTTAGCGAGCGTCGAAGAAAAGTACGTACGATGGCGCGAATCACGTAAATGTTTGCTTGGGCGCAAAACTGAACAATTTATAACTGTCAGTTGGCTGAGTTGCGAGAGCTCTATATGGAGCATGGCCCTATTTGTTTATTTACGCGCGCATGCAAGCAATACGGCTGTTACACTTCTGCCGAAGCTCCAGCTCCTGCAGCAAGCCAGCCATCGTGACGTTTTGTCGTCTTTGTCTCGTACACTACGAGAAACTTTGGTTCCAGTAATACAACTTGAAAAAACACCTAACTTGGCGCCATAACCGGTGGGCTCCCAGGAATAGCTCTCTGGAATAGCTGCAGAAACTTTGTAAAGGAAGTAAAAAAATTATTCCGACTATCCTCCCCAACAACCTTCACGCCGAAGAACTGAATACTCACGTATGAATACTCACGGTTTGTAGCGCATGGCCATTTTGCCAGTGGTTATTCGCCAGTGGTTATGCCAGTGGTTATTCGCCATATATGCGGCCAGCGATGCATATATGCTTACAAAAAAGCCCGTACACTTGACATAGGTCGAGCACTAGTCGCATATTACGATGTCTTTGAAACCTTATCAGAATCTAATGACGTGCATGAACTGCGGCGCATATTTAAAAGCAAAATCTTTTAATTGCGGGAACGATACGTTCCATCGTGGTTGATGACGTCGCGGCGTGGCAAAAGTAAAGCATGGTATACGAAGGAAGTAGGCAAAATCGCCAAGCGAAGGCAGTATGCTTACGCTAGCTACAAAATGAACCAGTCGGCCACAAGAAAAGTTAAATTGCATCACCTTACAAAATACATGAAAATTCCAGTGAAACAGGCCAAGAAAAAGTTTTTCGGCTCTTTCCCCTCGCGAATTAAAAACCAGCCTAAAGTATTCTGGAAGCTTATCCAAATGAATAGAAAGGACGACTTATCAATTCCCCCCTTAGACGATGCTGGCATCGTTGTTCACGAAAATCTGGCTAAAGCAAAATGCTTCAACTCATTCTTTGCCTCGGTGTTCTCTGCACGTGGAAACAGCAGCAAAATGAATCCGAATTTGGGCAAAATGGGTGGTGAACCAATGGAAGACATTTTGATTGATCAGAGGAGAATTGAACTGATACTAAAGCGGCTGGACGTTGGTAAGGCTTGCGGTCCTGATGGCTTACCTGTTGCATTACTATCATCGTGTGCTCACTCTGCCTCAAAATATCTTCGCGTCATTTTTGATAAATCTTTACAAGAAAGTGCCTTACCTGATGATTGCAAATCTGCAAATGTCCCTGTGCACAAGTCTGGACCCCGTAACAGTGTATTCAATTATCGACCCATTTCTTTGACATGTATTGTTTGCAAAGTGTTTGAACATATCCTTTTTACTAGCATTATAAACCACTTAAACAGATACTCACTTCTAAGTCCTCAGCAACACGGATTTCGTACAGGTTTTTCCTGCGTTACCCAGCTAACAGAACTAACACCAGATATACCAAGTGCCTTAGATAACGGCTGCTCCGTTGATTCGGTTTTTCTCGATTTTGAGAAAGTTTTCGATGTTGTTCCCCACGATTTATTAGTAGAGAAGTTATCATGGTATAATTTAAACACATCAGTTATTGCTTGGATTAAGGAATATTTAAGCTCAAGGCACCAGAAAGTAGTTTTAAACAGCCAACACTCGGATGACATTGAGGTAACATCAGGAGTACCACAGGGATCCGTCCTGCGCCCTCTCCTATCTTTAATCTACATGAATGACTTATGTGTTTATATTTCATCTCCTATACGTTTATTCGCAGATGATTTTGTGTTATATAGAGTTATTCATAATGAAAATGATTGTCTTGCCTTGCAAGAAGACCTGAACAAGGTTACGGATTGGAGCGAAAGTTGAGGCATGCGTATAAATTTGCGGAAAACTGTTCACCTGTCTTTTACAAGAAAACGTACTCCTCATCAATTTAAATACAATATAAGCACTCAACAGCTGTCGTCTGTATCCGAGTTCAAATATCTTTGTGTTTTTTTTACCTCCAATCTGTCATGGCCCCGACATATTGAATACGTTTGAGCCAAGGCGTGTAGGGTACTAGGTTTCTTGCGACGAAATGCAAAACATTTTCCTTCGGAAACTAAGCAACTCCTGTATAATACGAATGTTAGATCTGTCCTCGATTATGCTTGCACTGTATGGGACCCTTGGCTAAAGGTTGACATACAAAAGTTAGAACCAGTGCAAAATTTAGCGGCTCGTTTTGTGTTCCGTAATTACTCCAGGCATTTCAGCGTATCACGTGCGAAAGAGAAACTTGGCTGGGAACTATTAGAGGAACGAAGAAAATCACTCAGGTTAAAGTTCTTAAAGAATAACATATTTCATTCTAGAACTGGTATTGAACGCGATAAGTACATACTTAGGCCTGATTATGTATCTTTACGTCTAGATCATGTAAATAAGGTAAGAGAAATAAAATGCAAAACCGAAATGCTAAGAATGTCTTTTTTCCCAGGATGATTTCGAACTGGAACAGGTTACCGCAGGACTCTGTAACAATTCTGTCTAACGATGCATTTTTTTCTTCCTTGTTATAACATGTTCTTTTGATGAATGAAGTTGTGCTCTAAGGACCAATGCTGTCTGATGATACATCTTTCTTTTTCTTCATTAAGATAACATATTCTGGTATTGACTGAAGTTGTGTTTCTCAGGATGTATGTGTTGTGCCATAAATTATTTTGCATTTATTACGTTGTTGTATATACTATTTGACTCCCCCCCCCCCACTGTAATGCCACACTGGTGCTGTGGGTTCCGCAATAAATAAATAAATAAATAAATATGGCTTAGGCCTGCCTTGGCTACTAGTTGCTGGCGCATGGGTGGACGGTGTTACTTGGTCTTGTTTTGTATTGCTCATTTGATACTCTGCGCTGGCGACGTAGAGACCGACCCAGGCCCGGATAAGGTGGACCAAGTTCTCGCGCTTGTTAAAGAGTTAAGGTTGTCAAATGAAACATTTCAGAAAGACACTTCAAACAAACTAAAGGATATTGGAACGAGCGTCACTGACATCAAAAGACGCCTCAGCGGTGTCGAAGAGCGACTAAAAGCCCTTGATAACCTGTGTCATGACGTCACCACCGTTAACTCAGTCGTTCAGGAATCGCAAGAGCAGCTGAAGACCATAGAAACTAAACAGTTGGAGCAGGCCAATCTGGTTGTTGATGACATAAATAACCCTATGCGCAGAAATAACCTAATATTAAAGGGAATTCCGGAAGAACCAAAAGAAACATGGGTTGACACTGAACGCATCATCAACCAGTTTGCGTTAACTAAGCTAGGCTTCAATGCAGGCGAAATAGAGCGAGCCCACAGAATAGGTCGACCTAAAGCAGTTACATCCGACCAATTGTCGTGAAATTTCTGAGTTTTAAAGACAAGAGCATCATTTTAAGAAATGATTCCAAATTGAAGGACCTGCAGAAGCCACGCGTGTGGATTGAAGAAGATTTCTCGGCCCGAATGCAGCTCATCAGGAAAAAAAAACTCAGAGATTTCGCTCGCGAAGTACGTAAGCCTAACGAAAAATATACTGTGGTCTAAGATGAACTTCTTCTTGGAAGCAAATGTTACACCTTTGATTCATCACAAAACAAAGTAGCCTGTCTTTCAACGCGCACTGAAGCCGAAGTATGTCAGCTGAGTGAGCAACCTACTGTGGGCGCACGAGGGGACGAAACTAACCAGAATGATTGACACAGTCATGCTAATCAAGGTGATTCATTGTCACTCCTGGTGTGCAACTTTCTAAGCATGTTTCACAAACAAGACCAGCTATGTGCATTTATTGAGGCTTGTTCTGTAGATATTGTTCTTGGGACAGAAAATTGGCTTACACCCGATATTGGGGACAACGAGCTGTCGCTCTCTAGAAACTTTACTATATTTAGTAATGATAGGGTGGGCGCACGGGGAGACGGTTTTGTAGCTGCCGTGAACTCTAATCTATGTGCTCGCGTTGTTGACACACAGTCAAATATAGAAATTTTGTGGATTTCACTTCAGATCTGTCCCTCTGTGACTTGCGCAGTCGGGGTCTGTTACCGTCCGTCTGATTCTACTTCTGAATTCATCGAGAGTCTTAACCATTCCCTAACTTTAATCCAAGACAAGCATCCAACTTCACCCATAATACTTGCTGGCGATTTCAACTACCCCACAATAAATTGGCAGACGTGTACGCCCCTAGGTTGCGCAAGGAAGAGCGAAGGCAAAGAATTTCTCGATGTTCTTTGTTCATATGCGGCAAGCCCTAGCAATAGCAACAAAGCAGACAATAGAGAATGCAGCAGACTATCGGCGATGTATGTATATATTAGAGAGATAGACGTTTAATGACACGATATGCAGAGAGGTCGGCCGGAGGTATGTTCCTCTAGCCAGCTACTCGGCGTTGGGGAACGGGGAAGAGGGAAATAAGAGGCGCATGATGGGTGACGATGACGATAGAAGGAGGATGTAACACATATGTCAAGCAATTTGGCGTGCTCAAAGCCTACAGTCCAGGCCCGTACTTTTTCAAAACTTCAGTAACGTCTGGATGGCCTTGAAACTTAATTGAGCGTCAGACCAAGGGGCTAAAGTAACGCCCTCCGACAACGGTGGGCTGCCGAGATGCATAAGCTCATTGGTTAACTTTTGACGCTCTTCTACGTACTTTGGGCAGTCACAGAGCACATGACCTATAGTCTCATTCGCATTGCTCCACTCAGTCTGACGACTCAGTGCGTCTCACGAGGTGCACATATCAGTGCGTGAACGCTACGCCCAGCCTAAGTCTGTGCAGAAGACTGCCACAGCTGCATTGAATTTTAGCGGTAGCCTAATTTTCATGGTAGGGTCCAATATCTGCAGTCGTCTGTGGTGATTATCTGGATTGTCCTAGTGCTTTTCTGTCAATTTATGGATGACACTGGAGAGGAGGCAGTTGGCATTCGCTCTTGAAGAAGCAATTTCAAGCAGTGACTCTGGTTCTTCGAGTGCTTTCTTCACTTCGCCATCGGCCAATTCGTTGCCGTGTATACCAGACTGATTGAAAATGCACTGATATATGATGTGGCGACCTTTCTTTTGCGCTAAGCCATAGAGCTCGGCAGTTTGAAGAGCCAACGCTTTGTAAACGCTGTCTTTGAGCACCACTCCAAGTAGTTGGAAAGCCGATCTGTTGTCGCTGAGGACTGTCCATACTCGAGGAGGCTGTTGCAAAATATGGTAAACGGCCTCTCTGATTGCCACTAGTAGTTCCGGAAATGTTGTACGCAAACATGGCCGGCTCATAATTGATAAAAATGGCAGGTTATACCGAATGTAGCCGACGTAGGGAAGCTGATACAACCGGAGTAGCGAATGCTCACATGGACCCCACTTCATACTGAGCTAGAAACCGAAAAACTTGAGCAATCCCAGTTAATTTTTTCTTTAACTTTGTCACATGCTTCGACAACGAAACACCGCGGTCAGTGACAACGCCGAGGGATCCGTGGTGTGTTACGTATGGGATGATATTGCCATCGGTCATAATTGGATACCAACTCATAAGCTTCTCTGGGTCCGGACGGCCAGCCATTGGAATCTGCACCGGGCAACGTTTAACGCTCGAACGTTATCTAGTGAGTCGAGTCTAGCAGTGCTATTGGAGGAATTAGTGGGTACTAATGGGCTATAATAGGGCTCAGTGAGGTTAGGAGGACAAAAGAAGCACATACAGTGCCAAAAAGCGGGCACGTCCTATGCTACCGGGGCTTAGGGGAGTCACGAGAACACGGAGTCGGATTCCTGATTAATAAGAATATAGCTGGTAACATAGAGGAATTCTATTGCATCAACGAGGGGGCGGCAGGCATTGTTGTGAAACTCAATAAGAGGTACAAAATGAAGGTTGTACACGTCTACGCCCCTACATCCAGTCATGATGACCAGGAAGTCGAAAGCTTCTATGAAGACGTGGAATCGGCTATGGGTAAAGTCAAAACAAAATACACTATACTGATGGGCGGCTTCAATGCCAAGGTAGGCAAGAAGCAGGCTGGAGACAAGGCAGTGGGGGAATATGGCATATGTTCTAGCAATAGCAGGGGAGAGTTATTAGTAGAGTTTGCAGAACGGAATAATATGCGGATAATGAATGCCCTCTTCCGCAAGCGGGATAGCTGAAAGTGGACGTGGAGGAGCCCGAATGGCGAGACTAGAAATGAAATAGATTTCATACTCTGCGCTAAACCTGGCATCATACAAGATGTGGACGTGCTCGGCAAGGTGCGCTGCAGCAACCATTAAACCGTAAGAACTCGAATTAGCCTAGACGTCAGGTGGAAAGGGAAGAAACTGGTACATAAGAAGCCGATGAATGACTTAGCGGTAAGAGTGAAAATAGAGCAATTCCGGATCAAGCTACAGAACAGATATTCGGCTTTAACTCAGGAAGAGGGCCTTAGTGTTGAAGCAATTTCATTTCATTTTCATTTATTTGTTGTTTGAGATATACAGCTGTCTCAGATGCTGCAGCAAAACACAGTATACTTGCCTGACAAAGGCTACAGCACCCACAGCATATTGACACTCTGCAGCAAACAGCACAACAAGTGTAACTATTTTCAAAATATGAAAAAGAGATCAAAACAATAAAGAGTTCGAATCTTAATCCGAACATGTTAAACAAGGAAAACAAAACAATAACATTGAGGTACATAAGGAAGGCATACAGTAAAGCAGCGAAGAAAATGCCTTTTAACAGATTTTTTGAACCGCAAGCTTGATTTCGAGGTTCCTAATTGTTCCAGGACTGTGGGATTATTGTTTAGTAAGGTCGATATTTGAAAGTGTAATGCATGTTTCCCGTAGTTCGTGCGAGTAAGCGGTATAGAGATTGGGTCATGTCTGAGAATATACGGAGTTTCTTTGTTGGGGAAGGTCTGATTAAACTGTATGTGATCATCTGAAAGCAATGAAAGACAATCTTATGGGCACCATTAAGGATTGTGTAATAGAAGTCGGTGGTAACTTCGTTAGACAGGGTACCAGTAAGCTATGGCAGGAGACGAGAGATCTTATTAAGAAACGCCAATGTGTGAAAGCCTCTAACCCGGCAGCAAGAATAGAACTGGCAGAACTTTCCAAGTTAATCAATAAGCGTAAGACAGCTAACGTAAGGAAGTATAATATGAATAGAAATGAGTATGCTCTCAAGAATAGAATAAACATAAAAGCAGTGAAGAATAAACTAGGAATAAGCAAGAATGAAATGTGTGCATTAAGAAAAAAATCCGGCAGTATCATTACTAATATGAATGAGATAGTTGAACAGGCTTAGGAGTTCTATATAGATTTATACAGTACCAGTGGCACCCACGATGTTAATGGAAGAGAGAATTGTCTAGAGGAATTTGGCATCCCAAAAGTAACGCCGTAAGAAGTAAAGAAAGCCTTGGGCGCTATGCAAAGGGGGAAGGCAGCTGGGGAGGATCAGCTGGGTAACAGCAGATCTGTTGAAGCATGGGGGGCAGATTGTTCTAGAAAAACTGGCCACCCTATATACGTAATGCCTCATGACGTCGAGCGTACCGGAATCTTGGAAGAACGCCAAGATAATCCTAATCCATAAGGAAGGCGATGCCAAAGACTTGAAAAATCATAAACCGATCAGCTTACTATCTTTTGCGTACAAAGTATTTAGTAAGGTAATCGCAATTAAAATAAGGAACTCCTTAGAGTTCTGCCAACCAAAGGATCAGGCAGGATTTCGTAAAGGCTACTCAACAAAAAGCACTATTCACACCATCAATCAGGTGATAGAAAAATTAGTGGAATATAACCGACCCTTATATATAGCTTTCATTGATTGAAAGCGTTTGATTCAGTCGAAACCTCAGCAGTCATGGAGGCATTACGGAATCAGGGTGTAGACGAGCTGTATGTAAAAATACAGAAATATATCTTTAGCGGCTCCACAACCACCGTAGTCCTCCATAAAGAAAGCAACAAAATCCCAATAAAGAAAGGCGTCAGGCAGGGAGATACGATCTCTCCAATGCTATTCACAGCGTGTTTACAGGAGATATTCAGAGACCTGGATTGGGAAGAAATGGGGATAAAAGTTAACGGAGAATACCTTAGTAACTTGCGATTTGCTGGTGATATTGTCTTGCTTAGTAACTCAGGGGACCAATTGCAATTCATGCTCACTGACCTGGAGAGGCAAAGCAGAGGAGTGGCCTAAAGATTAATCTGCAGAAAACTAAAGTAATCTTTAAGAGCCTCGGAGGAGAACAGCCATTTACAGTAGGTAGCGATGCACTGGATGTGGTAAGGGAATACATCTACTTATAGCAGGTTGTGACCGCGGATCCGCATCATGAGACTGAAATAATCAGAAGAATAAGAATGGGCTGGGGTGCGTTCGGCAGATATTCTTATATTGTGAACATCAGGTTGCCATTATCCCTCAAGAGAAAAGTGTATAACGGCTGTCTTACCAGTACTCACCTACGGGGCAGAAGCCTGGAGGTTTACGAAAAGGGTTTTACTTAAATTGAGGACGGCGCAACGAGCTATGGAAAGAAGAATGATGGGTGTAACATTAACGGATAAGAAGAGAGCCGATTGACTAAAGGCACGGGTTAATGCCGTCTTAGATGAAATCAAGGAAAAGAAATGGGCATGGGCAGGACATGTAATGAGGACGGAAGATAACCTATGGTCAGTAAGGTTTACAGACTGGATTCCAAGGGAAGGAATCGTAGCAGGGGGTTGCTGAAATTCAGGTGGGCGCATGAGATTAGGAAATTTGCAGGGACAACATGGCCACAATTAGCACATTACCGGGGTACAATGTAGCCGGGGTAGTGGAAGAAGTATGGGAGAGGCCTTTGTCCTGCAGTGGGCGTAACCAGGCTGCTGCTGCTGTAAGCTTCCATGTGAACGCTATCGCAGCGGTTTTATGTGGGGCCAGTTGCAGTCCTTGGAACTGCAGGTACTGAGACGTTGAAGAAACAGCTAGCTGCAGTCTTCCACAAATTCGCGGTCGTGTGACTCCGGACGCCTATATGCATATGCCGTCTGCGTAGGTACTTATGCGTACTGCATGAGGAACTATTCCCGCAAGGTCAATGAGGGCAACCTTGGAAGCAGTCAGGCTGAGCACTCCTCCTTGAGGCACTCCACGGACCGCAACGTATCTTCTCGTTTCGCGATGATTCGTTGACATTTAAGGTTGTGCGGCCATCTAGGTAATTTTAAATTCACATGTAGAGACGGCCACCGATGCCCAAATTACTGGGGGCACCAAGAATGCCTTCGTGCTGTCCATTTTTGTCATAGGATTCCTTTAAGTCTCAGAAAAGAGCCTAAGAAAACAGCTCGGTGTCACCTTTTTTTCGTGTTCGATCGTGGACACGAGATCAATGAGCTCATCTATTGCCGGCTGTGCACGTCTAAATCCGGTCATTATTTCAGGACAAAGGTCATTCTTTTCCATGAACCATTCTAGCCTAGTGAACACCATCCGTTCCATCACCTTACCACACAGCTAGCTAAAGCTACCGGCCAGTAAGATGGCATTTCGTAAGGCGATTTTCCTGGCTTAGGAGGGCCACCAAACGGCTGGGTTTGCACTGCTTCGGGACTGCACTGAATGACCAGTAGTCGTTATAGTACGACAGCTGGACTTTCCTACCTTCCACACCAAGGTGGCACAGAGCAGTATATGAAATACCGTCATGTCGAGGTGCAGAAGATCGTCTCGATGCAGCAAGTGCATCTTCCAATTCCGGCATCCTGAAAGGGAGGTCAAGACGAGCATCTTTAGGAGGTGGCACGTGTCTTATTTATTTATTTATTTATTCAAAATACCCCCAAAGGCCCTCATTACGAGGGTATTACATGGGGGGGGGGTCAATCACAAGCACTGGTTGTAGTTTGTACATACTAAAAACAAGAGAGGTTAACAGAAGTAATAATACAGTGAAACATAGTTAACATACAAGATAATTAGGTCACAATTATTACAGAGAAAACATTAGTACATATTAGGAGAACATAAGGAAACTGCACTAAAAACACCAACAAATATCGAAAAACACTGTAAAGTCCCAAAAAAGAATAATAATACGATTAGTCGACAAGTCGTGAGCGAATTAAATGTTGAAACTTAGTGAAGTCTGGTTCCGTGGCAATGACTGATGGTAAGGCGTTCCATTCAGTTATTGTGCGTGGTAAGAACGAAGATGCATAATGGGATGACTGGCAGTTAATGCGTTTGACTTTGTATGGATGGTCACGGCGTGGAAAAATAACTGTTGGTGACTGAAAGAAATCATCGTGAAGTGATGGATGGTGATAAAGCTTATGGAAAAGTGTTAGGCGAGAAATTTTACGGCGAAGTGCTAAGTTGTCCAAGTCAGCTTTATTCTTTAACGCGGTGACGCTGGTGTAACGTGAATAATCTGAAAATATAAATCGCGCAGCACGGTTCTGCAAGGCTTCGATGTTACTTATGATATACGTTTGTTCGGGATCCCAGATGGCAGACGCGTATTCAAGTTTAGGACGGATTAATGTTGTGTATGCTAGTTTTTTAACATGCATTGGGGCTTCTTTTAAGTTATGTTTAATAAGTCCGAGAGTACGATTTGAAGAGGCAAGGGTAAGGTTAATATGATTATTCCATGATAAGTTTGATTGAAGATTGATGCCAAGGTACTTGTAAGTAGTTGCCAGTTCCACAGGGTTGTTATCAAGGGAGTAGGTGGTTAGAATTCGTGGCCTATTGGTGAAAGACATGAGTTTAGTTTTGGAAATATTTAATGGCATTAACCAATTAGAACACCATGCACTTATTGCGTCCAGGTCAGTTTGTAGTAAGTGGCTATCGGTGTTACTTGTTACACATCGGTAAACTACACAATCGTCTGCAAATAGTCTGATTTTAGATGAAACGCAACTGGGTAAATCATTAATATAAATTAGAAAGAGTAAAGGACCAAGTACGCTGCCTTGTGGAACTCCAGACGTAACATCAGCATAACATGAGTTAGAATTGTTAACTGATGTAAACTGAATTCTAGATGAGAGAAAATCGGTGATCCATGCAATTATAGTAGGGTGAATGTTAAGCTGTGAAAGTTTAAGTACCAACCTATGGTGTGGAACACGATCAAATGCCTTAGAAAAATCTAAAAATATTGCGTCAACTTGGAACCCGGCGTCTATTAGTGCGTGTATGTCGTTAATAAATCCGGCAAGTTGTGTGTCACATGAGTAGCCCTTGCGAAAACCGTGCTGATGCTTAAAAATAATGTTATGGTCTTCAAGGAAGTTGATTACTTGACTGTGTATGATATGTTCGAGTAATTTACAAATATTGCTGGTTAAGGAGATGGGACGATAATTAAGGGGAGAAGCGCGATCACCTGATTTGAAAATGGGTATTATTTTAGCAATGCGCCAGTCATTAGGAATACCACCAGTTGATAGTGACTGGGAAAATAGAGCTGTTAACAGAGGACAAATACTATGCGATGTATTCTTTAAAATTTTATTGTTGAAACCTAGATGGTCGGCACTAGATAACATTTTAAGATTGGTTAGTAGAGATAAAACACCAGCCTCACTGATGTCTACCTCATGCATTGTGATTCCCACTAATGTCTTTAAAGTTGGCAATGAGTTAATGTTTTCATGAGTGAAAATTGTTACAAACGTATCATTAGGAAGTTGAGCGCAATCTGAATCGCTGATGGGAACACCAAAAGAATCAGTAAGAATGATGTCAGTGCGAATTGCAGGGTTCACCACACGCCAAAAGTGACGAGTATTAGTTTTTAGCATGGATGGTAAATCATGAGAAAAAAAGTTTTTGCGAGTGGATTTTAGTAATGCCTTATAAGCCTTTTCACATGCTTTGTGTTTATCATGAGCACTCGCTACACCAGTCAGCTTAGCCTGCCTGTAAAGTCTTTTCTTTTTGTTATTAAGCCGCCGAAGCTTGTTAGTAAACCATGGAGAACTGCTTTTGTAGGAAATGGATAACACAGGAATGTAGGTGTCAATGAGTGAACTGAGGGTGGCCTTAAACAGGACCCAGTTCTGTTCAATGGAACGGGAATGAAAATCATGCAGAAATTGACCTGAAAATGTGGTTAATTCATTGTTAATTGCGTCGAAATTGGCTTTACCGTAACACCTTATTTTCTTTTTGGTAATTATTCTTTTGCTCACGCAAAAGTTAATGCATCCAGATATGACATCATGGTCAGCGATGCCTGCTTCATGAGTTATGTCAGATAATATATCCGGATTATTAGTTAAGATTAAGTCTAGTATATTGGCAGAAGTTTCAGTGGATCGTGTTGGTTGACTAATAAGTTGGGTTAATGAAAAGTCAAGACAAGTGCCGAGAAAGGTATGCGCGGCCGCATCCGTGGCCGATACGGAGAGCGTCGACCAATCTATATTAGGAAAATTGAAATCGCCAAATATGATAATCACCGACCTCGGAAAATGCGCGCACACCTCGCTCAACACTCGATGATACTCTTCGGAAAACGCGCCAGACATGTCGGGTGGGCGATAAAAAACGCCAATTATCACACCAAATGCAGCACCCTTCAGGGAAATCCAAATACATTCCAGAAAAGAATCGATAATGATGGGTGCGGCGATGAATTCTTCCTTTATCGCGATGAGCACACCGCCCCCTCTACGCTGTCGATCCAATGTTAGACATGTTGAGATATCGGTACGGGTGACTGTCTTACAGAAGTCTTCGGCAACTTGCACTTCCGTGAGAGATTAGTGAAGTGCTAGAGCACGGAAAGGATATTTTTGCTGAGGAGGGGCACGAAGACTTTGTACTCTCTGCCAGATCCTAGAAAGTGGCTGTCGAGAATCCAGAGACGAACAGAAGGTCCTCCATCCTTCTTTCCCCATTTTTTGAAGGTGGCGCCATATTTTTCACTGAGGTCGGCGACATAAGACAAGGTCTAATGACGATTGAGTTCGATGACGATGACCAGAGATAGTGCAGTTGGCGTTGCCGATCCGGAGAGCAATATACGCATAGTGTTTACTAGCTGTTTAAGCATGTCTACACCTTTTCCTTTCCAAGCCTTTCATTAGCCTCCCGGCTCTTGTGGAGAGCCGAAGGAGTATCTCTACCTGAAGCCCTTTGTGGTAGCGGAGGCCACTCTACAGCTGCGGAGCTTGGACGCACGTTGGATGACGCTTCATTCCTTGACGGGCGCGGAGGTACTGGAGGGGAGGCGCATCTTGTGTGTGCCGGCCTTGCGCTCTCTGTGACACGTTTTGCATCCAAGTACTCAAAGGAAGTGCCTCTTTCACCGGGACTTGCTCTGGGAGCGGCGACGCCTTTGCCGCAACTGGCGCCTTTTCTTGCGGACAGAATAGGAAGCCTCCTTGTGCGTAGAGTTCTCTCTCACCATTTTTCTCAGAATTCGTCACCCCTCTGTCATTTTGGGGCAGTCTTTAGATGTCGCTTCATTGGCTCCGGAGCATTTTGCGCATTTCATGGCGTCAGTCTCACAGGAGTCTCCCTGATGAGCACCACCACATCTTCGGCACGACGTAGGATTCTTACACACAGCACTTACGCGGCCCAGTTTAAAACACTTGTAACACTGTAACGGTCGTGGCACCTATGGACGCACTGAGTGTCTCACATAACCTATTTTGATCGATGCTGGCAAACAGCCTGACTCGAAGACAAACTTGATGCACCGGGAGCGGCCGAATCGGTGCATGTCGAGGATTCGCACTGTCGACAATAGAAGAGATCGCAGGTCTTCATCCTAGATGTCAATGTCCACATCTGATACACCACCAGAGCGGGTATCACTGGCATACGCTAGGAATGAGCGAACTGGGATGTTGCCAACCACTTGAATGCCTTTCAAAGCCTCCAATACTGCTTGAGAATTCACGTCCACCGTCAGAATGTTCTTCCGAGCATTAATGCGGATCTCTCTCACATGTCCTGAGGCTATTCGATCGAAGTATTTGGTCAGTGATTGTCTGTTCAATGAATTCAAGTTCGTTCCTGCCATAGTTGGCGTGTAGCCTACGGATAAGACCCGTTCATCACATCTGCTTTTATGAGTAAAATCACTGCCTGCTGACGTCTGGCGAAGCTTGCGTTTCCAGTGGTGCGATTGGACTAGCCTGTAATCGCTGTCTGATTCCATCTCTGCCGCTGTTGAGCTGTCAGATGAATCGGAAAGTCTATCGTCAGTGATGTCGCGGTTTCCCGCGGACAGGGCTACCGACGCGAGACTCGCCTTGTCAGGAGGGCGCGGAGGTCCTCCGTACCCCATTCCAGAGGGCGACGTCTTCGCGAAGCCCCTGATATCCAGAAGTCGCACAGCTTTGAAGAACCACACAACAACAACTTTCGTTCCGCACTTCTTCGTGTTCGTCTTTAGTTTATGAGTCCATCGGCCATATAATCTGCTTACTAGCATTAAAGTTAATAGCAGCGTTCCTTCTTACATTCGTATGGTTTCGTGTCACTCGCTGCTTGTGTCTTCCGTGCCAAAGGCGTCACCTTTTTATAGCCACGGTGTCGGTGAGTGCGCAGGCACAATCCAGTCTTTCAGTCATCTGGCAAATGAGGCGATGATTCTGGTGTGCAGCCAGGCCTAGCAATAGCAACAATAGCAGACAATATAGAATCCAGCAGACTATATCGGTGACATAATGTGCTTAGTAGTGTTAAAGTTTATAGCAGCGTTCCTTGCTACATGCGTATTCTATTGTGCGACTCGTGCTTCTGTCTGCCTGTTTCAAAGGCGTCTTCTTCTTATATCTTCAGTGGCGTTGAGCGCACAGGCCCAATCCAGTGTGTCACTCACCTGGCAAATGAGGCGATGATTCCAGTGTGCAGCAAGGCCTCAAAATGGCAACGTTAACAGACAATAGGGAATCCAGCACACTATCGGCAATATAATCTGCTTAGTAGTATTAAAGCTTATAGGAGCGTTCTTTGTTACACGCTTATGATTTCGCACCACTCTCTGCTTTTGCCTTCCGTGCCAAAGGCGTCTTCTTATAGCTGCTGTTAGCGCGTAGGCGCAATCCAGTCTGTCAGTCATCGGGCAAATGAGGCGATGATTTTGGTGTGCAGCAGGGCCGGTATTCTCGCATGCAGCTAATTTAGACTCCGTCAGGCTATCGGCGATTTGACCTACAGAATAGCAACGAAGGTTAACTGGTGTTTATTTGCATGCTCATGATTTCGAGCCGCTTGCTGCAGTGTCATAGAATTTCCGGTTGTGAGCGCAGAATTAGAACGCTCGCAACAAATGCGTAAGTATAAGCTTCTTTTTTTACTGCGACTTGGTAATACAAACATAACATTGGAATCTGATGACGGCTTAAATTCATTCTGCCTAAAATGCTACCCAATAGAACGCACGAGCGCGCCTTTCTGCTTGAGATGGCAGGCTTATTGCAGAGCGCTATCACTTCAAACGCAAAGAAAAAGAAATGTGCTTAGTGGAAAAATGTATATTGACATGCTAATATTTTGTGTGATGTCCATGTTTCACTGAATAGCGTAATACAGGCTGTTCATCAAGATGCATTGCACAGGTATGTCTCTTGTGTTGCAGACAATGTGCGAGAAAAGCCGTCGCCACGCTGTCTCCTACTACCTCTATACGGCGCGCCATATTCCAAATCACCTTAGGTAAGTGAACTTTTCATAATATTTCACGGCTTTCCAGCGCACACCTCTGTCCATCGTATTGAGAAAGGAATAATTTTTATTCCGATAACAATTATATAAACACACTCGGCGCATTTTCGGGCGTCGGCATCACCATGAGGTTCCGTATTAGGTTCAATGCGATGAAATCGTCGCCGCATGCCGTATGCTATATGTCCGAGTGAAAGCTTGCGAGGGTGAGTCGACGAACGTGCCTCATTCTAGCTTGTTAGAGTGAGGAAGGTGGGCCGGAAGCGCACCCTGTCCCATCGCCCCCGAGGCAGGGCGGTGAGAGGATGGAGGGGAAGGGACGTTCATCCTCGACGGCTGCTGCTTACAGCGCGGCCGCGCGGACGCCGTATCTTGAAAGCGATCTGCGACGAGGCAAAGTGTGCGCCTGCGAGGGCCTCATTGTCGAAGTGATCTGCGATGTTTGCAGAGTGCGTGTAGTGCCAGTAGTTTCGTATGCGCAGTGATTTCGAAATTGCACTTGCGTTGACGCGAGAGATGCACGAAACTCAAGTTCGATCGCTGCTGCTGCCGCGATTCCTCGCTCCACCAATTTGACAGCGAGTTTCCGCACTCATGGAGCGATACGCGTTAATGTTCACTTTCTGGGGTGTGACACCGCGCTTGGTAACGTTGACGGGTTGGCGGGCTAGTTGGTTTGTATCTAGGAATAATGTGTAAGCGCGACTGAACGAGGACGTAGAAACACACACTGAGACAGCGCTGTCTCTGTTTGTTTATTTCTACGTGTTCGTTCAGTCGTGCTTACTCATAATATCATTGTTAATTTTATTACTAAGTGAATGTATACAAGCTTATGCGGGCGATGAAACTACCGTCCTGTCTTCGTATAGCTATTTACTAATTAGCCATCGGGATTGAACCTTCGCCTTTCAGTCGATGCTGCCACTTTTCATAATGGAACAAAGATTGAGAAAACGCTGATTTAACAGCCTTGGTTTCCGGCGCGAACTTGACGAATGAAGGCTCATAGTAAAGTGATGCCTTCTCTCGAATTTCAAATCGGTATGCACGAGCCCGTTAGAAATAACGTTCACAACTGCTTGTGTAAGGAAGCTATACAGCATGAGATGATTCTTTGCTTGCACCACCAATATCTCACAAATAGGGAAAGCGAGAGCAAAAAAAGCAAGGTCAGACTTTGCATCCTATCACTTTTCCAGTTGTGTCTCCTCTGGGCAGTCCCCCTTGCATCTGACTGCTATTTATAATGGTCATCCTAGCAATATCATATTGAGTACAACAGCTGGTTCTTCTGAGCAAATGATTCGAAGATGCGCCTATCGTGAAGCACTAAATTTAGGAGGCCGGCTAGAAAATACACATACCCGTTTCCATTTACATGTAATTCAATATATTTGTGCACGTCCTATAAGAAGTACTTTCAGAATTATTTCATAAGTAAATCTGTCTACTTTGACAGGCTTACACAGCAAATACGTACACGCTTGAGATAACCGATCTGAGCTCTAACAGGACACATACAATTTCATGGTCGCTTGTAAAAGACTCAAGCCTCAAACAAAGCACTCAACGGATACATCCTGTTATTATTTCTGCTATCCCCAACTGCCAACTGCCGCCTATCGTCTTTACCATCTTCAGAAGGGATCAATGTGACAACGTTTCGGTGGCTACGCGTAGCTAGCGACGAGGACATATACCATCGGAACGGCTCGTCTGTCGAGAAGGCAGGCTAACTGGACACGGCGTAGATTTCTACGACGCGAAGCGCTGATGTACGGAAGGAAAGGTAAATAAGGACGGAAGAATGGCAAGTGCCGGACAGACACGAACGCTGGCTACATACTGGGTTTATTTCTCCCAAAAGACACACACATATATACATAACGGGATATAGTTATAGAACACTGCGTGAGAGACACAAGTCAAATTGGTAGGTTATCACACCAAGAGCAAAAAAACACACAAAATTACGGTTGGCGTAGGTTCCAAAGCACCAATTCCTTATGGTATGAAGTTAGTCATGGTTGATTGACGCACCTGTGATCCATTTTCTAATTATGCCTCTGAAATTGCCCTGGTTGCCCTATCGGGATGTCTATCCGGCAGACATCCTTCTTCGAACTGAGGCTTACAGCCGTACCCTTTGCAGTGTGACTCTACGTTACAGGTTCTTCACATTTTTGTGTTCCCCTACTCTTTTATAACAAAAGCGCCCTGTTTGCCCCACATAACTGCAGCCGCATCTTAATGGTATCCGATAGATGACCACAACGCAGCAACTCACAAATTCCTTTTTACGTTTCGTATTTGATGCCCCAGTAAGGCGTTGGTCCATCATCCTCAAAATACTTGTGATGTGGCACGCGGCTGATGATAGTACCTCGACACTTTATCGTGAGCCTATATTTTTCAGCTCATGAGAAGTGTTGGGCAAATATGGGATAACTGCTGCTCGTGCCTTTTTCATTGATCTTTTGAATGTATCTAGACCCCTTTTTTCACTATAGGAATTAATTTTCGCAAACTGAAGGAATGACAAACCTCTGGGAATCCCACTCAGAGGTCCCGTTTAGCATTTCATTCCGTACGTCACTGCTTCGCGCTGTAGAAATATACAACAGAAACAACTCGTCCACGTCGCTATTCTTATTTAGTGGACACTTTCGTGCACAATCGTGTTTTTATTCACAGCAGAGGTTGCGCGCTGTCGTCATGCAGAAGCACCACCTCACCTTCATGCAACCGAGAATAAAATTAAGATCTGGTACATCCGCTTCCGTCGTGTCCAAAGATCTGTGATCAGGCACTCACGATATCGCGCTTGGCGGTCCGCACCTGTCGATGGTCAGCGATAGCGACTTCTCGCAGAACACATGCCGCGCAACTTCCGAGCCAGAAGTCCTATGAAGTCGGCGTTTGCAGCGTTTGCTATGTAAGCGCTCTGCTGCTTACGACCGCTCGAACTTCGCAGAGGGCGTGATTAGCGGCGACGCTCGGGTGAACGACGCGCTCTTTGCCGGCGTGCTCGCACCAGCCTCCCCTGCAAGGAGCTCTGCTGCAGCACAAGCTCGTAATTGCCAGCGGGATTTCGAAGAGCCGTCACAATCGTTTACAAGTTTATGGTTTTTAAGTGGTCACAAGTTTTCAAAGATATGAAATACAAACCAATGTCCCATAGTCAGACTGTATTTGGACCTCCATTCAAGGTTAGGTGCTTAAAAAAACTACTATACGTCAGAAATATAAAGCAATATCACGGGAATAGCATACCGCTCATATAAAATTAGAAGAAAATTAAGGGGCGAAGTTGAGCGGAAATACACAAAAAAGGAGAAAAACACAAGTATAGGAAGACTAGAGCGCCGAGTATGTGCAGATATATATCAAGAGTGGACTACACGCAAATAACAAGCATAATAGGACAAAACCTCCTTTATGTATTACAATGCAAACACACAAATTGAAAAAAATATAATTAAAAAATATGAGCAACATACCTGAAAATAGGCTAAGGTGTCAACGTCGAAAAAGTCCCGAAAACATGATGACACACAGTGAGCAAGAGAAATAAAAAGAGTGCACAGTAATTGGACAAAATTACTGTGGCCTTACACTGTTTTGTGTGGTCTTACACTCTTTTATAGCTAAGGAAATTGCACAATGAAATTCATAAAGAATTAAATGTGAATTTGCCACAGTTCCTCGACACTGGGGTTAAGATGAAATACTCTTAAATCCAAATCCTAAAATATAAGCATTCTTTAAAGATGATTCCGAAACTAGCTCAACTGGGAGCTGATTGCGCAACTGCTTCTAAAAGAAGATACCCAAATCATACGTAGTTCGGCACAGGTATTTTGCATTAGCATTGTAAGACCTATAAGTTAGAACTCTAATGGCTTGATTTGGAATGACTTGCTGCACGCAGATTATATATATATACATATATATATATATATATATATATATATATATATATATATATATATATATATATATATATATATATATATATATATATATATATATATACGAGAAAAAAAGCAGTTCTGGGTCCGGGTAAATATTCACAGTGAAGTAGTCGCGCGTATGAAGCGGTTTATTGACGTGTCGGCCGGGGTCCGGCCTTCATCAGACCGGATATAGTTATATATATATATATATATATATATATGTATATATATATATATATGTATATATATATATATATATATATATATATATATATATATATATATATATATATGTATATATAATCAGTGCATTTTACCAGTCCTCACATATGGGGCAGATCGTGACAAAGAAGCTTGAGAACATATTAGGGAACGCGGAAAGAGTGATGGAACGAAGATTCCTAGGCATAACGTTAAGAGACAGAAAGATAGCGGTTTGTATCACATAGCGAACAAGTATAGACGATATTTTAATTGACATCAAGAGGAAACTGGAGCTGGGCAGGTCATGTAATGCGGCAGTTAGATATCCGTTAGACCATTAGGGTTACAGAGTGGGTACCAAGAGAAGAGAAACGCAAACGAGGATGACAAAAGACTAGGTGGAGCGATGAAATTGGGAAATTCGCGGGCGCTAGTTGAAGTCGGTTGGCGCAGGACTGGGGAACTAATTGGAGATCGCAGGCTTCGGCCTGCAGTGGACAAAAACAGGCTGATGATGATGACTAAGATGATATCAACTATACTGCGGCGCTTTGGGGAAATATATATATATATATATATATATATATATATATATATATATATATATATATATATATATATATATATATAACATCTTCATAAAACTAAGCTACTTCATCATCATCCTGATTAAATTTTCGAGCAGAGGCTTGTACTGCTTTTAATCTATAATTATAATTATAATTATAATTCGTCAATATTGCCCGATATGTCCTGATGGATTGGGAGTCATACCCCGTATTGTTTCTTAACTGGGAGACATCTATAGCAGAGGACATGGCCGCTATTCAGCAATGTATAAGCCTCACCAGTCCAAATAATCTCACCAAAGCCAATGATATTCCTAAGAATGTCTGATAGTTCTTCAAAGATTCTTCCTAAGCTCGCCTCATTCGCGAGGGTTCGGGTGTTAATCATTACAAGGGTCAGTTTCCATTGGCGGCCTGTCCGGACCCTGAGATTCTTAGCACCCTCTGCTGCGTTACAGGTTTGACTGCCGCCTTGGTGAGATGCTCCGCAGCTGCTGGGGACCGGGGGGCATGGGTTAATTGTTGGGGTCATTTGGAAGGTAGGGCCCGAATACTGCACAAGGGACGCCAATTCCTGTTCTCCTGAAGGAGTTTCTTCGTTGAAGCTTAGTGGGCCTTCCTAATTTGGTTGCACCTATATTAGTATAGACCCACTCGATCTCGGTATCTTTTGCCGGCGTCAGGCGTCACCCCAAGCCTGCAGATGTAGTGCACTGTAGGACCTAATTTCAAACTCGCCACTGTCAAATTATTAAAAAAAATTCCTTATAGAAGGCTTTGAACTTCCGACTATGGCAACCGAGCATTCGACATAGCTCAGTCAGGTAATCCCTAAGCGACAAGGCTACTTTATCGCCGACAATTAAGTACACCCCAGAGGACTCTAAACTTCTTTGATTTATCCGCGATGGATGTGTTTTCCTGAGCGCGATGAGTAACTGAATTTAGAACGACTTCTAGCGGTCCTGGCCTTTTAATTCCGGAATTCTCGCGTGTGCAGACGACCGAAAACTCGGCTAGGCAAACCCTACAGGCGTACCGACGACCTTTAACCGTTGCGAATTCATGCCCGGGATCTACAGGAGTACAAATGGAAAGCCGCGAAAACGAGTATAAGTGCAAATGTAGAAGAAATAAATGGACGCAAACTACGACCTTCTAATTTTTTACTTGATTAAAATCTGTATGTCAACTTTGCAGCTGTTGATAGTTGATATATTAATAAACAAATGCGCAATTGAGCAACAACAGTGTGTTAGGATTGAAATAGGAACGCGCACCGACAAGGAATTGCATGCCGTAAGTCATTTTCTTTTTACGCATGCAGTATTATGACGAAACCTAATATTGCGGACTATTTTTACTACGAAGCATGTGGCATAATAACTTGCGGTAATTTGATCATTCCCAAGTTCTAGATGAGCTATACTATTTATGTAATATAAGTTCGAGTGAAAACAAGGAAATTAGATTTGAGAAGGCTTATCTGCAGTTAATTATTATTGCACCATTCTTGACCGTTTCTAATTTCAGAGTTCTGTGTAGCTAACAGTCCTGAAGCGCAATTGGCAGGATTTGATATGATCGAGTTATCTGCACAGATCATACATTGCGAGAAATAGGAAAGTTAGGCATATCATTTATAAAGATTTGATTGAGAAGGGGGCGTAAAATACACCCTTGAAGAACACTTAAATTAGTACATCATATTATATTGACCACAAATGAAGACGGTGACAGGTGGAAGAGAACGCCTGTCGCCGTCTTTATTTGCGCTCGTTATGGTACGCAGTAAACACCAACAAGGTTAAAGTGAAGTTCTTCTGAAACCTAAATTAGTAGTTTCAATTCAGGTACCTAATTAACAATAAAAATGGCAAAATGAGGACCACATGTTTCGCTAAATTCGAGATTTTTAAACAATCGGAAGCGATCAATCTTTGAAATAATTCAGTGAGATCTAGACGTAAGCCGGCAATATTACCCTCATCAATAAGTTTCCTTAAAATTTGAGGTGACTAGTAACTAGGACTAGGTCAGTTGAGTATGTCTGCTGGAATGAGAACCGACAAGAAAGAACAGTATATTTTATTACAGGTTTAGTTAAACGTAGAACCACTAATTTTTCCATTGCTTCACTGAACAAAAGCCATATGCAGATGGGTCGATGGTTAAGCATGATTGAACGGTCATCTTTCTTTGAAATTTCATAACATTGAATTAGGTAAAATGCATGTTTACAACATAGTGGTATTTAAAGCAGAAAGAACATGTGACATCAGGTGCTTAAAGGGAAGCTGAAAGGTTTTCCAGAAAAAATGAGTGAACATCTGCACATAATGGTTTGCAACCCTCCGAATTCGAATATCGCATCTAAATCGAGCGAAATAAAGCGCAAATATATTTTATTTCGACGAAAAGTGCAGCAGCGGACACGCCCAGCTCGCGCGTCTCATTTCCGCCTGTGATTGGTCGGGCGCCTCGTGACGTCAACTCTAGTGACCGACCGCTGCCGCTACACATGAAGCGTGGTGCCAGGTAGTTTGGTGCTGTAATGGAAAATTAAGAGGTAATGGAAAATTTAGAGAGACTGCGTTTTTCTGAGGAGTTCGGCGTTACTCCCTACATGTACGAGCCAATTTCGAAGAGCCGGCCTCTCGAAGAAGCAAACGATGCTGGTGCGAGCAGTGCTTTCGATGCGAACGAAAGCGAAGTCTTGGGATCTCCTCATGCTGGAAATGCTCTTTGGTGAGTATGTTTTTTGCAAAGCAATCTAGTGATCTCGCCGATCTTTCGCCGATCTAGTGAGCTCGTTTCCGGTCAAACAACTGTAGTGTTGGCCGTAGTGAGGCCGTCATCAGAAGCAATTTGAGAACGTGGGTCTCAACTCCGTGTGTTCATCGTCTCCACCCATGGTTCCCCAGTTCTCTAGCAGGACTCCTCGTCTCCGGCAGTCCTTGTCTGACTCCTCTCGCCACAGCCCGTCCGAATGGCGTACCCCTGATGACAGGCCGATCTGCTTCTACTGCTGTCGCATCGGCCACGTCGCTCATACCTGCCGCAACCGATGGCCACCACCTCCTCGGATGTAAACCACCGCTCATTCCGGCCCCCTTTGGACCTTCTGTTCTCTATGCCACCAGCCATGAACCCACTGCCGCTGATGCCCCTGCCCCGAACCTTCGCTACAGCCGCTCGCCCTCACCTCGAAGCCATCAGTCTCGTTCGCCCCAACCCCGTCGCTTCTCTCCGTCGCCTATCGCCTCCCGGATCCAGACGGAAAATTAGGCACTGCAGCTTCTGGAGGTTAAGCTGCATTGTCCACCCTGCCCTCAAGTCCTCTGCTCACGCTATACACGAACCAAAACCTTCTTGACGTTGACGTGGATGGCTATCCTGTCACGGCACTCATCCATACAGGTGCACATTTTTCTATTACGAGTGCTGCCTTCCGACGACGACTCAACAAGCCCCTCTCCCCAGCGTCGGCGCGCGTCGTCCGCTTTGCGGATGGCGGCACTGTGCCTATCATCGGCATGTGTAGGGCACGTTTTAGCATCGCCGGCCACCACACTCCTGTCCTTTTCACTGCGATTGCTCATTGCCCCCACGACCTCATTCTCGGCCTCGATTTTCTCTCTACGCATTCTGCTCTTATTGACTGCTCTTCCAGTACCCTTCACCTTGAGTTTCCTATTCTCGCAGAACCTTGTGACGCACCCCAGTGCCGCCTACGCCCCACCGGCTTTATTGGCCTGCCGCCAAAATCAATAGCGTATATTGAACTCTTGTCTTCCCCACCAGTCGCTGATGGCGAGTACCTCGTCAACCCTCTGCCCGACATTCCACTACAGTATGGCGTTACCGTGCCTCACAGTATGCTTACTATTACTGCGAACCACACTTTCAAGCCCATCTTTGGATTGGCAAAGAAAATTCTACCTCAAGGTATTTGCCTTGCCAACCTTGATTGTCTCAGCGAGCATCACGCGGCAACATTATCGACCGATGCTTCTTGCGAGCTTAGCAGGCGCATCGTGCCAGCCTCGGCCGCCGATCCAAAGACACAGAAAATGGTTGCGATGGACCTGTCTTCTGCGCAGGCTGAAGACCTTTACCAATATTATAGTTCTACAAAGATATGTTCGACTTCGACGATCGCCCTTTAGGCCAGACGCTCGCGGTCAAGCATCGGATTTTTAGTGGCGATGCAACCCCTATTCAGCGATGACCGTATCCAGTTTCTGCGTCGGAACGCCGAGTAATTCAAAGTGAAGTCAACAAAATGCTAGACAAAAACATCATTGAGCCTTCTTCGAGTCCCTGGGCGTCACCTGTAGTGTTGGTTCAGAAGAAGGATGGTACGCGGCGCTTCTGTGTAGACTACCGCCATCTGAAGAACATTACTAAGAAGGACGTCTACCCACTCCCATGTATAGACGACGCCCTTGACTACCTTCATGGTTCCAGCTACTTCTCTTCTATTGATATTCGTTCTGGATACTGGCAGATCGCTGTTGACGATATGGACAGAGAAAAAACCGCGTTCATCACACCTGATCGACAATAACGATTTAAAGTAATGCCGTTTAAATTATGCAACGCCCCTGCCACCTTTGAGTGTATGATGGACTCCTTGCTCCGTGGCTTCAAATGGTCCATATGTCTCTGCTACCTCGACGACGTCATCGTCTTGTCGCCCACGTTCGACACTCACCTTGAGCGTCTAACAGCTATACTTGATGTATTTCGAAAGGCGAAGCTGCAACTTAACTCCTCCAAATGTCATTTAGGCCACCGTCAAATTACTCTTCTGGGCCATCTCATTGACGCCTCTGGAGTACAGCCTGATCCCGACAAAACTCGCGCTGTCCGAGACTTTCCGGTTCCGAAGACAGCCGCAGACTTTCGAAGTTTTGTAGGGCTATGCTCGTACTTTCGTCGTTTTGTTCAAGATGTTGCGGCTATTGCTAGACCCCTCAGTAATCTTTTGAAGAAAGGCGTGCAATTCTCGTGGTGTGCTCCTGAAGCCGCCGCCTTCTCTCGTCTCGTCAGTCTTCTCTCCTCACCACCCATTCTCACCTACTTCGACGCTGATGCCCCTACAGAATTGCGTACAGATGCCAGCGGTCATGGCGTAGGTGCCGTCTTAGCCCAGCGTCAGCGTGGCTAGGAACGCGTTATTGCTTATGCGAGCAGCCTCCTCACACCATCGGAGAGCAACTATTCCATTACGGAACGAGAATGCCTTTGCTGTAGTCTTGGCGGTTGCGAAGTTCCGTCCTTACCTTTACGGTTGGCCTTTTTCCGTAGTCACTGATCATCATGCTCTCTGCTGGCTCTCATCGCTAAAAGATCCTACAAGCCGGCTTGGTCGATGAGCTTTGAGGCTACAAGAATTTTCATATTCCGTGGTCTTTAAGTCTGGCCGCCTGCACCAAGACACTGGCAGCTTCTCGCGTTACCGTGTTGACGACCCTGACTCCTCCAATATTACCAGTGCTGCTTGTGTATTTGTGTCTCTGCTGCTTCATTTAGCCGACGAGCAACATCGTGGCGCCTTCATCAGAGGACTCATCGACCGTTTTGAACAATCTATGGCCGACGCCACTCTACACCTCTTCGTCCTCCGCAAGAGTACTCTGTACCGTCGTAACTTTCATCCGGACGGCTCTGAGTTCCTACTTGTCATACCTAAACACCTCCGCTCAACCATTCTAGAAGAGCTTTACGCCTCACCAACGGCAGGACACCTCGGCACATCTCGAAGCTATGACCATGTACGTCGCCGTTTCTTCTGGCCGGGCCTTCCGCGTTACGTACGACGTTACGTCGCCGCTTGTAAACTTTGCCAACGACGCAAGAAGCCTTCCCAGCTCCCCTCTGGTTACCTACAGCCGCTCGACATCCCTGCCGTGCCCTTCCATCGTATAGGCTTAGACCTTCTCGGCCTATTTCCGGAATCTACATCAGGGAACAACTAGGTTGCAGTCGTGGTGGACTACGCCACACGATACGCCGTAACCCTCGCTCTTCCGACAAGTTGCGCAACTGATGTTTTGGACTTTCTCCTGCATGATATCATTTTGATTCATGGTGCTCCGCGTCAATTGCTACCAGACCGTGGCCATATGTTCTTAGCCAAAGCCATTGACGACATCATGCATGCCCGCTCAATACAGCATAAATTCACCACCTCCTACCACCCTCAAGGGAACGGCCTCACTGAGCGTTTGAACCGCACCCTTACAGACATGCTATCTAAATACGTTTCAGACGACCACCGTGACTGGGATCAGGCTCTACCTTACATTACATTTGCGTATAACTCTTCCCGCCGCGAAACTGCTGGCTTTTAGCCTTTTTACCTCTTGTGCGGCCGCAAACCGACGCTACCACTGGACACTGTGCTTCCGTCCACCACAGCTTCAACTAGCGCATGCCCGTGATGCTATCGCCCATGCTGACCATGCTGGCCAACTTGCGCGCACTGGTCTACAAGTCTCTCAAGGCAAACAAAAGAAATGCTACGACCTCCGTCACCGTGATGTCCAACTTGTGCCTGGCACCCTCGTGTTGTTTTGGTCACCACCGCGTAAATTGGCCTTTGTGAAGAGCTGTTTTCCTGCTACACAGGCCCATATCGCGTGCTTCGCCATTTAATCGATGCCACCTACGAAATCGCTCTAGCCGCGCCCACTACGTCTTCCGCTAAGACAACCAGTGACATTGTCTACGTCACTCGACTCAAACCCTACAACTGTCTACGCGCCTAGGATATTTAACAGCACCGTGACGGCGCTTTTCCCGCCGGGGGGTAGTATTACGATATCATCGAGCGATGCTCAAGGGACGAGCCACCGCGAGAACGACCCTGGGCGCGGGTGAGTGTCGGCCTGGTGGTCTGGCTCCAGTGTATATAGCCTGTATATAGCCTCTTTCATCAGTGTTTTTCCACACGTAACAATATTTTGGTACACAGCGAGTTATCTGCCCAAGAGATTCGTTGCACGTACTCTCACTAGAGGCTGCTGCTGCGATAACACTTGTAGACGTCACGCACCCAACTTTCACATCTACATTTATTGTTTCTTGGACAAGCTCAGTAACTCTGCCCTTTTCTGGGTACTTGTTTCATCTACAGCGTACCTCTGCTTTGCATAATCCCAACTTTCCGATTTCTGTATTTTCCCTAGATGCCTTTCTACCCCATGCAGTGGAATGCTTGGCTTCCTTGTTCCACCCCTGACGTCTTGTGTTTCCCGTCCTACACTATTTCCTATGTTTTTTTTTCTGTCTCGTGCTGCATGACGTCTATCAATGCTTTCTCTTCGAAGAATTTTTTAGAAAGCGCCTCAATTTTCCTCTGTACGCTTTTTGAAATCTCTGCTATTTGAATTTGATGCATCTTTAAGCTATCTGTCGCTTTTGATTTCTTGCTTCCTTAAGTGTAACTCTCGAATATGAAGGTTATGTTTTTATGATCGGTAGCCTTGCTGTCTATTGTACGTTCATTTATTGTCACTTTGTCTAGCCATCCTTACCCCGTTTCTGAGAATAAGGCATAATCTATAGTTGACTTACTACTTCCGAAATTGCCACTTTAACTGTGCATTGTAGTTATTCTTCCTGTTAACCGCTATGTGATTCGGTTTGTCGCGCAGGGACAGCACTTGAGAACCGCTACATACAGTATAGCTGTCGAAATCTTCAAGCTGTGCATTTATATCTTCTATCGTATCATCTGGCCCGATTTCTTGAAATATTTACTATCGCTTCATAGGGAAGCTCCTCCCAGCAGCGTCTTTTTGCCTTTCCGTGGGTCCTTAATGGTCCTCAGGTATCATTTACTGCTTCCAACCTCCTACCTCACCTAATTGGAATGCCTACATCATGATCTTTTTGTGGCCCAGTCAGTGTGTTGGACCTTTCCCGTACAACATTGTCCATTGCAGGCGGACGCTCCAATTCTGGAGATACGTTTGGTAAAAGCGTACACGCTGGCAGCTTCCTCCCTTTCAGCAGCGTTTTAATTACAACCATTTATTTTGCTTGCTAGCAACCTACATACCTATGCAACACATTTGATGGTCTGTATACCTAATCATTCAGCGGCGTTCCTTAACTTCTTCTGTTTTAATTCTGCTCTGTTCTTGTGTGCCGTTATATTCAACACCTAATCAACTTTGCGTAATCCCTGCAGCCCGCTTAAAATGCTTATGCGCCTTTAGTGAATCAACATGCAGCCGCGCCTCCTAGACTCTCACTGAAGTGTTTTGCGTCATGCATAAAAGCGCCATCGTTGCCTGCCTTATGTAACTGCCTGTTGAATGCATCGTAAAATTTATGACCTTAGCAAGCGTCCAAACCTCCGGGTTTACTGCATGCCCTACTCTTTCAGTTTCTCTCCGCTTGCTATGAACCGCAGACACCGTGCAGACTGTGATTTGCTCTTTCCTGGAATGTTTTTGAGATCAGTAACCCATTCGGCTGTTTGCTTTGCACTTGCTGCTTCGCCTCCTGGCAGTACGTAAATAACCCATTCTATTAACACTACAAGGCGTCGTTCTTTCTTTTCGTCCCACGCGTATTGTCAGTCCTTCGCTATTGCTTTCCTGAAAGCTTTCCCCAGAGGTGTGCTATTCTAGACTAGCACGCGTGTATCTAATCGACTGTCGGTGCTCGCCTTCATCTTGGAATCCCCAACAAAACTTATAGAAGAGCGGCATATACGCAGTGTCACAACTGTTTTGACGGTTGGCTCCAAACTCAATTATTTCAAGAGCGTAGGTTTGCGCATGTTGGTATTCCATAACCTTTAGGTCTTTTAGCGCACGGAAAGGGTCGAGAGACAGAGGTACGACGCGGACACAGTGCTAACCAATTATTTCAGCACAAGAGTCTTATGCCCTACGCATCAGACAATAAATTACCCAGTGATCAGATCTAGCATTCAAGAACTGAGGCAGAGACAGACATTCCGTAAAGTAGGTGAAGTTCCTAAGGAACGCTAATCGCATTTATGCAAGAGAGTGTTGAGACTCTGCTTGTGCGTAGGCCAGGCATCCTCCATGCCATAAGGATGAGTACGTCCGAGAGTATGAGTTAAAGGGGGTTTCTTGAACACTATTTGCACATTGAAGCAAGAAGTGAGATTCTAGTCAGGAAACACGTGTCCGCAGACGCCAAGATATCTCAGCGCACCTCTCTCTGCACCAAAGACCGCTTTTTAAGGCGTTATTCTTCCCTAGTTCCCAACATAAAGGAGTTCGATGACCTTCCTCCAGTCAGTCAGAGGGGTCAAGTTCGCAGAAATCTGCCTCTGATATCCAACCTTCGAAGCAAGGACAACGCAATCTGAAAACAAATTTCGTCCACGCTGCTTCCGTAAAACAGTTCACCCTTCTTCCACGAAGCAGTAAACACTCGCTCCGCAATAGTCCCCGCTCCTTCCACGAAAATCGTCAACTGGGTGTCCTTGCTCTCCATGGCAGTCATCTTGTCAGGGGCAGGAGAGCGACCTTCGCGCTCGTTAACACTTCCATGGAGGGCGGCGGATGCTGTCATTTCTAAGTGAGCCTCTTTGTTTGCGAATCACCGTCGGTGCCGGCCCCATGGCCATGGGTGCCGGCACTGATATAGGGGGCTGCTTTTGGGGAAGCACCCAAAGAATACGCACTGCCGATTTGGGGCGCAGCAATAGCTATATAAGGAGTAACAACACCCAGCAAGCTGGGAATTTCTTCAGACGCTTCTTTACTGAACTGCGATATGCACCTTTGCTTGTAGAATACAAAAGAAAACGAAGCAGCAATGTGCTTTTCTTCCTACCAATATGAGGAACATGTAAGAAAGCGAGCGTGTTTACCTGTCAATCAATCAATTTTTATTATTGCATAAAAACAATATACAGATAGAAGTATACAGGAAGAGGTCCCATAGTTAAAACTGAATTGGGACCTCTTGTTCATGGTTAACATAAAAGTTCATTTGGCAAGCAGCAACAGATCAATTGATACGATTCCAGTAATAATAAATAATGAGATACAAATCTAAGTAGATGAAGTAATTAGTAGACAATATAACGGCAGTAAGCAATATTTCGAAGCTAGATCAAACTAAAGTAAAAGAGGAAGAAAGAGAAAAAAATTAAAGCAAATAAATTATTTGCATAATGGAGTACATAACAATGGCTGGTCTAAAACGAAGATCGGATTATACAGTGCATAGTGTCACTTACATATCGCATACCAGAAAATTTTGCAGTTCATCACACAATCGATGGGGTTTCAGGAGTTTTATGATAAGTGGTATTGTATTCCATGATGATATGGCTGCAAAGTGAACTGTCTGTTTCCCATTATTAGTGCCCACTTTGGGCAAAATGAAGTTATTATGCTGCGCAAAACGAGTTGAGTTAGTGTTTGGTAGAGATGGTATAGGAATGAGCGATTATGATATTTTGTCATTTATTAGTTTCAAAAGAAAAGTGACAAGGTTGTACTTGACAAGGGCTGCAGCGTCTAGAATGTTTTTTGCTTGTAGTAACTGTTTAGCATTGGCGGTGTGTGAATACGATGCGATAATTCTAATTGCCTGGTTTTGCATGGTTTGTATCGGCTTTAGGTGAGTAGTGTACGAGTTACCCCAGGAGGTTATGCAGTTGTTAATGTGAGAGTGTACAAACGCAAAATAGGGTGAGAGCAACACAGGTCGTGAAAAAAATGGACGCTCCCTGATGAGAATGTGTATTCCATCTGATAACTTCCTTTCAATATGCGTTATATGGCGATGTAATTTTAGGTTACAGTTAAGAATAACACCCAAGTACGTGCATTCTTCACTTGCTGGTAATAAATGGTCACCAATGGAAATCAGCGGAATGCAGAGTAATGATTTATTTTGGCATTATAATAAATATAAATTTAGTTTTAGTAGGATTAATCATAATTCTATTCATCTTGCACCATTCTAACAGGTTATAAAGATCACTATTTAGCTTGGTTATTACTGTTTACAGACAATGAGTAATTGTGTCATCGGCAAACAGTATACATTTGGTGTACCTTATGGTATACCATTTAGTATACCCGTGATGCGATTAATCGCTTAATAACACCATCGTAACATACAGAGCACGGTTTCCAGGCATCTGCACATAAAGCAACATTTCTCATTCAGTAAAATTTCTTAGCCGACAACCTAGTGACTATTTGACAAAAAGGAGAACGCCAGGCCATTTGCCACCATTTCATGTCTCTATGCTACATAAGACCCTTCAAATAAATTTGCTGTTGAACTGTATGAATAATCCCTATTTTTAAGCTTGAACTTGTATGTTTCAGAACGAATATTGCTCTGATGAACTTCGACCGCTTTGCCATTGCGTTCAACTGCCCTGTTGGATCGCCCATGAATCCGGATGCCAAGTGCGACGTGTATTGAAATCTGTGGTACCGCAGCCGGAAGTTGCACGTTTCTGGCAAAGGCATTCTCTGTGCCAGATATTCTTCCTTTGCTTCATTGAATTACTGCAATTAAAACGGTAAAAATCACTCATTTATTAGGTTAGTTTCGGCTTTCTTCTTTATTATATTTGTACGCTAAAATAAATTTGAAATAAACATTACGTGTGAGGAATTTGTGAGCACGAATAAAAACAGTGCAACGAATTATTTATTTATTTACGTGATTCTGCTGGCAATGTGAGCCGAAGCAGGAAAGGGGAAAATACAAATAAACAGAAAGGAATTTGCACACATTCAGAATACCAAAATAAATAATGACCAAACTCTGAAAATGTGGCAATCAGAAATCAGTTTTAAAAATCAGTACTGCGGAGCAAATAAAATACTGGGGTATTCATTTTATAATAGCGTGAAATAAAATTAAAATTTCAGAGCCTTAGTTCTTGAATGCCAAAGAGGTAAGTAGTCTGAGTGATAATGTCTGGTTTGCCGTGATGCTAAAGGACGGACATATGCGTGAACGTGCAAGGAGAATTTGTTATTTCGAAGGAGAGAGAAACTTGCGCTTCTTAAGTTTCCACTGAAGTTGCGATGTGTGGAAGCCATGAAGTTTCATGACAGCTGTGGGTGAGTCGGTTTTACGTTACTTAGGAAAAAACCTATATGCTTTCCATTGAAGCACTATAAGTGACTTATTATGGTGTTTATTGCCATGATCCCAGACGGTACCAGCATTGTACATTTTCGACCCAATGAGTGATGAGCGTCCATAAAGGTTTTTATTAATGTATTTATTTATTTATTTACAAATACTGCAATCCCGTTACGGGATTTTCGCAGGATGGGGATACGTCATTATGACATGATTAGCAGGGCAAACAAAGGAAAAGTTACATGGACTAGTAAAAAGACAATACAGATATCATGAAATAAAAGATACGCTTCGAGTACAACTGAATCAATGCATCTACTGCAAGTGCAAATATAACAGAGCGAAAATAAGAAAATTACACAATATGGGACATAAACGAATTCAGGGATGGCTGCAACACCACATGCACAATGCATACACCTAAAAACACGAACATAGAGACCAAGTCTCGTGTTGACTACACTGGAGATCCCAAACGCGGTGTGTCCCAAGCATGACAATAGTGTGCCCTCCAAAATTTTTTCCTTCGCTACTTTTAGATATTACAAGATCATCCTGCAACAGTTTAACATGCAGTAGTCAAAAATATACGTAATGTTGTGCGCGCAGCATGTTGGTGCTGTAGTATGCCAGATCGCTAGCCTAGGACATAAGTCCCAGCAACATGCACTGCCATGGCTCTTTATTCACAGCCCGCCTGCTCCGTGTATTATTTGCGCATTGTAAGAATGTATTACAAGGAAACTGTAGTATCAACCAGTAGTGAAAATATGTAAGTGCTTGTGAGGTACACTTTAATGATAGGTGGATAGGATAGCCATGCAAAAGATTTGGCATGCTACTACTCAAGTATAATATATAACGAGATCAAATGACGAGAAAAGAAAGTACACATGCATCCATTTGCACAAAAGCCCGCAAAAGAGCAGCAGTGAGGACCATGGTATTAACAAAGGAGTTTCATGGCACCATCAATAAACAAAATGTTATTGAACTCTCCTTTTGCCTGCACCACGGAGATGGATAGCGCTCGGGTTATTATTGGTGCCATGAAGCTCCACTTGCCACTGCGTTGATTTCACGATGCATGCGCGCTATTATTTTTCACAAGTCCATTAGTCTCTTGTCATCTAATAAATGTGTAGTAGTATGCCAAACCTTTTGCTCAGCCACTCTATCCACCTATTACTAAAATGTACCTCACCAGCGCTCACATATTTTCACAATTGAGTGACTACGGTTTCCTTGCAATACATGTTTGGACTACGCAAGTTATACACACGGCAGGTAGGCTATGTGGTGCGAAGAAAGTGCCATGGCAGTGCATGTTGCAAGGACAACTGCACTATGCTCTCGACCTGGCATAATGCAGCACCAACACCGAGCACATTAGCTCACACGACCTAAATGCCAAATATCATATCTTTTTGTTCACTACATGTGGGAATGTACTGTGTGAAAACAGTCCTACATATAATTTCTTCAAGATACATTATTGAAAATGTAGGGAAATGGGAATTTCTGCTTTTTCATGGTGATCTGACACCAACTGCTTCGTCTGGATTGACAATTGTGTGACAATCTGAATTTTCTGAGGAAAAATTATGTTAATGAATGAATGAATGAATGAATGAATGAATGAATGAATGAATGAATTATTTCATCATTAGTTCAAGCATACATATCCAATGGTACAGCGGGAAGGGGTGGCGAAAGGCATCTGAATGCCTGACAATGCGCCGGTCCCCGCCCAGACCACGATATTGCAGACCACTCAGCGTGTCACTCTGTAAGACATCAATGTAGTAGAAAAAGAAACGAAAAGAACAACGAAAATATTGCAGTACACTCAGCCTGTAATACACAATGCATAAATATAACACTACATAATAATACATAATGTAAGACAAATACATCATAAATGAGAAGAGAGGGGGTTAACCGAGAGTCCCGTTTTTTATTAGTCATATCATAGGAAGCCAACAAGCACTGACACCAAGGACCACATAGGGGGAATCACTTGTGCCTAATAAATGAAATAAAGAAACGATAGATGAATTGCGACTAAAGTGGACGACAAAACAACTTGTCGCACGTGGGAACCGAATCTACAACCTTCACATTTCGCGTGCGATGCTCTACCAGTTGAGCTACGGCCACTTTCCACTTTCTTGGGTATTTATGCGTCCTAGTAGAACCAGGGAGTGTTAGCCAGCGCCACCACTCACGTACCTTGGCGGCGGACGTGGAACGTCCTTTTAGCCGCAGGCGTCACAAGAACGTGATCTTTTTCGGCGAAGCCAACTGGTCAATAATCCCACACATGCTACCTAAAGGCATCAATGTTGCCGGATTCGAGACCCTCGTTATGTAATAAACGATAAGAGAGGGGTTAACCGAAGGTCCCAATATTTATTAGTCATATCATAGGAAGCCAACGAACACTGACACCAAGGACAACATATTGGAAATCACTTGTGCTTAATAAGTGAAATAAAGAAACGATAAATTAATGGAAATAAAGTCGATTAAAAAACAACTTGCCGCAGGTGTAGTAAGAATAGGAGTGGCCCAAGTATAGAACCCTGTGGGACGCAGTACTTGACCTTGCCCATTTGTGAGTTCGAGTGCTGCATATGTGTACAATGATACCAATTAGTAAGGTAACTTCTTATTAAAATAAGAGGCGTACATGTTATTTATTGATTTAGCTTCTGCAAAAGAATGTCATGCTTGATCGAGTCAAAAGGTTTATTAAAGTCGAGAAATATTCCAATTTTGTGATATTTTTGCTCAAAATCTTCAATAATTTGATCTTTAATAGATAATGAGACCTTTTCAGTACACTTGTTCGTCTGAAATCCATATTGATGTTCGGTTATAATCTTTTTTACGTTACAAAATTTTGCAATTCGTACATATATGACAAGTCAAGTCAATTTATTTCAGCATTTCTTTTGTACAAACAGAAGAATGCTAGGACAAACACAAAAAGCTGCTAAGCTGCAGCTTGACTAGGCGCTTGCCCCATCGCTTGGCAGAAACAAGAGGCAGGAAATACATTCGAGTGAAAAAAAATTATTTACAGATTTGAATTGGTCATGTGAAAGCATGGGAAAAAACACAAAGTACATCATATAAAATACTGAAAAATCTATAGCGACTGCTCTGTTATAGTATGTCACTGAAAAATATGTAATGAACAGTAGCGCACAGAACAGCAGTAAACAGAAAATGCTAAACACATGACGTAAAATAATTAGGAACCTCTCTACAAGAAAATTGAACAGAAGTACAACATAAATATTTCAATTCGATGTAGTAGTCTAATCATACAGTCAACGAACGGTCTATATCTTTTAAGAGCACCAGCGATTTAGTAGAAAAGTTTTCCATTTTCTGCGGGTTAACTTATCTATGTCGATATTGTCTTCTTCTAGGTCACCTAAAAGGGTAGCTATGCGTGATTTTAACCTGTTTCTTCCATGGCATGTTCTTGAAAAGGGAGTCAGCCAAGTACTTCTATTTCTGAGCGTATAGGGTATGTCGGATGGTTTTGTTAAGGTGCATAAAGTAAGAAAGGTGGTTTCGTTTTGCTTAAGACTGTTTTCGTATTTTAATAGTAGAGTAAAGTCATACAATAGCTGAAATGGAAGTATGCCATATTTTAGAAACAGATCCTTAGTATGCGCATCGTGTACTACATTCGCTATATGACGCAGTACCCTTTTCTGTAGAGTACACATTTTCTGAATGTTCGTCCATGAAGTAGTTCCCCATATAAGAGTACAGTAGTTAAGAGGAAGCTTTAGCTCGGGCCCAACTCCGACGCGGCCTATTCAAATACATGTAAAAACGCAAAAACGTTTTTCTGAGATGACCCCTGGACCAATTTTAATGAAATTTGTTGCTTTTGAGAGAGAAAGTTAAATTCTAGTGACTGTTGGAAGCGGAATTTTGATTTACGGCGAGAATTTTGTTAAAGAGATTTACAAAATTTCAGAAGTTTGAAAAAAATAGAAGCACGAAGTTTACAAACTAATAGCTCTGCATCAAAAAGAGATATCGCGGTTCTGTAAACGGCATCCATTGGATCATTCAAAGCGGACAAATTTCATATGTCATTTTACATCTTACGTGAGTTTGTTACGTTGTTTACGAGGGTTCTGCAAATGTTGTAATTACGTATTATTACATTTTTTTAGATTCATGTATAAGATGTCAAATTTGTCCGCTTTAGATGTGCTATTGAGTACAATTCACAGAATTGCGATATCACCTATTCTTGCTGAGTTACAGAGTTGCAAACTTGATAGTTTCGTTTTCTGAAAATTTGCGATTTTTGCCAATTTTTAATAAAAGATTTCCGACCTAAATCGAAAATTCGAAACCAACAGTCACTAGATTTTAAGTTTTTCTTTTAAATGCAACTAACCCCGTCAAAGTTATCTGTGGTTGCCGAGAAAAACGAATTCTCCTTTTACATGTATTTAGATAGGAGCACCCGAGCTAAAGCTTCCTCTTAAGGTGAGTTGCAAAGAGAGCATTATAAAGCAATAATTTAATCTTGTCCGTCAGTACATGACGAAGCCTAGAAAGCACACCGCACGCTCGTGACAGACTTGCACATACACGATGTACATGAGCATCCCAGCTTAAGTGTTCTGTAAAAATAACTCTTAGTGTCTTAACCTCACTCACAACAGCTATTTTTTCACTCCCTAGGTACAGATCAACTGAATGGTTAACTGGTTTTTGAGAAGGTATGAATAAAACTGATTTTGTTTTTTTGGTATTAATTTCAAGTGAATTTGCCATACTCCAGGTGTGCATTTTTCGAAGTGTTGAGTTTGCTAAGCAAGAGAGCTCCTCAACATCGTATGCTTGGATGAATATGGTTGAGTCATCGGCAAAAATAATGAACTGCGCATTGTTACTAACTATTACGATATCATTTATATATAGGTTAAATAAGATCGGTCCTAATATGCTCCCCTAGGGTACCCCTGCAACAATCTCTTCTAAAGAGGAAAGGTGATTTGTGATTGCCACTGCTTGTTTCCTATGCTTTTAGTATAATTGTAAAAGAGAAAGAGGTAGGCCACGAAACCCGTAGTATTCTAATTTAGCAAACAAGGTTCGATGACTTATTCTATCGAAAGCCTTGGAGAAGTCCACAAAGATGCCTAGCATTAATTTTTTGTCTTCAAAACCCTGTAATATTACTTCTTTCTGTGTTAGCAAAGCGAGTTCTGTGGACATGCGCTGGCGGAAGCCGAACTGTTGCTATGATATAAGAGAGTGTTTTTCGCAGAACGACGCGATTCTTTTAACAATTACTTTTTCCAAACCACCCGCCGTGGTTGCTCAGTGGCTATGGTGTTGTGCTGCTGAGCACGAGGTCACGGGATCGAATCCCGGCCACGGCGGCCGCATTTCGATGGGGGCGAAATGCGAAAACACCCGTGTACTTAGATTTAGGTGCACGTTAAAGAACCCCAGGTGGTCAAAATTTCCGGAGTCCCCCACTACGGCGTGCCTCATAATCAGAAAGTGGTTTTGGCACGTAAAACCCCATATATTATATTATTATTATATTTTTCCAAACCCTTAGAAAAGACTGGGAGAACAGAAACGGGTCGATAATTTGAAAAATCGTTTTTGTCCCCGCTCTTGTATAAAACTGTTACTTTCGCGTGCTGCATTTTTTTCAGGAAAAATGCCTGTAGAAAGAGAAATGTTATATATGTGGTTAAGCACGTGCACAAGGAAGTCAAGTACATACTTTATTGGCTGTATTTGAAGACCATCAATATATCGAGCTTTACTGTTCTTTAGGTTTGAGAATATGGAATAAATTTCCTCGGGTGTAGTCGGAGAAAAAAATGCGTAGTGAATGTTAGGTTCATTTAGAAAGCTCATAGCTGCATTGTTGTGGACGCCTGACACTAAATTAGTAAAGTATGTATTAAATTGGTCAGCTAGCTCTCGGCCCTTCATAAGCCTATTATTGGATGTCAGCTGTAGTTCATTGAACTGACTACTACGATTCAAGTGCTTGTTAAGTTCGCGCCATAAAGCTTCCCCTCGGCCGTTACATCGTAAGAACAAGTTTTCGTAATACAAATTTTTCGTGCTGCGCAAACGTTTCGTTACATAATTTCTAAATTTTTTAAATGAGGCTAGGTCAGTAGGATCCTGTGTGTGCATGAACTTTGAGCACATTGCATTCTTTTTTTTATTAAGTCCATAAATGCAAGTGTAAGTCATGGCTTCCTGATTGTCTTAGGCTTACTTATCGTTCTAGGTTGAAACAAGTTGTCATACGCTGTTTAAAAAATTTCCATAACAATTTAATACGCCTCCTCAGCATCTGTGCATTGAAATACTGGTGTCCAATCTATGTTTTCTATTTTATGACGAAATATTTCCAGCGTTCTTGTGTTAATATCTTGAATAATAAATGTATCGGGATTATCTGTTCCGTTTCTTTGTAACTCATTTTGTTTGCAAAACATAAGTATGGGCAAGTGATCACTCACATATGCGCCAATGACGCCCGACGCGATGTTGCTGTCTGTGCAATTGGTATTAAACAAGTCCAAAAGGGTTTCAGAAACGCAACTAATGCGTGTGGGTTCTGATGTGACGTTCATGCAGTCAAACGAGGCAAGTAACAGTTGTAACTCACGGGAATGAGATCTGGGTTGTAGAATATTGATATTACAATCACCACCTATTACCAAGTCTAGCTTATTAGATGAGGAAAAGTCGAGCAGTTTTTCTAGGAAAACAAGAAACCTCCCAACATTTCCATCAGGAGGGCGGTAGACAACTGCAAAAAGATGTTTTCCGCATTGCACGGCTAGTGTTTCATAATCATGGTAATGTTAGAAAAGTCACTAATAATTGAACATGAGAGTTTAGTGGATACAAGTTGCGCTATGCCCCCACCTCGACGGTGCTTTCTATTTAAAAAGAACCTGTTAAAACCAGGTAAATGCAACACGTCCATATCAGAAACGTACCTAGTTTCTGTTATCATGATCACATGAAAATCTACGTTGAATGAAGAAAGAAGTGCTGTTAGGATGTCATGTTTGTTTACTGCGGATTGCGCATTACAGTGTAGAAAACCTAGATAATCGCGTTCAAAAGGGCATACTACATCTTTTGGGTCAGTCATTGTAAGCCGTCAGACAGTGGCGACGTAGGCTTATCCGTAACTGTCTACTCCATTTTGACCAAATCATTTTCGCAGGTGATCCGAATCACGTGAGACGTTTCTGTTTTTCTAGTGAACACCTTCCCTCCCTTCGTCCAAGCGAATTTCCAGTTCAGTGCTTTCTTTTTTGCAATCGTCATCCCAAGCAGCTTCTTTAACTGGGGACACAAGTGTTCATTGAAGAACACGGGTTCTCTCACGCTATATCCTAGATCCTGCGTGGTGAATCTCGTTTTTCGCGCCTTCTCAACGACTAGATCACGCTTCGCTCGGCGACTGAAACCTACAACAATATTTTGGCTTGAATTGTCCTTTTGGTTCGGAGTACGGTGACACACTTCAATGTCCTGCTCGCTTAGCGATACGCCAATCGTATCGCCAGTCTTGCTAACTACTTCCACAAGATTTTCATTCTTTGACAACGGGATTCCCTTGATTTCTATGTTTCTATTTCTGGAGTACTGGTCCTGAGCCACTATTTGCAAGATTGTTTCATGGGCTTGTTTTTGTAGAGCGGCAAGCTCACGTTTCAATGGCTCCTGCATAGCCTTCAGATCTGCATTTTCTTTCCTTGTGTTTTCACACTCTTTCTTAAGGCTTTCATATTCCTTGCTGACAAATTCCAAGCTGTTCCTTAACTCTCTTATGTCTTTCCGAAATTCACGTTTCAGATCAGCCAGCTCTCGTTTAAGGTCAGCGACGTCGCCTCCCATCACCGTAGTACAACGGCCAATGAAGCAGCAAGAAGGCAAATGGCAGCAGAGGCAGCAAGAAAGCGAGAAAAAAAGGAAAAAAAGAAAAGCAAATTGTTTCACCAAACCTGTGAATGTAAGTTGATTCTTAGCCACTGCTCTACCCGCCGCCTCTGCTGCCAAGTGTCCGAGAAGCCGGTCGGAGCGTTGTTTTATCGGGTCCAGCAGGTGACGTCAGCCACACGTGGTCCCGAAAGTAGGCTGTGCGTCTTTCGCTGCTGTATTGAACAGCCGATCGGAGCGTTGTTTTATCGGGTACAGCAGGTGACGTCAGCCACACGTGGTCCCGAAAGTAGGCTGTGCGTCTTTCGCTGCAGTAGTCGGTGCAGATTCAGCCAGCCACAGTCCGGGTCCTGAACGAGTTCCACAGTCCACGGCTGCCGGTCTATAGATGGCTTCAAGGGTCACCCAAACCTGTGAATGTAAGTAGATTCTTAGCCACTGCTCTGCCCGCCGCCTCTGCTGCCAAGTGTCCCTCTGCTGCCAAGTTCTATAATTTCTGAAAAAAATCAGCAAAACAGAAATGGGCCTTTAGTTATGTCATTTTCATTACCACCTTTGTGAACAACAGATAGTCTAGCAATTTTCAATTTATCCGGGAAGGTTCCAGTGCTCAAAATAAGGTTGCATATATGTGCAAATTGTGCACTAATGTGCTCTGAAACTGCTTTTAAAGGTTCTGCCTTTATATTGCCATGACCGACAGCCTATTTGTTACCTAAATTCTGTATGAGCGAGGCTACCTCCGATTCATCAAAGATTTAAATTAGTTTAGTATTATGACATGCACTTTGTATGGTGAAGAATGCACATATGTGCCCATAAAAGCTTCTGTTAGTACACGTGTGCGTAAAATTGCTAATAAAAAGGGAATATAGGAAACCTCGAAAATAAAAAAAATCTAAGAAAGCGGTATAAGGCGGTAAAAAATGACCGGTATATAAGACGGGGGTCGACATTTTGCCAGGTTATGTTGAAAAAAAAGAAAACGTTCGAACAATATTCCGCTTTTTACGATACTTATTTTGTCACATACAAACATAAAGGCTCATTTCGTTGAAAATTCCTTCCAGACTGAAAACAAAACGAAAACAACAAAGTGGCTTACACTCTCTCGAAACGTGTTGCTCCACTCGCAAAGGTGCGATGTTGTGGACCTCGCAAACCCAGATGAAACGAGCAGTTCCACATTGAAAAGCAGTGCTGCCACATGTGTGGTGCAGATTTCTAGAAGTTTGTTATGAAACAAGGAATTGTGCATTCATAGCAATTCTTACACAGAAAATCATGACCATTTGTCTAAAGGAAAATAGAAAACTCGAATTGGCCTCCTCCGAAGAAAATATCAGAATTATCACTGCAGGCTTTTCGAAAAGCTTCACTAACGGTTTAGAATCGATGTTATAGAAAGGCATCCGTGCAATGCCCTACACGTTTTACATGCGCAAGCGAAAACAAACGCGCAGTGGACGTTATGTGCCTGCACACAGTCGCTGCTTTCCTGTCGACGGCGCGAGCGCACACGTGGCGCAATATGATAGCGATCGTTTCAGTTTATTTCCGTTGTCGACATTGCTGAAACCACACTGAGCTACACCGTAATCCAACAAGCATAGCTGCCGCTCATAACACATGCACTATAATTTATGTTGACCCGCCGTGGTTGCTCAGTGGTTATGGTGTTCGGCTGCTGAGCACGAGGTCGCGGGATCGAATCCCGGCCACGGCGGCCGCATTTCGATGGGGGCGAAATGCGAAAACACCCGTGTGCTTAGATTTAGGTGCACGTTAAAGAACCCCAGGTGGTCAAAATTTCCGGAGTCCTCCACTACGGCGTGCCTCATAATCAGAAAGTGGTTTTGGCACGTAAAACCCCAAATATTATTATTATAATTTATGTTGCTTGATTCGCTGGAGCTGAACCGCCAGCTTGCTCCAAAGCTCCATTGATGCAAACGCGATAGGCCAACACGGCTCTGTAAGCGTTGCAGAGGCAAACTTATTGAGACGACAGGAATGAATGCTTATAACTGAGCGTAATATGTTCATAAAAAAGAGAACTCCCCCGGCAATGCACGTACAATGCACCGTGTGGGCGCTCCCGTCTCCACTAACAAGAGCCCGTGCCTCGCAGGGCTTGGTGGTCGTCCTCGGCAATGGCGTCACTTCTGATTTCAGAAAACAGCAGTCCATACTCAAGTCGGAAATTAGCACTCTGTGTACGTGCTCTTCCAAGGCAAGGCCGTACGCTTTCAGCGATCGGTAGGGCTTCATCGCCTCGGCACTGTACGGGCCAGGCGTATGAACAAGGTACACGTATATGTCCCCAAACCTAACGTTTGGCGAACGCTTCGGGTGATTCTTCCACACCGAAATGGTGCGCGGGTCAGGATACTGGTTGCCACGAACTTCCAGGTTTTCGGCGTACCGCTGGCGCGCAATTTCGGACAGCGACTGCACATACTCCGACAGCTCCATACTGTGTTGTCAGCGTAGAACCCTAACCGAAATGGAACCTTTTTCCAACCAGATAGAGAAACTCGATTGGCGTGGTGGGCGCGAGGATGTCGATGCCGATGCACCGCCCACGCTCAGTGACGTCACATTGTTTGCAAACAGGGAGAGGTCTATAGGAACCGACGATCAAGGCTGTTATTGCCGGCCACCCGGGAAAACAGCCGAAAAGGGTCGAAAGCAGGTTTAGAAATTATTGGCCTTTTATCGTCAGCGCGATCGTGACACCTCGATGGCTTTTCGTAGGAACTACCTATTCTCGGCCACGCGCGTGCATAGAGAAGCTTACTAAGAATGCGGGGGTGCGAATACTTCTTAATCTGAAGTGTGTCTGTGCAAGCCTGTGTCCATGAAGTGCTGACAGTGTATGTACTGTCTTGTGCAATCCTGTGCGCACGAATTGTTGCCAGTGTATGTGTGGCGACAGCGCCGTATGGCCAGCTGCCGTAGTTTCTCCCATGTTTATGAACGGACAATGAAGGCCTAGCAACGAATCAAAGGTGTGCGTGTGGTGTAATATGAGTGCGCGAAATCTATCAGCAGGGAGAAGCGCCCGTTCCCTCGTCCCGAATTAAAAGGGGCGTGGCCAGGACCTTGGGAGGAGCCAGTACACAATTGGGTAAACTTGACTGAATCGTTATCAATATCTACTGTCCTCCAACCCAGGGTTCTAGGGAAAGGAGAAGTTATATAAGCGCAGGTTTTAGGCTGAGCTAGGCAGTCTAAAGTCAAGAAGCGGAGCCGGCAATCTGCTGAGAAGCGTCAAGGAGCTAGTGCTGTCGATTATCGCCTGGGCCGCCTAGGCGCTTCTGAACTGCGAGTCACTAGTTGGCGTAAGAGACGACAAACCAACGTCTGCAACGACGCTCACGGTAGTTCCCCTCAAGTTAGCTGAACCTGCGCAAGGGACGACGTCATACCTAGACTTTCATTTCATTTCATTTTATTACCTAAAAGACCACTTGATAGGGGTATTACATAAGGGATGGGAATATATTAGTACATAATTTGCATAATACATAAGTGAACACGCAAACAACAAAAAAACTGCATGTACTAAAGGGTTACATACGTCAGCGCAAATACATAGAACTAAGTAATACAAGCTAAAGTTGCACGAGCATATAAGTCTATGAACACAAGTCATTTCTATTGCAAAAAGTGTGCAATGACACTCTCCATGAACGTAGAACGGCAAATGATGGTGGAGATTTGGTAGGGCAGATTGTTCCAACCTTTAGCGGCATGGCAAAAGAATGAGGTGGAAAAGGTAACAGTGCGCATGCGAGGGCGGCCCACTTGAAAAGTGTGGCGTGTGCGATGAGATGATCAGGCTGCGGGGAGGATATAGGGTGGTTGATTAAGTGAGACTTCAGGGAAACCCGGCCCAGCAATCGCATCCACCGCAACGAGATCAGTTTGCCAGCGTTCTTCGGAAGAGCGGTCGTCTTCGCGCTTGATGGACTTGCTGCTGCTGCCCGGCCATGCGTATGCAATCATTTGTGTTCTTTTGAACTCGGTTTAGTGGAGAACCGTTAAGTGTATTCTTGCGTAGCGTTAATTTTTATGTCCACTGTTAATTGTTCATTTATTTCTTTTATATTCATCAGTTATCTAGAATAAGTGCGTGTGTGTTAGTGTTCTTGTGTGTTTTGTATTTCTGTTTATCTTTGCGTCATTGTCAGTCAATAAATATATCCTTTCTGTCTTCCTTCCGACTCCGACTTCATCGCTGTGTTCGCTTGAGTGGAGAACGACCAGCCGGCTTGTATACTTCGTCGACGACTTCGCGCTGGCGGTGACCGAGTGACAAGCCGTGACATTCAACTGGCGTCCGCAGACAGGACGCTCTGTACAAAAGCAGCACAGTGAACGAACAATGAGAATCGTGCAGATTGATTGATTAGCGCTATTGACCAATATTTGCTAAATGTCGAATACCCGTGCATGCGAATTGTGAGCTCGCAAGTTTTGAAGGTGTAGGGGCATTTTGGAGGGAATGGAGCTCGACAAGTGGATTGAATGGGGCAAACAGTTAGGCCTAGAGGGCGCTGAGCTGAGGACGTGGGTTGCGGAACAGCAGGGGCAGGCCCGAGAAGAGCGGGAATTGGCTCTAGAGGAAAAACAAAGAGCGCAATGAAAAAGGGACAGAGCGCGTATAGAAAGGGAGGCAGTGAGTCGCGGCTAAAGAAGCCGGAGAGCTGGAAATACTGTTGTTACACCTTATTCATCTTATTCAAGGTAGCAATGAGCACCCAGAAGTACAGGATCTTGAAGAGAGGAAGCAGAAATGGCAGGCGCCCGTAGAAGTGGCGCACGGAAGGTGCAAAGAAGTCGCATGCACGGTTCTACCGATGGCGGAAAGAGAGGCTAATCGCTGTGAGTCTAGATTTACGTTGACGGGGCATGCCAGATCCGCAGACCGTGGCGTAGTTGCGGAGGAGCCCGTTGATGGGGATCCGATTGAATGCGATGAAATACGGTACCAGTGGAGTGCTACAGAAGCAGCTAGGCCAGCTGTGGAACATTTAGCACAATTATCCAGGGAGTACGCCAGCCTAGCTAGCAATGATAGGAATTATTTAGCCGCAAATCATTCAGACTGTTCAGGCTGTACGCTTCAGACGGCAATCGTGAGCGACGATATGAGTGCCGGTCAGCGCGAGACACGAGCGGAAAGCTCGGAAATGAGCACCAGGAAGCGTGCTAGAAAAAAAGCGGCGTCGCAGAATCGGGAATGCGGCAGAAAAGACAACGCCACCACCTAAATCGAAAGGTGCTAAATCCTGTGGACCTCGCAGCCAAAGAGTTCGCAAGAGGCGTTTCTCCCTTGGGAAGCATTCATTCATGCGGGCCGGAGCTGCCAGACTGAGTGAGTGAAGAAACTTTGTTATGAATGTCCGCAGAACGGTTAGCCTTCCCTTGTTAGGGACGCGTCACCGTGACGCGGCCATGCTGTATTCGCGGCGTGTGGCGCCTCTACTTCGGCCGCGGCCGCACTACTTCCTTTGGTCGACCGTGCCTGCCCCTCTTTTGGAGTGGCAGCCTCGCTCCGGTTTCGCTCGGTCGTTGCCTTTCGAGGGCCACCGAGATCTGCTGGATGGCCTGGCCTTGGACATCTTGATCATAGCACCTCGTTGCGGCCTTGAGCCGCGGTGGGATCGTTGTTATCGTTGCAGCTTCGTGCGGATTCTTAGCACAGTCCCAAAGGATGGGAGCTGCAGTGGCTCTTTCCTTTTGGCTCACAACACAGGTCACTTATATTGTGGCGACGAGCGACCACGTAGACCGTCAAAGTATCGGGCTCTCGCAGGAGAGGAAAAACCAACACTCCGTCGCTTAGCGTAGCATTCTTTTTTAATGATCTTCGGAACGCTAGTCCGCGCCGGAACGCGCCAGCCGCTCGAGCCTCGTGTAGACGCGAGCGTCCGCGTCAACTCTCGTGCGACGCCGATGCTGCTGCCGCTACAGAGGGCTCCCCCCCTAGAGAGGAGGAAAGTTCGACGAACGATGGAAAGTCCACGTGACGCGGCGTGTCTTCGCGTTGGTCTTGGGTGTCACGTGCGCAGGCGGCGACGAAGGATGCAGCAGGGTCGCGTCGCATACAGGTGGAGCTGATGGCGCGGGTGCTTCGATGTAGGCGGGTTTGAGACGTTCCAGGGCAATTGTGTCTGATCGGCCGTTGACATTCACAACAAACGTCGTCGGACGACGCTCTAGAACACAATATGGCCCAGAGTAGTGTGGTTGTAGAGGCTTCCGCACGGCACAGTTACGCACGAAAACGTGGGTAGCAGAGCTGAGTGCGGGAGAAACGTACGGGGACCTTGCTTCTTGTGAACGTGTAGGCACGGGGCGCATCTGGCTGAAGAAAGCTTGCAGTTCGGCTACGTAGTCGGCAGGTGATGGCATAGGCGTTTGGGGGGTGGCAACAAAGAAATCGCAGGGAAGGCGTAGGTGGGTGCCGTAGACTAGCTGAGCACAGGAGCAACCTAGGTCGCTCTTGAGTGCGGCTCTGATGCCAAGTAAGACGAGAGGCAAATGCAGGACCCACTTCTCCGGCGATTCATGTGCCATAAGGGAGGCCTTGAGATGCCGGTGAAAACGTTCAACTAGTCCGTTGGACTGCCGGTGGTAAGCAGTTGTGCGAAAACGTGTCGTTCCGAGTAGTTTGAGTAGCTCGTTGAAGAGCGCTGAGTCAAACTGTCGACCGCGATCTGTGATTATTGTGGATGGGCAGCCGAACCTTGCTATCCACGTAGACACGAACGCTGCTGCAACAGTGGGCGCTGAGATATCAGATATAGGTGTAGCTTCTGGCCACCGTGTGTAACGGTCGATGCATGTCAGTATGTAGCAGTATCCTTTCGAAGGTGGAAGAGGGCCGACGAGGTCCAGGTGTACGGTGTCAAAACGAGCATCCGGTGGAAGAAAAGACTTGGCAGGCGGAATGGGGTGACGCTGGGTCTTCGAACGTTGACACGACAAACAGCAGCGAACCCAATCGCGAACTTGCGCGTTTAGCCGAGGCCAAACGAAACGACTGGAAAGAAGCTTCTGTGTCGCGCGTATGCCAGGGTGCGACAGGTTGTGCACGGTTTCGAATAGACGTCTGCGAAGGGATGCCGGAATGTATGGTCTGGGTGTGTCGTTAGAAGTGTCGCAGACGATGGACGTACCATCTGGGGTCACAACGACGTCTTCCAATTGCAGGGACGTTGGCGAATTCCGGAGTGTACGAAGTTCAGTGTCGTCACGCTGTTGACTGGCGAGTAAGTCGGCCTCGATGATGAAAGGTTCCGATGTCAACGTGGAAACGACATTGACACGACTCAGAACGTCAGCTGGAATGTTGTCAGTGCCCTTGATGTGGCGGAACGTTGTTGTAAACTCGGAGATGTAGGAAAGCTGTCGAATCTCGCGGGGCGAGTAACAGGACGCCGAACGATTCGTTGCGTGCACAAGGGGCTTGTGGTCAGTCAAGACAGTGAATGCACGGCCTTCGAGGAAATTGCCAAAATGCTTGATAGCCAGGTAAACAGCGAGTAATTCACGGCCGAAAACGCTGTAGCGGGACTGCGCAGGCTTCAGTTTCTTGGAGAAAAAAGCGAGTGGATGCCCCTCATTGTCGATGAATTGCTGCAGAACGGCACCAACGGCGGTATTTGAAGCGTCGGTCATGATGGCAGTGGGTGCGTCTGGCTTTGGGTGTCTAAGCAGCGTGGCGTCGGCGAGGGCAGACTTGACTTTTGCGAAAGCGTCTGCGGCCTCTTCAGTCCACTGAAGCACTTGTTTGCGCTTGTTTATTAGGAGAGCGTCTAGCGGAGCCATAAGTCGTGCGCACTCGGGAATGAATCGGCGGTAGAAATTGACGAATCCGAGAAATTGGCGAAGCTTGGTGAGTGTGGTCGGTCGGGGAAAGTTTTCGATGACGCGAATCTTGGACGGCAGAGGTCGAATGCCGTTAGCGTCGACGATATGACCGAGGAACTCGAGTTCGGTTTGACCGAATTCACTCTTGGCGGCGTTGATGACAATTCCTTTACTGGCAAGGCGTGAAAACAACAACCGCAAGTGGTGAAGATGTTCTTCGGCCGAAGAGTTTGCCACGAGGAGGTCGTCAATGTATGCAAAAACGAAAGGCAGACCTCGGGTGACGGAATCGATGAAACGCTGAAAGGATTGGCCCGCGTTCCGTAAACCGAAAGGCATGCGGAGAAATTCGAAAAGACCGAAGGGCGTGGTGATGGCGGTCTTGGGAATGTCTTCTTCAGCGACCGGTAGTTGATGGTAGGCGCGAACGAGATCGATCTTAGAAAAGATCGTCGCACCGTGCAACGCTACCGTGAAGTCCTGAATGTTCGGTAGAGGGTAGCGATCAGGAACTGTGACGTTGTTTAGTGCCCGGTAATCGCCGCAGGGGCGCCAGTCGCCCGTCTTCTTAGGCACCATGTGAAGTGGTGATGCCCAGTTACTGGAAGAAGGGCGGATAATGCCAAGTTGCAGCATGTGTTCGAACTCCGCGCGAGCGATCTTGAGTTTCTCCGGGGACAAACGCCGGGGTCGGAAGTAGACCGGTGGGCCGGAGGTGACGATGTGATGGCACACGTCATGTTGCACCGGTTGCGTCCAGTCCGGTAGGCGCGTCAAAGTGGGAAACTCGCGTAGGAGTGCGGCGAAAGGTTCGTCCAACATGGCAGAAATAGGCGCTATGGGCGATGTGCCTGATGATGGGACGCCGGGAACGGATAGCTGGGTCACGGAGTCGATGAGACGGTGTCGTTGGATGTCGACAAGGAGTCCGTAGTTATGCAAGAAGTCTGCTCCAATGACTGCATGACGGACGTCTGCAACCAGGAAAATCCAGCGGAACGCTCGTCGAAGGCCGAGGTTTAGCATGACGGAGCGTGACGAGAAAACTGGAATCCTGGTGCCGTTGACGGCTTGCAAAAACGACACAGGAGTCGCTTTTCGGTCGGAGCGCTGCGCGGGTAGAATGCTGACGTCAGCACCTGTGTCGACCAAGAATCGTTGTCCCGTAACTCTGTCCGTCACGTAGAAAAGGCGACTTGTGTGCTGGGCCGGACCACTCGTCGCCGTTAGAGGTCGGCCGGCCTGTTTCCCTGCCAAGCGCAGGGACGCCGACAGTGACGAGCGTCGTTTCCAAAACGGCGATGGTAGTAGCAAACGCCAGGCGTTGTAGTTGAGGCTTCATTGCGAGTGCCCGTGCGTCTTGATCTGCTGGAACTACGGCTGCGTGGGCGACGAGACGTGCGGCGATGCTCCGCTCCACTGATGATGCGTTCCAGGCGCTCACACAAGGAGTCGAGCGGAGAGTGCACTGCGGAAGAGCAGGGAAGAGTTTGCAGAGCGGTTGTATTGTCACCCGGAGACGGTGACGTGGCTGCGATGGTTGGGGTGGCTACTTCCATGACTTTGTCGGCCAAAGCGGCAAGTCCGGTAAGGTCCATGTTAGAGGCTGTCGCCAGGACCATCTGCACGTTAGCCGGGAGTCGTTGCAAAAACAGTTCGCGCAACAGCGTGTCGTCGATGGATCTCGCGTTGTTTCCGAGCAGCTGGCTCATTCGGCGAAGAAGTTGACTAGGGCGTCGGTCGCCGAGTTCTTCAGCGGACAGAAGCTGCTGGATGCGAGAACGCTGTGAAGCTGCTGTGCGCTGTAGCAGTGCTGCCTTGAGATCGTCATAGGCGGCGGCAGACAATGGGGAGTTCAACAAATCTGCTACCTCGTCAATGGCGGCGGGCGAGAGCGCTGCGACGGCGTAATGGAACTTCGAGGCTTGAGAGCGGATACCAGCGACTTGAAATTGCGCTTCGGCCTGAAGAAACCACGCCGAAGGATGCTGGTCCCAGTACTGTGGGAGGCGGACAGCGATGGCGGAACAGGAGGGCTCACCACGTTCCTCAGAAGGGTTCTGGCCTTGAGCTCTCGTAGCGTTGGTCTGGTCCATGGTCGTCTCTACCACAGGAGCGTATGGCAATATCACGTCCGGTTTCACCAAACTGTGGCGACGAGCGACCACGTAGACCGTCAAAGTATCGGGCTCTCGCAGGAGAGGAAAAACCAACACTCCGTCGCTTAGCGTAGCATTCTTTTTTAATGATCTTCGGAACGCTAGCCCGCGCCGGAACGCGCCAGCCGCTCGAGCCTCGTGTAGACGCGAGCGTCCGCGTCAACTCTCGTGCGACGCCGATGCTGCTGCCGCTACAATATAAACACTTGGGCACACGTGCCTTATCAGCACCGGGGTGAATAACGACCCCATTTGAAGTTGTCGATATAGAATCCCTTCCTTACAGGTCAAGCCTGGATGAGGTGGCTGCATTGTCCTTCGCTCTAGTTTGTACCACTTCACAATTTCGTTGTAGGAAGTCATTTCGTCCTTCGTTTCCCACCACCACGATGGGTCGACCGTAGTAGCAGCGGCACGGTTCGTTAGTCCTCGCGCCGCCGCGTTCGTCGTTTCGTTGTGGTTTGCGTTGCCGCGATCCGACAGATCACTGCCCATGGGGGCCGGAAACCACTTTATCCCTACACACCGATTTTCACTCGCGAGATCGACCGCACGCAACACACGTGCGGCTTCACAACACACTTGCTTTGGCGTAATTTCACTCTACCGCTCTAGAATCACAGAGCACAGTCGTGCACTCGGGGTCGGCGATGGCCAGGGCAATGGCCACCTCCTCGGCTGGATGCGCCCGTCGAGTCCGCACACTCGCGGCTGTTCTCGTTCTCGAATGCCTTTCTGTCATGTGGATACTCTGCCGCGTCCACAAACACGGCACCCCTGTCTTTGGCATGGAGATCGATGAGCGCCTTGGCCCTAGCCGCCCACCGCTCTTTGTGGAACTAAGGGTTCATGTTTCTTGGCACTGGACATACCCGTAGCCGTCTGCTAATTGCGTCCGGTACAGGTATTTCGGTATTTTCGGGTCCCCTTTCCTTTGGCCCCAGGCCTAGGTCACGCAGCACTTGTCTGCCCGTTCTTGTTTCCGATAGCCGCGCGGGCTGAGCGGTCCTCTGAGCCTTGGCGATTTCCTCCAGGGTGTTATGCACTACCAGGGCCAAGAACGTGTCGGTGCTTTTGCAGTCTAGAAGTCTGAGTGCAGCCTTGTACGCTTTGCGTATGAGCGCATTAATCTTATTTCGCTCGCACTGCCTCCAACTTGTGGAAAGCAGCAACGTATGCAATGTGGCTTATAGCGAAGGATTCCACTAGCCGGGTGACTTCCCATACTTCAATGTCTCCATCTAGCCACTCGTTTGCTTCGCTTAGGTAGTCCGGGTGCGTTTCTGTGGGAGTGACCTGCAGGTTTTTGTCGTCGACGCGCTTCTTCACCTTGTCTTCTTCGTGCTCGGTCAGCGCCCTGTGGATGATCTCGGCCAGGTTGTGGTCCTGGTGAGACTTGGTCGTGGTCGCATCCAAAAGACGGCAAGACGTGGAGTATGCTGAGGCATCTTTTGGAAGCCGACAGACTAAAAAGAAAAGAGAGGGCCGTTCGGGGACAAGATTGGCAAGGGCCAGGGTGCAATTATGGCCCACTTCCTTGGGTTCTTTTCATGTGATAGGCATGACACCGGAGAACGAGGCGGTAATACGGTGGTCACGCGCGGCCGTGAAGTCGCAGTACGATACCTAGAAAGCATGTTGCCGCTATCTACAGTTTCGGGGGCCCACAGCGAGCGGGACAGCCGACGTGTCCTTTGCGATCCCTGGTTGACAAGACGGGCTTCCGAACGGCACCCGCCTCGAGTTTGGCTTAAAGAAATGCCACAGCCACAGACTTTGCAGAATGAGAAACGACATTGGAGGCTTTGTGGCAACAGCTGTTTGCTTCTTAAATTTCATGGTTGGTTGGATATTCTGGGATTTCCGGAGATCGTTTCGTTAACCAAGTTTCCAGCTTTGTTTGGATTGGTTGTTTTAGAGGCTCATGATATTCTCAAAGCAATGTCTTGCATGCGCATCAATTTTTCATATTTCTGAAACCTTGTTTTCTCAAAATAGCAATCCGTATTGTTTAGTTTTTTTGCGAAAGACATGCGCTTGTAACGTCAAGTCCAGATTGTTCGTCGGAGGCCTGTGGTGGCACTTGAGCCTCTGTTCACTTTTCCGAAATGTTAGCGATATTTTTCTTTTTAAGCGGAACGCGTTATTTGGAGGAGCTGTTGTTTGACTACACAACTTTAGAAAGTGTTTTTTTTTAATACGTGAAGCATGCCTTGCGCAGACGCCTAGGAGTATTGGTGCGTGCCTAGCACGTGTGCGTGCCGAGCAGGTGTAACATGACGTCAAATGGTCAACTGCGCTGCTGTGAAGCCACATTTACTGGCGCGGCGCCGAACCATTTGCGTTAGTGCGATCGAAACTGCAATCAGCAGACCATCGAGCGTCCGTTGCACCGATCGACCCCGGGTTGCAGGTAAGGTATCCGACGTTATTAAGTTAATGACTTTGGTGAAGTGATGCGGAACACATCATTTTGACACTTATATTCCAGTATAACAGGGTGCAGCACACCAAACTGCAGAAACCGCACAGAAGGTGCAAACGTTTTTACGCAGTGCTGTACGGACTGACGAGAACGGTCGCCTCCGAAAGAGACCATGATATGCGATGCCCGTTGGCCTTGTTTCCAGAGCGGAGTAAGGCTTGTTTACACTAAAGCAGCATTTTTCTCGAGTAATAGCCCTCTACACGGTGAAACTCGTACGCATGGTACGAGAGGTTCACTTGTGCAATTTTCGGTGTACATGTGCAGCGCGACACACCTGGGACAATGAACGACACGTCTGTGTCGCACTGCACATGTACGCCAAGAACGTTAACTTGCCAACTCGCCCAATTCGCTGTGTTGTTTGTACAATTGTTCTGCCTATGCGGCTTTAGAACAGTGTGTTCAAAACAGAGTAAATGCTAGCAGATAAGATTAGCCCGCTGCATCCTGGTTTTTCTCTACTCTGTTTCTGATTTTTTTTGGCGTTCTGATTTTTTATGTAAGGGCACTTCATGTAATGATGTTCATTGTTTTGCTTTAGGCGAAAACACCGTGCGCTCCGGCCGATGAGACAGCTGTGACACCTTCAGCATTTACCGCCCGCAATACGTTGCCTGTTCGACCAACGTTATCGACGTGAAGAATGTAAAACTCTTTTTGTACTTTTAATAAGCGCTGTGTTGTAGCAAATTAACCTGAGTAGTATGAAGAGATTAAAAGAAATGTGTTGTAATATTACAGCCTACAATTTGTGAATAATTACTTTGCAAGTTAGCCATCTCATGTGATTGGTGCAATAAAAATAACCTGTTGTAATAACTTGTTGCCCTTCCAGTGGCTTTGAATTCTGCTCCCCCAGACGCCAAGAACCAGGACTCATCCCCTGCTGCCACCTGCCATTGCTTATTCATTCCCTAGTACGAAGTAAATTTCACATAGAACCTTGTGCATCTTGAATCTTTTTCTACTTGCAGATTTGCTGCTACAAAAGAACTCTTATGCCTGCGGTATGAATCGCAAAAGTAAGCTTTCCATTATGTGCGCATGTGAACGCTTGAAATGCATTTAAATCTATGTGTCGGCACCGCATATATGAAAAACGTGCTGCTGCTTTGAACAACGATTAGGGATGAGTGACGTTCACGGTTAACGGTCAGCGACACAACTGCAGGTAGGATAGTTCTCTTGGCCACGACCATTATTCGTCTGGTTTCGGCAGCCAAAATCTCCACACATAATTGTCTACCACACGTGTGTGAAGCTTTCTTTAAACACCCTTTAAAACATTTCTTGCCTCCCAGCCTCCGCGGAAGAAACTTCATATGCATCCTGAAAAACTTTGCACCGCTTTTTGTTGAAGGTAATGCGTGTTTGCACGCGAACGTTTCAGCTGTTAGAGCCACGGGCGTACTCAGGATTTTCTTTCGAAGGATCGATGGGGGTCCATCTCACATGTACGTTACTGCGTGTGTCTGTATATGTGGGTGTATATATGTACATACAAACTAAAGATTTCGGGGGATTGGCAACCCTCTGGTTACGGCAATCGTTCGAGCGTATCCTCCATTAAAAAATGTCGTCTTTCTCAGCGCTTGCAAACAATTGCCGCTTGTTGATAGCGAGCAGCAGACAAAAAAGCAAATAGAACATCGCGCGGCATTTGCCTCCGTGCGCGCAAGGAGTGGCTTCACTGCAGAGATGGAATATAACGGCGGACCTATGCGCAACTCTGCTCGCTGCGGGAGCATGCAGGGGGAGGGGGTGACTTACGGAGGCGCCATCTGTCGGAAGCGCCTCGCTTGCGTAGTATGAGGGATCGCACGGCACGCTCCTCATACGTTTCGCTTACGGCGCTCAATAAAAACACCACGCGGCTGCCCCCCTGGACATTCCTGTAAGTACTTTCAAAACGAGGGAAGTTTCTACAGTCGAAATAATATTCTTTGGCAAACTGAAAGCACAGAATTATTTACAGACGCTATCTCTTTACCGAATACGTACAGTGAACGCCACTGCGCGCAATCGCCGCGATGGAGTCTCCCGAACTGGCTTCTTGCGGGAAATGTAGGCAAACGCTGAGCGCAAACCATGTGAAGTATATCCTTATAGTGGGTTGTCTGTATAACCAAATGCAGCATAACTGAATGAAGCCTGAACGTAGCGATCGCACATGTTCGCAGTGACCGACTGCACGTCTGCATGCATGTCCACGCACAATATTTCGCTTTCGCTACGAGCACGTTTTCGCACCATGCCGTAAGCTTTAGGCAACAGCACATGAGCATTTTACCGCACACAAGCAACCACTGTTGTGTGGATGTTATTAAAGCTGTTCCAAAAAATTACGTTCTAACTAGGGATTTCGAGGTCTACGGTGACTTTTGATATGCCATCGGGACGATTCAATCTTTCTTTTTCTAAATTCCTAAGACATAACAATATAATTATTTCTCAAGTTGTATCGCATGGTATCTTTACCGATTTTCTCAGCGAGCGATTTCCTGCTGCTTCTTTATCGTAATCCAGTGCATTATTTCATAACACAAACATGACCATATGCCATGCCTTTCTTTAATGTGCTTCTTACCCCTCCCTTCCCATTCCAGTGAACTTGGCAGTACGTTGCATCAACAAGTTCACAGACCAAACCGTCATGACAGTAGCTGGGCAGCGAGCGTGGACGAGCGTCTCAGGGCGCATTTTCTGCTACTCACCGAACATCGCAGCCCTGGCGCCAAAGCAGAAATCTTTCTCGCATCTGTGTTTGCTGCATACCCGAGTTGTAGCCCACGGCTTTCTGCCGGTACTATGTTTCGCGAGCCAAGCTTCACGCTGCTTCTTGTCCTGCGGCTACGTGTGAAGAAGGCTGACCCCAGGATCCCTTGCGTATATCCGACACTATGGCACCGAGCAGCAGCCTACCGTGTTGCACTTCTCCAAAGGCAGCAACTACCTATTATAGGGCTTTCAAATGATGCAAAGCAGACACCCAAGGCGGAAAAGCCTCACCATTTAATCAGAACCGCAGTGCAGGTGCGACTTTAAACTTTATTTTTCAGCTCGCTTCGGCGCTTCCGAAGCAGCCGACGCGGCCGCTGTGTCCACGGCATCCCTCATGCCACGTCACGCCGACGGTGGCGCCAGCTTTTCCAGTGGTGGACCTCGCGCCCAATAGAGGGACACTAGAATCAAGTTACGCGCAGCGCCATGCGTGGGAAGCGGTGAAAATGTTGTTCAGGGGCGGTGCAGTCCGCGTGCCGTCTACAGCGCCCCGTCACCTGCGCGGCCACAAGTCTTGAACCGCGGTCCTAATGAACGCGATCAAAAAGAGTAAATTTGCGCTTGACTTGCCGCCACCTAGATGCTAAGAGCACAGAAATGATCGAGCGTTCGGAACATCATAGGTGACATAAAGCGCTGCTTTTCCGGAGGAAGATTCGCCGTTGGGACGCTATATCGCACGACAAATCTAAACACATTCACTTCGTGGAGGGAGCGTGGCGATTGACTCAACGAAAGACGCACGAGTCACAGCACAGTTTGTTTTCGACACTGTTGTACACGGCATGTGTCAGTGATGCCTAGCTACGACGCGTTTAGTCTATCAAGTTGCCAGCAGATACAATACGCCGTGTAAAGCCACCGTTGGCGAATCGGGAAACGTGAACATATATATAGTCATTCCAAAGTAGATCTCTTTTCATCCAGAATGAAAGTGAGGGATTGACACTAACGTACGTGAGCAAATACATACAGAAGCATTTGCACTTACATTGTTGTGAATGTGTTTCCGTCCGAGGAATTCTATATAGCGCTAGACGCAGCTCAGCGAGGTTATTTGGCTGCCCAAGAATACCGTTCTCTGAAACATAGTGCTGCCAGTGCTTAGTCGCATTCTATGCCACTGTAGCAGGAGTGTACGTATGTGCTTGCACGGCTGGCACTGCACAAGATTAGTTTCTCCTGCTCGTGCTATTGCATGGCAGGGCGGCAACGCACGGCCAAAGGAAAGGGGCGGTCTCGTAGCCGGTGACGCGCGGCGTGTGCCGCTTCAGGCATGCGCTTGGTTTTCCCCGCTTCCCTTGCATGGCGCTGCGCGCAGCATGAGCCGCGCCCTCGCGTAGTCCCTCTAACAGTGAACCAACCTGCACATACATACTTCGTACGCGCGGCATTTGTAGCACGGTGCGGGCACTGCATGCAGACATCGGTGCTCCATGCATATCACGACGCAGCCACACTCTCTGAAGTAGCTTGCACGGCAAGATTTTGCATTAGAACCCTTGCAGATTAAGAGCAGCTGCAATGACGACAAGGCATCGAATTTAGGCCCCTCTATTAACATGTAGATTTCAACATATCGAAAAGTGCAGACGAGCTCTCGAAACGAAGAAACGCAGCCTTAGCGCACTCTCCTTGCAAATTAACGGCTGCAAAATGTGGTCCGCAGGATGTGAAAATCCGCAGCCTTGAAATGCCCATTTCACGCGAAGCGCAGCGCAGCAGAGACCGTGCGCCGATCAAGCAGCAGCCACTGAACGCCGTGAAAAGCTCCCCCGAACCTTAGCCTCCTATATTTTTTCATGCCCGCTCACTGAGTGGGGGAACAAAGCGCGCCGTCCGTACCGCCTAGTTCATGCGCCCGCCACCAGACCGCGCTGCCTTCCCATACCCTGTCCCAGAGCAGACGACGCGACGCCGCCGCTTGCGCACGCGCTCGTGGAGACAAGTTTGGCGTTCGTATTTGAGATGGAATTATAAAATTTAATCGCACGTTAAATTGATGTTCGTACACAATGTACAGTGGAAGTAAGCAACACAAAACATGTTGTGGAGAGCCAGCCCTTCACCAAAAAGCGCCGAACTGTGAGATCAAGGCTCACAGTTTGAGGGTCTTACGTGACAGCGGTTTTATTTCAAACACTTTAGCCATGTCGTGTTTGTCTGTCGCCTTCATTGCAAAATTTGTGAATATTGGGCGAAAAAACTTTGTCAGCAACAGTTGCAGCAGGTTCTCTTGGTGTCCTGGCGTCGAGCACATCAAAGTTTTGTGCTCGCGGAGTATTGCAGCGGCATTACTCACAGCCTCCTTCAAAGGCTGATTCATGTGCCTTCTTCTTGCGAGAAGAACGTCGATAAATTTCTCTAATGCGTAGAGAACCGCTAAAAGTTGTCCAGATGGGTAGATGAGTCCACCGCGGTCTTGGTGCTTTATCAGCGAGTCCGAGGGCGCCGAGGCGTTTGGCTTTTTTAACAGGCTGACGCACTCCTCGCAATTGATATTTTCTTGTACAACTCTTGCCAAGTAGCCGCCGACCATAGCCAATGCTGCGACATCTGGAGTAGGAAGCAGAGGCTGTCCTCGCTTGAGTCGCTTTGTGAGCTCTCTACATGCATCTGCAGGGAATTCCTCGCTGGTTCCTTCCCTTGTGTTTTTCTGTTGCGGCAGCGTTGACAAGCAATCGCTGCCTTCTGCTGCCATTACGTTGCTCGTACCAGCCGCCGACGCGATGCCAGTCTTCAGAGTCTTCTCAATACCTGACAGAACAGCTCGGGCATCCGTTTGATCATTTGACCCTGCTGACTTCCTCAGCCAGCCAAAAAACGACTCGATTGGGTCAGACGACATTTTTCTCGTTAAAACAAAGTGAAAGCGCATCTCTTCAAGAAGATATCGAATGCACTCAACATTTGAACGAGTTGTCATCACCAGGCCTTCGTAAGTCTCCTTGGTTAAGAAGTTCTTCGCCAGGCACTGGCTTTAGAGATCGGCCAGGTAGTCGAGGAAACTTGTTTCAAGCCAAATTAACCGTTCATCGCTTGTAAATTCGAACTGCTTGCAATCGGCATTGTTCTGGTGTATGTGCTGGGTACAATTGCTCACGTCCATGAGCATGAACCAGCGGTGCACGGTGTCCATGAATTCAACGGTCGGTCCGACACCCGCGAAACTTGCGTCGCATGTGTGGCCCGCTTGCTCTTGCAGGAGCTTCAGTGCCGCTGTCACCGCAGGAGACAAAACTTGGATTGCTCTTCTTACGTTCATTTTTTCGATGTTTGTGGGGAACACGTGTTTTCTCGTTAGAAATCTAACTGGCTTTACAAGGCTGCCTTGCTGCATTTTGTAGACGCTCTTTAAGTGGTTCGCCGTTATTTCGCCGCCTTTTCCAATGTCACGCGATAAAAACTGCGAGCGCACGTTTTTGACCAAGTGGCACTGATCGAATGCTAAGAAAAGCTTTCGATTTGGTGTTCCTGGGTGCTCAATGCAATGCGTGAGGCTTCCGTTGCATAGAAGTTGGCACGCTAAGACATTGATTTTGTGGTTGTCGGTGACAATGCGCACGATGAAAAATCCTATGTTTTCAACTTCATTCAGGACGTGTCGCATGAGCGTGTGCAGCTCGCGGCCAGTGCAATTTCTCGTGAAAAAGTATGCCACGGGTATTTTAAACGAAACTGAAAGGCCGTTGAGGACGAAGCACAGAAGTGAGTTGGCTATCACAGGCTCATTTGTTGTTTCCTTAGGAAAGCTCCTACCATAGTCTACTTCACCGATGAAGGCGTCCCTTTGTTTATGGTAAAGTAGCCTCTGTTTCACGCGCATTTCGTCGACAATTAAAGAGCACGCTCTGGGTTGCGATGAGGGATGAGAAGCGAGCTCGGTTGACAGCCTTTGCTTCGCGAGTTCCGTCACGCCAACTTCGCCACGTGATGTGCCCGTAAAACGCTCCAGGGTGCTTCGACTGGGCAGCCGGAGAATGCCTGTAGTACTTATGTGCTCGTATGCGCGAGTCGAGAGGTTACGTAAAACTACAGCATGGCGCACTGTCAGATCAGACCACGTTGGTTTCGTTTTCCCGAAATTCTTAACTTGTTCTACTAATACTGACGCAGCCAAGTCTTTCTCCTTCGCTTTCTCGACAACTTGGAGGAATGCATGAACAAAGCACTCTTCCTTGAGCTTTTGTATTTCTTGTTTATAATTGTCGACGGTATTCTTGAGCCGCTCAATATGCGCGTTTAAGTCTCGTTCTTTGCGTCTCCACTTTCGTTTGTCCACTGTCGAAACCGAGAATTGTGAGGACACCTGCACTGCTCTGTCCATCTGCAAAGTCGCGGCGATGCAGCGCTCGCTAGCACCGTTTTTCACGGGTGGCAACGGTTCGGTAGCGGTGCAGTCCACAGGTGACAAATCTTCAAAGACGACGTCGACAACCGGCAATTCGTAGAGCGGATGCGGACACGACTCCATTTGGTTATCATCAATGACTGCTCGTCGCTTCGGCGGTGGTGGGTTGGCTAGCGCAGCAGCCTCGCGCTTTTTCACTGACGCGTAGCTTCTCTCTCTTTTTTTAGGAGGCTGCAAGTACGCAGGATATTCTTCGAAAATGCTGGGAATAGCATCTTTCTTAAGTTTCCGAATTTTGAAACCTTCCTTAAAGTCAGAGGAACTGAAGTGTCGGCTGCATACAGTAGAATAGCACGACGTCGTATTCGGCACCCAGTTTTCACGAGAAATGACTTTCAGCCATTTTGCGCACAGTTCCGGATCGCTTGGTATTTCGTGGAACGATATGCCCGGCGTCCGTTGTTTACTGGATGACTTGCAGCGTGGCACACAGCAGTACGGCATCTTGTCGGGCGCAGGACACCACAACCGATTCCACACTGCAGATAGAGAACTGATTGGGTATAAAAAAGAAAGTAACGCAAGGGAACGATAAGAACTGTGCATCGTAAATCACTGATCTTACACTAGTAAAGCAATACACGTTGCAACAACGCCAACAACTAACACGTGGTCGCGGAAAATCTAGTAAACAAACGGTCGCTTCATTTGTGTACACTGCTTACAAGTTCGGTCATGCATCCCTGATATTTCAAGAAAATATGTATATAAACATGCTGCTGTTGCAAAACGCATACGCTTACCTGCAACCAACACGGCGGAAATCGCACAACTCTTGCTTGACGGATCGGTTAGGGTGCTTCGATGGGCCTCGACGCGTAGCTCGGTCTGGCATGTGAGGGCAGCATTTTAGGTAGTATGGGGTGTGAGCGCCTCTCGCGGAGAGCCGAGGCGTAAATCGAGGAGGAAAGGAGAGGGCAATGGACGGTCTCCGCGGCACCATTGCGCGGGCATGAAAAATATAGGAGGCTATGCCCGAACCAACTGTGTTCCCGCCTCTTGAGCAGCGTTGCCAGGTCGGACAAGGCGACGTAGCCCAAAGCTAGAGAAATTGTAGCCCAAATGTAGCCAAACGAAAAAACCAGCAAAAAAATTGTAGCCAATATAGCCCCCTTTATTAAAGCGAAGCTGTATACCTCTACCGTCCAAGGAAATTTTCGCGTCGTTGTGGTAAGCAAAAAAGTTCTCATGCGTGGGCCGATCCCGGAGATAGTGCAATGCCGGGCCGACCCGCGGCTGAGGTGAAGCAAGCGTTAAGCACTCCGGGACCATATCGCGTTATCGCGTTAAAATTTATCTCGAATGCAAAGGAAAATGGCAGTAAAGCTCACTGTGAGAAACGTGGAGCAGGTCGAAGGCTGTGCACGGCACGAAACTAAAAGCAGAAGCCTTGGCCATTAACACACTGGAGCGTGTCATCTACCCGTGCTTCCCTTCTGTCAGGCCGGCGCCACGATCGCACGACCCTATTTTATTACTCTCCGTTCCTGAGCAGAGCCATGTTAGTACAGTACACTGTGAAACACCCTCTACTCCCAGGCTCATCCCGATGTCCGGTGATCGGATGCGAAGATCACACGATGTTGCTGGCGCAAACGTTAGTGCGGTGAACCGCGGTCTAACATTAAGTGCATCAAAAATCAAAGCCATCGGCTCAGAGAACGGCGCACTGAGGGGAGGGGGCGATTTCCCGCGCGCACAATGCACAGCCACGCTGCCAATTCATCCAGCTAAAACATAGCCTTCGAGAATTGTTTCTATTCGATGAGAGCCACCTGTAGAGCTTGCATAAGGGCGTTCCCTATAACCCAAACGAAGCGAAGTCGCGTATTTTCGGTAGCCCAAATACAGCCACGTAGCCAACTCGCCCAAGTCGACGCCAAAATTATTTTCCTGTAGCCCAATTTGGCTATTTATAGACCCATGGAGGAAGGAAACTAAGGAGAGGCCCTACCCCCTTCACAGGCTAGGAGAGAAGTGTGGAGAAAATGACGTAGTTTGTTTGACTTTTTATTTTTGCTCTCTTTTATTTGTTTGCTGTAGCGGCCACGCCTTTTGGGCCAGAATGGCGGTTTTGTTATGGTTATGGGCGCTCACACGTGCTGCTCCGCAGGTTCCGTACCATGGCAATGGCGCCGTGCGGGCAGGTTTGCGTTGGTCTCCGTGTTTTGTTGCGATGTGTTATCTGGACCGTTCTCTCCCGGATGCTGCTGTTGCCAGGTGTGACAGGGGGAACGAACGCGTTGCATGCGCGTTCGTGAAATGAACGCGCATGCAACGCTGTACGCAATGTACTTCGCCACGGCAATTGCAACGGACGAAGGAATGCCCACAGAAAATTTAGCTCTCTTTGGCGGAATCATGCTAACGTGCCATCGCAGGCCGAAACCGATGCGTTTCAGTATCTGTACAATGAATGCCTTGCAGGTCAGTGATTCCTGCTTCTGACAGGGCATATGGTGCATTTGTGGCACGTAGAACGTACGTTATGAATTCATAGTTTGCGTTCAGTAACAACTTGCTTTTGTGCATATTAAAGCACACCTTGCATAACTGTTGCTTGTACCTCGCAGTACTCGCGACAGCACGAAGTCTTTTAAGCAGAGCGCGTTCAAGGTTCATGTACACCTGCACAGGTGTACCTCAATACACGTGCTGATATAGCGTTACGAAGAATATTCGCATTTTGCTGCCCTCGGCACCGGACGCCTGCCAGCCGACGCTTCATCCTTGAAGATGGGAAAGAAGCGGCTGCTTTCACCTAAGGAACGAATCCTCCCTACCGCAGGCGTATCTTATCTGTGCGTGCGAGAAGCGTAGGGAAGTAAAGGTTAGCGGATGCGCTGCAAGAGTGTGCTCCACGGAACGTACGCCTGCGAACGCATGAAACGGCTGTTCCATGGTCACACGTCGGCCGATTTTACGCGCGTGCTGTTCAGCACCTTCCGCACGATATTGCAAAACTTTTGTTACGTGATGCTTCACTTACCGTGGTAAGAAGGCGCATCAGGATTCAGTCAATGAATTTTTAAACACGAAGTCAGAAATGACATTTTGCTTCCTCGCCGGCGCGCTGTCGTAGTGATGCGCGGCCACCCGATCTTTGTTCAATAAAGCACGACGATTCCTCAAGCGAGAATGTGTTTGTGCTAATAAACTCCAAATGGATCGCAAATGGCTCGGTGTGTCGTACGTGTCTCCAGTGCGTTCTTGCAGTGCAGTGAGAATGCGTACACTTTTTGCGTATCGCCAGACGTCAAGCTCGCAAGTCCATCTGAGAGCCCCAGGAAGCCCAAGCTGAGAAAAGTAAGTAGAAGGCAGCGATAAAGGTGACTTTCTTTTAAAAACACGCAAGAACTGAGCAGCGGCCGGTACCTGCGGTTGATGCAAACAATTCAGTTGGCAAGCCTTATAAGGCATGCTTTTTTTTTTTAAATCCTGTAAAAGCGGCCGATTGTACCTCACGGCCACGTTTGCGAAGTTCATTATGAACTTCTTTCAAGACGACTTCGGCAACGTTAATGCTATGAGACATCGCGATTGTTCAGTATTGCTGCGGAGTGCGCGCGTTCGAGCAGCCCCTTTGCGTGCAGCGCGGCGTGGTTTCGCGAGAAATATAAACAAGAGAGGAGAGCTGGCCCCATAGGCGGAACAACACCACGAGCAACGCCAACTTCCGGCTTCACTTTAGCTTCACAAAGAGTGACGTCAGGGCATCTCCTGAGTTTCCTTGCTCCGCCTCATTATAGTGCCTAGAATGTACTGGCTAGTGTGCCGTGCACCAGCTCTTTTCAATGGACGAGTGTGGCGCTGCCTGCAATGAATGCCCACGATGACCGGCAGAGGTCGCTGCCACACGGGTGGGTGCAGACTGCGCGTGTCGTCTGCTTCGCATATCAGTTTCGCAGTTGTTGCGTCGGTTTCTGTGTTTGCGTTTTCAGTGTTACTACAGCGTTGCGTGTTTGTGCTTGGTGTTGTCAAAGAGTGAGTGCGTGGCTGTTATGTTCGTGTGCCTGTCATTGCGAGAACTATGCGGCGGCGGTGAAAAAATGCCGAAGCTGAGACAGTGCAAGGAGAGGACCTGCTTTGTGCCGTTGTGTGGAAGCGGTTACCGCTCGAACAAAGGGCATGTATCCTTGTTCACTCTACCATCTGATACGAAGCGGCAGCAGAATGGGCAAGAATGATCAGGAGAACGGACAGAAGGCCGGCACCAACTGCTGCGGTTTGTGAAAAACAGTTCGAAAACATCTTTGTCGAGCGCGCCTTCTCTATCACCGTGAATGACGTTGTCCACGAGATACCCCGCGATAAAACACGCCCACGGTGGAAGTATTCTTCCATCGTGACCACGCCTGAAACCCTAAGCTATACCCACGATATTTCCTGAGTTTGCTAAGCATTCAGCTTACTTTTCCTGAGTACCAGGGGGAAAAAAAAAGAAGAAAAAACGAGCAGTAGTGCTTTGAACTACTATACTGCAGGTTATGTTGCACGATAGATTACTGCCCAAAATTCTTGACCACATTGTGCAGGCTTCCTTTGCATAAGTAAAGCTGAAGCTAGTACAGACGCTGATTCATTATTGCACTTCCCATTTTGACAATGGAGGCCTTGCTTGTCTATCTTAGCCAGACGTCAACCGCTGTGAAAGCCGGGGAAGATGCTTTTACTGTGTTCTTCAGCAAAAACAAGTTACATGTAGCGAGTATAGCTGATTTTTCAGGTCAGCTGCAGACAGCTGGCCTTTCCACAACCAGGGTGCCCAGAGCATGAAAAACCAGCTTTTGACAGCAGTTGCAAAGTTCTTTGTTTTCTTGAGGTTTCGTTTTTTTTTTTGTGAAAGGCATCAACAAAGAGAGGGAAGCGCAAAGGCAACGGCAGAAGCTCCTAAAACTGCGTCACTGCGCGATCTATTCATGTATGTGTACATTATCTCATCTAGGGCTGTCTTATATGCCTGCGATTGACTGTTGTTACGCATGAATAAAATCTTTGTTACGCTTAAATGAAATATCTGTTTCCTAATTTTGTTCACGTATATCACACATAAAAAGAAATCTGCACGTATTTACCAGGTATAAAAAAAATGTATAGTACACGGAACACCACGTGCAGTCCATTTTACAGGTATTTCTTTTTTTTTTTGCTTATTATCCTATCCTCGGGGCCCAATGGGAATTATGAGGAGATGGGTACATGGTTTACAAACCATCAAAAACATTCAAACCTATGAGGACAACAATAAGATAGTAGGCAGAAATAGCAGCAAATAAAATAAAAAGAAAGAACACAGAAATTCAAGTCATTTCAAAAGATGATCGGTTACAGTGGTTTTGAATGGTTATGCATGCATTAATATAACATCTATAGAGCAGTAACGTAACCTTAGAATTCCTTTACTTTATTAGAATGAAAAATGTAACCTGAAACGCACCCTTAAAAAATTACGCTGCCATCATCGCTAGAATAAAAAAACAAGAGTCCTTAGCTATCGCCGAAGATATACACGTACGAAGGCGAAAGCCTTGTAAAGCCTACTCTAATTCACTCTAATCCTTAATTAATAACCTTAATCCCTCTAATTCAGCCTTATCCCCTTAATCCAATCACTATAATGAATAATTAAATTTGCTAATCATTTAGCATCTCCTATACACGGCTGGACATGCTTTGGCTCGTTTCTGGCCTTCCTTGGATCGTGTGATATGTTCTGTACCTCGCAACACGGCCTTGGAACATGGAGGTCAAGGCATTTGCCTTAGAAATTACGTTTTCTCTTCGCCAGCATAGAAACACATCAGGTTCCCCGCTCGAAGCCCAGCTGAGCTAGCACACGCTTTTCACGCAAGCGACAAGCGCTAGAGAAGCCTGTTGTAATCGAAACAAACCCTGATTTATAAATCAGCTGCCCACATTTGAACTGTGCTGCTGCTACAGCTTAATAAAAACAAAAAGCGCAGCAGCCCGCTTGCCGATGCTGTGGAAACACGGCGAGCTACGAAGACCGGATGGTGCCGCGGCACCCACCTGCACTGCAGCGCCCCTAGTGGCAGCCGCCGGCATTCATTGCATTTGGTGCCACCCGAGAGGCCGCGGACGGCACACTAGCCAGTATATTCTAGGCACTATAGCCTCATGCACCGCCCATAGAGGCGCCACTGAAAGCCACCTAGTGGATGCTTCCAACAGTACACGTGGGAGCAGTAGCAGACGACAACCCTTTGCAGCAAGGATGGCTGAGCTTCGCGGCCTGCGATTTCTCCTTTGTTCGGGTGCCAGGCTGCTGATTCTGCGGTGACAGCTGTAGGGAAGATGCTGACCTCTGTGCGAGCGGGTATGAACACAATGTTACCGGTGTTTGGGACAACGTGGTCCACATACGTGCAAGGTGTGTCCCGCAGACAAACGCCATGAACCCCATTTACATGACGTGGAGCTCATGTTCACTAGCCGATAAATTTTGTTGAGCGATGCGATCTCTCGATGGTTTTTTTTTATTCTACCCTTGCCGCAATACTGCTTCCGTACCTGAATAATAAGGACCCGTCGTTAGTGCAGACTTATATCAAACAAATCCACACGGTGCACTCTCTGCATATGCCGGTGTGATTTTTCTGCCGATGAATACATGTGACATCGCCGAATTGTGCAGTCGAAGTCACCTCAAGAGGAGTAATTGCCAATTTATTGATGGAAACGCGTACACTAGCCAACGAAGTCCCCAAACACACGGGTTACTAAAAGCGCGTGTTAGTACTGTACCGCCGATGCAGTTCTGCTGCATACGCCGATAAACAACCGTTTCTGCTGCAGTTTGTTCAACATTAAGTTCCCCAAGGGAGCTGCTTGGAAAAGTACAAAGCTAAAGACTGACTAACTTTTCAGTACTTTTTTATATTGCGAGAGAGAGGTGCCACATGATATATTTAAAGGCAGAGAAGCGCCAGTCAAAGTAGATTAGCGCTGGCGGCAAGGCCCGGTTTAGTCGTCTGCAGCGTAAGTATAAGAAAGAATTCAGTTGAGTACAAAACTCACATGCAAGAAGGGACTACGTTGTGAAACAAACAAATCACTCAGCGTGTTAAGTTTGCTCAGGCAGCATCGAGGTGTGATGTCTTCCCAAACGGGACGCGAACTTTTCAGCAAGAAATGGAACAAAAATACAATATGCAGCAGCTATTAGCAATTCTCGCCCTGAACTACCTATTTTCTAAAGACATTTCCAAAAAACGCAAAGAATATCTAAGACGCCCTCGGGCGAAAAGAATAAAGCTGTTAAAGAAGCACTTCCTTGGTATCATTCCGATTAGGCACAGCGTGATTTATACCCATTACAAACAAGGCAGGGTAAAAACTTCGCAGCACAAAAGAATCGACAAGAGTTATGCATCGAGAAACTAGCAACAGTTAAAGATGTGCGAAGCCACGCATAAAATAGATGTAAAAACATGAAGTGCGCACAGCTGCTGCGAGGATTTACCGCGCCACATGAAACCAACAATTTCAATTCTTGCAAACTTCAATAGCTTTAAAATACAACGCAATGCGCTCGTGCAGTCGTGCTGCCTAGCTAGCGCAACGCAGTAAAGAAGCGGAAAACTATATAAGCGGCAAACAGCATTCCGAACTTTAGTGAAATGCCTTTAAACCTCATGCTGCACTGCAGACGAACTTCGTTGCTCACGCGTCTAACTATGATCGAATGAAAAAAAAAAACACCGACGAGACAAAGGAAAGGATGAGAACAAGAAATTTCCCTTCGAAGCGACGATCCAGTTTTGCTACCGTTGCTCTCGCTGATGAGGCTTTGCCGGGAATTATTAAAACCGTATCGTCGGCACTTTTTCACCGGTATTTGATCCCCACCCTGCAGACATTCTTCTTCGAGATTCCCTGAAGCTTTGGCCTCCCCACACGTGCGAATAGTGTTGCCTATCTTGCTCTGAAAACGTGAATAAGACAGAGAAGCACGATCAACGAAACAACAAACTACGGCGCGCGCCAGGCTCCTCGCCCGCGTGTTCTGCGCAAGGCCGCAACCAGTGGCGCGTCCTGGGCGTGCATGGCGCGTATACTTTTCATTGGGCGAGGAGGATAGGGCACGCGGCGAGCCATTCGTCCTCTCTGGCTTGGGCGATCCGGCGCGGCGCTGCTTGAAACTATTGCTGTCGGGGGGCTGCGGAACGATTTCCGAATGTTTTAGATCGTACTCTGTGAAATTTACGCCATGTCCGTTCATATAAGGTCGTCGGGGAAGCCTTTGTGTGCATCGGTAACTACATTAGGCAGAAATGTGTCTTGGAGGCGCAAACATGGGACGCTCTTTGTCAGCCGCGGCGTACGCACGTGATCAGTCGCGGTGTGTGTATATGTTGCGAACTATTTTGCTTATATCAGTTTTAATACAACAAAGAAAACCGGTGTCACTGCATTACCAGTATAAAATGGTAAATCAGCTCACTGTCTGATCGCTTGGCGTAGGGAGTAAAACATAAGAGGGCATGCTCGCGCACGGCCAACCTAAGGCAACCACCAAACATCTCAGCGGCAGGCGCTATCAAATATTTGTGATGCACCAGCATCGTTCTCGCGCATCTCATGTCTAGTAGGCTTGAAATTACTATATGTCTACGCTAGCCTTCCTGTAAGGGGCCGATGGCGCTGCTCAAAACAGCGGTAAATGCGGTTGGTAAGCCAGCATGATACATACATAAGGTGCGTGCTTCGGCACTGCCATTTTGGCCTGTGACCATACGATGGTAAGAATACGAATTAGCCTAGACTTGAGGAGGGAACGGAAGAAACTGGTACACTTGAAGCCAATCAATGAGTTAGCGGTAAGAGAGAAATTAGAGGAATTCCGGATCAAGCTACAGAATAGATCATCATCATCATCATCAGCCTGGTTACGCCTACTGCAGGGCAAAGGCCCCTCCCATATTTCTCCAACAACCCCGCTCATGTACAAATTGTGGCCACGCCGTTCCTGCAAACTTCTTAATCTCATCCGCCCACCTAACTTTCTGCCGCCCCCTGCTACGCTTCCCTTCCCTTGGGATCCAGTCCGTAACCCTTAATGACCATCGGTTATCTTCCCTCCTCATTACAGGTCCTGCCCATGCCCATTTCTTTTTCTTGATTTCAACTAAGATGTCATTAACTCGCGTTAGTTCCCTGACCCAATCTGCTCTTTTCTTATCCCTTAACGTTACACCTATCATTCTTCTTTCCATAGCTCGTTGCGTCGTCCTCAATTTGAGTAGAACTCTTTTCGTAAGCCTCCAGGTTTCTGCCCCGTAGGTGAGTACTGGTAAGACACAGCTATTATATACTTTTCTCTTGAGGGATAATGGCAACCTGCTGTTCATGATCTGAGAATGCCTGCCAAACGCACCCCAGCCCATTCTTATTCTCCTAATTATTTCTGTCTCATGATCCGGATCCGCAGTCACTACCTGCCCTAAGTAGATGTATTCCCTTACGACTTCCAGTGCCTCGCTGCCTATTGTAAATTGCTGTTCTCTTCCGAGAATGTTAAACATTACTTTAGTTTTCTGCAGATTAATTTTTAGACCCACTCTTCTGCTTTGCCTCTCCAGGTCAGTGAGCATGCATTGCAATTGGTCCCCTGAGTTACTAAGCAAGGCAATATCATCAGCGAATCGCAAGTTACTAAGGAACTCTCCATTAACTGTTATCCCCAATTCTTCCCAATCCAGGTCTCTGAATACCTCCTGTAAACATGCTGTGAATAGCATTGGAGAGATCGTATCTCCCTGCTTGACGCCCTTCTTTATTTGGGTATTGTTGCTTTCTTTATGTAGGACTACGGTGGTAGTGTAGCCGCTATGAATATTTTTCAGTATTTTTACAGACGTCTCGTCTGCGCCCAGATTCCGGATTGCCTGCATGACTGCTGAGATTTCGACTGACTCAAACGTTTTCTCGGGATCAATGAAAGCTATATATAAGGGCTGGTTATGTTCCGCACATTTCTGTATCACCTGATTGATAGTGTGAATATGGTCTATTGTTGAGAAGTCTTTACGGAATCCTGCCTGGTCCTTTGCTTGACAGAAGTCTAAGGTGTTCCTGATTCTATTTGCGATTACCTTAGTAAGTAGTTTGTAGGCAACCGACAGTAAGATGATCGGTCCATAATTTTTCAAGTCTTTGGCGTCCGCTTTCTTATGGATTAGGGTTATGTTAGCATTCCTGCAAGATTCCCGTACGCTCGAGGTCTTGAGGCATTGCATATACAGGGTGGCCAGTTTCTCTAGAACAATCCATCCACCATCCTTGAACAAATCTGCTGGTACCTGATCCTCCCCAGCTGCCTTCGACCTTTGCATAGCTCCCAAGGATTTCTTTACTTCTTGCGGCGTTACCTGTTGGATATGGAATTCCTCTAGACTATTTTTTCTTCCATTATCGTTGTGGGTGCCACTGGTACTGTATAAATCTCTTTAGAACTCCTCAGCCACTTGAACTATCTCATCCATATTAGTAATGATATTGCCGGTTTTATCTCTTAACGCATACATCTGATTTTTGCCTGTTCCTAGTTTCTTCTTGACTGCATTTAGGCTTCCTCCGTTCCTGAGAGCATGTTCAATTCTATCCATATTATACTTCCTTATGTCAGCTGTCTTACGCTTGTTGATTAACTTCGAAAGTTCTGCCAGTTCAATTCTAGCTGTAGGGTTAGAGGCTTTCATATTTTGGCGTTTCTTGATCAGATCTTTCGTCTCCAGCGATACTTGACTGGTATCGTGCCTAACGGAGTTACCGCCGGCTTCCATTGCACACTCCTTAATGATGCCCACAGGATTGTCGTTCATTGTTTCAACACCAAGGTCCTCTTCCTGAGTTAAAGCTGAATACCTGTTCTGTAGCTTGATCTGGAATTCTTCTATTTTCCCTCTTACCGCCAACTCATTAATCGGCTTCCTATGTACTAGTTTCTTCCGTTCCCTCCTCGAGTTCTTACCATCCTGTCGTCACTGCAGCGCACCTTGCCGAGCACGTCCACATCTTGTATGATGGTATGATGCCAGGCTTAGCGCAGAGTCTACTAATAACTCTCCCCTGCTATTTCTAGTGCCTATGCCATATTCCCCCACTGCCTTGTCTCCAGCCTGCTTCTTGCCTACCTTGGCATTCAAGTCGCCCATTAGTATATTGTATTTTGTTTTAACTCTACGCATCGCCGATTCCACGTCTTCATAGAAGCCTTCGACTTCCTGGTCATCATGGCTGGATGTAGGGGCGTAGACCTGTACAACCTTCATTTTGTACCTCTTATTAATTGTCACAACAAGACCTGCCACCCTCTCGTTAATGCTATAGAATTCCTGTATGTTACGAGCTATATTCTTATTAGCAGGAATCCGACTGCTAGTTCTCGTCTCTCCGCTAAGCCCCAGAAGCACAGGACGTGCCCGCGTTTTAGCACTGTATATGCTTCTTTTGGCCTCCTAACTTCACTGAGCCTCATTATATTCCATTTACTGCCCTCTAATTCCTCCAATAGCACTGCTAGACTGGCCTCACTAGATAACGTTCTAGCGTTAAACGTTGCCAGGTTCATATTCCAATGGCGGCCTGTCCGGAGGGTATGGAATTCCAAATATTAAGGAGAGGATGGAACAGGTGAATTGAGCAGCCTGTGTGACTACACTACTCCTTACGCCAGGATGCTGGCAAGGATCGCTCACGGAGCGAGCCAGCAGATACGCACGTCATGTGTCACACTGACAGGGACTTATCAGCTAACAATGATGAGCTTCGAACTCAAAAGTGCTACCTTTTGTTTTTTACGCCTCGTGGACAGGGTTCTAAAGGTTTGTGAAGCATTTTCCGTGCCATACCTAGACGACATCACAGTCTCTTGAAATATAGTGGGAAACCAATTGGTGCATCTTATAACAATGCTCAGCCGTTTCCGCCAATCTGGGCTCACGATGAAGGCCAGAAGTGTTGTCTAGCAAGGGCGACCGTAGACTACCTACGTCACTACGTAAGTCAAGGTTTTAGGAAAATTAGCGAGAACAAATGATCAGCAGTAGCATACTATCCTCAACCGCAAATTCAGAAGGACATTCGGGCATTTTCGGGCGTCACTGGCTATTATATACTTTACATCTGGCGTTGTTTAACTTTGGCAAGCTGATACTCTCCGCGGGACCGAACTGACAAAATTAGTATCGAATGAAAATAAGAAGGCAGCCTTATTAAGCCTCAACGCTGTATTAATTAGCCGTCCAGGATTGCGAGCTCCCGATTTTTACCTAGAATTCAGGGTCCAGTGTGACGCGAGTGATGGAGGAGTTGATGACATTCTCTGCGAGCGAGATGACAATGATAATGGACATACCGAACTCTATCTGAGCTGAAAACTGCGTTTCGGTGAGATGCCATACTGCGCGTCGGAAAACGAATGTGCTTGCATTGTGTGGGCCCTTCAGAAATAGCAGTGCTATCTCGGCGACGCACACATCACCGTTTACACGGACCATTGTACCATGGCCTGGTTGGAAACCACGACATCAAAAACAGTCGCCTCCTGAGGTGGAACTTCATTCTATAGCATTGTCATTTCGGCATAAAGTACAAGAAGAGCAAAGTGAATTGATTCGCGGATGCGCTTAGTCGCCCTTCCTTAGTGGTATAGTGTCCCTCTTCGACATCACTCATCATTGCTTCTTGAGTCTAATTTCTTTGTGCGATTGTGTGTGTAAAAGCGTAGCGTGGCACGCCTGGTTTGTCAGCCTAGCAAGTCCGCAAAGTTTTGAGTGCGTGCATTTCACAAACAGCTATTAAAGAAAGATTGATCACCGTCGCTCTTTCGACCTCATTTTTTCAGAGGAGGCTGAGGGCTCGCTCGCGCTGATGTTTGAGTTTAAGAGTCAGCTCCAAGAATTTTGGCGGAGAAGGAAGCTGTCATAACTGAAATAGACGTCATATTGTTTTTCACGCGCAAGAGTAGCATGCGGGAGCCACGCTGCGAACATAGTCGGAGGACAGTTCTGACGCGGTGCTGAGCGCTGCTAATTTTCTCGTAACGATCTCCCCTCGTCAGAGAAGAAGTGCCACAAAGGGAAGAAAGAGGTGCCACTCAAGAGGAGGCCCAGACGGTGCGAAGGGCTCACGGACGTTTCTCGCAAGAAAGCCACCCCGAACTGGTGCCTGGCGTATAAGCGGAGTAACATATTCTCTCTCCCATTTCCACGGCCAAACACTTTCTTCGCGGTTGGGCCCGCTGGAACTTGGCGGTGCCGCCGGTCCGCTATTCCGTCTGCAACAGTGTTGTTTGTGCTTCTTGATTGGCTGTCGTGTCTGTGGGTTGTGACCTGTCTGTAATTGGGTACCGTAAGAAGGGAGGGTTGGAACAGAGGTGTTATAATGACGATTCGCAGACAAATGAAGCGGCTCTGAGCCACAGAAACGAGGCTTATCAAGACGCTCGTTGCTAAACACTTTAGCTTTTTCGTTTTTTCCTATTCAACAACCCAATGGGCATTGAAACTCCCTCGGACGTCCGGATAATATCCCGACGTCCAAGTCCTACAGCAGTCGTCCTGGGGACATCCAGTGGATATCATTATCGGACTAATTTTAACATCCATTTCTTATCCTCCTGCGGACATCCTTAGGTCATTCGTGCTGGACATTTCGCCAATCTCCTGAGCATGACTTTGTTCGGATTTGAGTGACGAACTGCTCCCTTGCTGAGCATTTCTGCGCTTGCAAATATCAACGTAAAACTGACCTCGAGTTCATTCAAGCTATAGCCACAGCTAACTTTGTTCAATAGAGGCATCAACGTTTGTCGGCGAAATATCAACGAGTCTTCAAACATGCAGCATAAAATAAACCACATTCGATCTAATTCTACCCGCCCATGGGATTTTCTTCTTCTGGTGGAGAGCGTACAGGTACCCACGGAGGCAGGTTAGTGGACTGGTTCTAATTATAAAGCACAGCGTGATCGTAAAAGGTACGTGCATGCACATGTGACCGCCTCATTATTATTACTTGCAGAGCCACAGAATGATTTCTGTGCTTACAGTGCTCACGCGTTATCACGCATATCCTTTGTGAGCCATCACGCTCGCCAGACATCGATGTGACCAGAGATCAACTGCGCCATTGTATAGTTGACGTCCATTCACGACGCTTTTCAAATAATAATTAACAGCAGCCACACATTTGGAAACTTCATAAATATTTCGATCATATTTAAAGATGCAGAAAACGCGCCGCAAGCATACCCATTATGCTACCAGCGCAATCTTTTCTGAAGCTTAGCACATACCCTGCATTTTTTTTTTTTTTGCGGGAGGCTATTTCTTTTTATCGTGCGGGTTCTTTCCGGTAATATTTTTGGAAGTGTGCATCGGCAGAATTTCACTGGTGGCATTAACCCTTTCGTGTTTTCATTGATGTTGTGACAGTTAACAACACAATAATTTCCAGTCATCCGAAGAGGCGCCGTCGGAAACAAGAGACGATTCGCGCGCAGCGCGAGCCAAGCGCGGGCGCGACCTTGACGGGGAGCGGCGAAAACGTACACCTGTGGGAGGTGAAATCATTCCGCCGGGAGAGAAGCGAGCACCATGCGAGCGCTGGCCTGTAGGATGAAACTTGGCCTGCGAAAAAGGCGCGAAGGCGAGCGTTTCGCGCGCTTATTGTGAGTGCAGAGGCGCCATTTTCAGTTGTCACTACGGCTGTGCAAGGTGGTCAAGACTGTTGTTTCTTTCTCCTGAGCTCCTGGCCGGGTTGGCATCGCAGTAAAGGTAAGATGAAGCGTGCCTGGACTTTATACTATACCATGTGTTGTCGGTATGGTCTACAGGCCACATATGCACAGTAGTTCGCGTGAGCGCCTTTCTTTTAGTCGCATATGTGCAAGGAGGTGCTGCTGTACGCAATTGCTTGCGGTCGCATATGTCGCTGGGAGCTGCTACTCACTGTTAATACGGTGTAGTGCGCGTAAAGTATGCAGAAAGCTCGCAAGAGATTTGCTGAAGAGAAAGCGGCACGGGAGACGAAAAAATCCCTTCAACTTCTCCATTCTGCATGCACCGGGCAGGAGTGTTCTTCGACCAGTCCATCTGTTGTTTCGCAGTCCTTGTGCAAACGGTTGGAAACCGTACCTCGTGTTAACGTGAACGAAATTGTTCAGGAACCCGAGTCGTCAGAATATGACACACTTTCAGAAGACGCCACGTTCTGTGACCGCGATTACTCCAGGCGATTGAGATTTGGTGCGGATGGCATTCCACTTCGTCAGTCCAGTCCTATAGCTTCATCGGGTTCTGATGTGGTAACTCCACAAATACGTTTTCGAGATTCCCTGCGTCTATGGGCAATTGAAAACAACATTAAAAGGAAGCCCATTACTGACCTACTGAAGCTTCTGAAGTCCCAAGACCTTTCAAAATTGGACCTTCCCGGTGACGCGGGTACCCTCTTGAGAACACCGTGTACGCAAGGTAAATACCCGGTAACTGCTCTGAAGCCAGGTGAATATTGTCATTATGGTCTTGCTGCAGGATTGCGGTACTCTCTGAGAGCCGTGAAACAGCTCCCACACATTCTTAAACTCACATTGAATGTGAATGGATTACCGCTTGCAAAGAGTTCCGAAATGCAACTGTGGCCAATTCAGTGCCAGGTCAGCAACTGCGGCGCTGTTACCTCACCATTTGTAATTGGTTCTTATGCAGGGCCTTCAAAGCCACTGTCTTCAAATGACTTCCTCACACCTTTCGTTGACGAAATGCAGCATCTGTTGACACATGAGCTTGTTGTCGATAACCAAAAGATTGAACTGAGACTGAAGGCACTAGTGTGTGATGCCCCTGCACGGTCCTACATAATGATGTCGAAAGGTCATAGTGGCTACAACGGGTGCCCAAAGTGCACTGATGAAGGCTCTTATGTGGCAGGCAAGGTTGTGTTTCTTGATTCAGATAGCCCTCTGCGCACTGATTAAAGCTTCAGGGAATAGCATGATCCCGAACATCACAGAGGAACCTCTATTCTCCTCGAGTTGCGCTTTGATACAGTACGTGATGTTCCTCTTGACTATATGCATGTTGTCCTTCTCGGTGTTGTGAGAAAACTCCTTTCCATATGGGTATCAGGACCTTTGAATGTTCGGCTCGGTCCACTTTCTCGTCTCAAGTTCAATGAACTAAGCAGTACTTTGCGTCGACATAACCCACGTGAATTTTCCCGGAAGCCACGGGGACTTGATGAGCTAGATCGTTGGAAGGCGGTTGAATTCCGGCTTCTTTTGTTCTACACAGGGCCAGTATTGCTCAAACTCATTCTTCCAGATTACCTCTATGAAAATTTTTTGGTTCTTCATGCCGCACTTTCAATTCTAGCCAGCAAGCAGTTATGTGCTCGTTATGCTGACTATGCAAAAGATCTTCTCAAGCATTTTGTAAATACATTTGCTAATTTGTATGGAAAAGACCATGTGTCTTTCAATGTTCACTGCCTGTTACACCTGCCTGACGATGTAAAGTATCATGGGGCACTGGATTGCTTCAGTGCATTCCCTTTTGAAAACAACATGCGACACCTGAAAAAGCAGCTTCGCAAGCATAGAAAACCCTTGCAGCAACTTGGAAAGCGGCTATCTGAAGCACGGTCAAGCAGTGTCGGAGAGCTTCGTGAGGAAGCCAGTGTTGTAACACCCGGTTGCCGTCATGAAAATGGTTCACTTCCTTCCACGTGCTGTGTGCCGTGCTTTCAAAGTGTGAAATGCTCAAGTTTCACCCTGAGCTTGGACAGGCAAGACAACTGCTGTATGCTTGATGAGCACATTATTATTATACGAAATATTGCCTGCTTAAAGTCAACTAAGGAGCTCTGTATCATTGGTCAAGAGTTTCGTCGAAAGGAAGACCTTTACACAGTGCCTTTTCAGTCTTCGAGACTGGGCATATACATTGTTTCAGATCTTTCAGAACTGAAAGTGTGGCCTCTGCATAATGCTCGAAAAATGGTCAGGCTCCCATGGAAGAAGCAGTTTGTGGTCGTTCCAGAGCTGCATTCAATCTAACTTGTGCTGTTTGGAAAGACCTCTTTTTCGGAATTGAGGCATTATTTGTGTTGCTGTATAATAGAAACTTCGTTCCATTGTTCCCCCACGAGCCTTGGGCTATACCGAACTTCAGCATATGCCAACAAATTGTATAACACTTTTAGCAGTTGCCTTTACGCATGCTAACAATGCCAAGCTGTACTTTGGTAAGTATGATTGTTTTCCTTATGCAATGAAGTCCTTGCAATTTGTTTATCGCAATTATTTTTTTGGGAGATACCTATTAGTTGCCTTGGAGCTTTTTAAAACTTGAAGGGGCCCTGTAGTAGCGTTGCCCTGAACCACTTTTTATCGAAGGGGAGAAATGTATTTGAAGTGAAAATGGCTATTCCAGAAATACTTTGCCGCAAAAAGTACTTCAATGGGTTCAGCAGAAGCGGAGTTATTGGAAATCAAACACGACCTCCGCTGTGCACCCGTTTCTTCTTCAATCCCTTGCACTGCAAAGGCTACGGCGCAGTGAGGCATGCCCACAACGCTCGACCTTCTAGATGTCACCGTGGCGCACAGTTTAAATTTCATTTTGGATGTTTTGGATGTCATTTTAGTTGTTTTTTCATCCACTTTCGATTCCATTAATTTATAATTTTTTTTATTTCAGTTAGTCAGTACAAGTAATTTCACCCATGTTGTCTTTGGTGTCATCGTTAGTTTCTTAAATGATATTATTAATAAAAATAGCTTTTTCTTGTCATACCCAACCACAAATTCACATTTCTTATGTACCATATGCGGTTAAATAAAATTAAACTCATAGTGACTCACGCTACGAGGGACAATGTAACGGAGAGGTCCGAATGAATTACAGCCACTTGGGGTTCTTTAACATGCACTGACATTACAATACATGAGCATTTTGCGTCCATTGAAATGCGACTGGCACAGCAGGAATCGAACCCGCATTTTCTGGGTCAGCAGCCGAGCGCCAATACCACTGAACCACTGCTGCGGGCTAGAATACTTGTGACTTTAAAATTCCTTTTCTGGTGTATTGGCTGCAGCTATAGACTGCAGTTGATCATTTGATATTGTAACATTATTTGTGCAGAATTTTGTGCTTAAATTCATTGTTTTCACAGTTTTCTTCTCCTTTGAATGACTAATTGCTGATATTTATGTCACTTTTCAGATTCTGAGTGACAAAAGGGTGTGAAATAGAAGGCATCAAGGCATCAGTGGGCATTTTGTCTTCACTGAGTACTTCATTGAGTGAAGGGCAGCCAGTCCACTGCAGTCTTTCTTTCTCGCAAGTCATGGCTGCATGCTTCTGAACGGCCTTTTTTGTGTGTACCGATCTTAATAGATTTGCTGCTGACATGTCTCCTTTCTTGTAGTTCTCTCACTATATTTCTATTATATTGTAATCGATTCCATTGCAGTATTTTTGTCAGTCTTATGCGGCTACTTCCGTTGCAGTTTGTGTTACCACTAAAGAAAGCTGAACTAGCTGGTAAATGTTCACACTTTTGCATACAGCACAACATGCATAAATGCACAGTACCACTTGTGTGTACTTCCTGTTGTCCATTGTCATGTTACGTGGTATTGTAGGAACCATGCCAAAGTGTAAGCTTACTACTATCTTTCACAATTCAAGTGATGGCTAAGTTCTAGTGTGTTGCAAGGTGAGGCTACGAAACAGTTTGTTTACATTTTATTATACCTCTTTTGTGTTACGATGTGGCCGTGAGTCGGAAAGGCTGCACTATATTGAGCTGAATGAGGACTCCAGTTTCAGTATGTATCAACCGTTCCGTTCATTGCTATTTACTTCTTTGCCTTAGGAAGTTTTGGCAGGGCTTCTAGCATTTAGCAAGTCAATGCTACACATATTTCACATTTAACCATTCTGTGTCACTTCCAGTTTTATGTTTATTTGTTACAAACAATAATTTCCTTGATAGTTATTTTACTGTGAAGTATTTATCTTTTATGCTGGTCTTTGCTGGCAGCAAAAAGTCTGCTCTCTTCTAGTCGTTTTACTTTTATGCGTAGCGTTGTATTTGTTTTCTTGCTGTCAGCCCAGAGTTTTTATCTAGTACATAGCGAGAATCTAAGCTTCAGTTCTTATTTGCATTTTGTTTTACTGTGACTTACTTTTTCGAGAAGAAACAGTATTTTATTTGTAGTGCATTGCAAGTTTGTCACATTTCAGCTACTGTTTGCATAGTTTTGTTCGTATGCATGTGTAAACCAAGGAGGGATCATTTGCCGTTTCCAAGGTATTGCTAGAATATGAAAAAAAAGGCACAGTCCAGATAATTTATGTCTCAGCTGTGTGATATTTTAGGTGTGAGGATTGCTAGTACCTTTATGTTCCTTGTATACTCATTACTGAATGTAGTGAAACGCGATAGCGTACTGATCGCCAGCTTTTTTTTCGGGGATAGGAGCCTCACCTCAAGACTCATTCACGCTAATGAAACAGTGTATACCTGCGCTCTGTTCATGTCTCGTATACCATGTGGCGTTCTGAGCTTTTTTCTCATGCTCCCTGATGTTAAGGTGAAGAATAATCGTACTATAGTGAAAGAAGTGTACCATGCTTTTGAAGTACCCCGAGTGCTACACCTGGCCCTGCCCACCTTGATGTTTCTAAAGATATACTACCGATAGTGGTGCTTAGTAAACACTCTTATAGCACTTGGGGGCTGGAAATTTTAATGTACTGCTGTAAAAGCTGTCACCTGCAGACTTTGTCTTAGTTTGTGCTAATAAGTTGTTGGCTTTTATTATAATGCAGGACTGTCACATATTATTTCTCTGAATGTTACAGGTTTGCAGTATATCAATGGTCTCGTGACCAGTTCTGTGTTTGAGTACTTGTAACACTTGCATCACTATACCGGCTCTCCATGTATTAAATCGAGTTTTTGTAATGGAAATGAATAAAAATTTCTGTGAAAGTGATTGTCCATTTTATGTAAACTTAGCTTGCTTTGGAATCTTTGTTCCATGGGTGCAAGTTGTATTTTCAGTGGTGCATGTCAGTATACTGCATAATCTTTGCAGCACACATTCTACACAAAGCCAATGTTTACGCTAACTGTGCTATTCAGCCCATTTAAATAAAAATGAACATCCTGCAGACATCCCTTAATGGTCCACAGTTCGTCGTACGGATGTCTGACGGACGTTTAGCAATGAAAATCTAAACAAATTCTTGCGTCCGAGGAACATCCGTATATCCGTTCTAGACATCCACGGGACACCCCTCGGACTGCCAATTAGTATGCGCCTGCTAGTCCTGTGGATGTCCGCCGTACGCCCTTAGGCGATCTGCGGACGTCCTATGGATGACCAAGATATCCAGAAGTGGTAGTCCAGTAGACGTCCAGAGGAGTTCGAATGCCCATTGGGAATCTAAATATGTCTTGTTCAAGTCCCAGTAAACTTGTTGGTTTCTTTTTGCGAACTTCCGAGCTTCTGATTTCTTCAACCCGAAGCCTCCACTGCGCTACCACATCGAGCCGTGTCCGAGAGACAAGCTAGCATCGGAACATCTTTCATGGTGATCTTGCCTGGAGCAATCATTGAGCTTGCGGGAAACTTAGGACAGTTGTGTGAATGCACTATAATACGAGTCTTTTTCTTTCGGGTACCTATGAAGAAAGACATTCATGCACGCCCTGGCATACAGTCTGTTAAGATGGGCTATTACTTTGTTTGTTTTCGGTGCTGTTCGCTGGCGGATCTGTGCGAGCAATATCCTGAAGAGTATGCTAAGGAGCGTAGCTTTCAATACCGCTACCTCCAGCAGTACGGAATTGGGCCGGTCCTTAGGTCTTCCCACATTTTATGCTTTGTTTTTGAAAATGGCTCTCATATCTCATTTTTGGAACAGTGATTTCCAAAATAATTATGTAGCTCCGCAGTCATTGCGCAAGGTGGCACGCCTCGTAGCACGACGAAACTCTGCAGTGCTAGAAGACGTGTGCGTATGCTGCAAGAATATTCAACGACCTTCCAGAAGAATTTTTCAGTGCACCATTAAAGCGCAGCCTGCAAAACGTTTTGAACTCATACATTTTGAACTCATATATACGTTATTGTTTATTTATCCTCCACGTTGTTTATAGAGTAAGAAGTGTTTAAACACGAAGTGGTACTGATTACAAGCAATAAATTGCTTGCAATTGTTTTTAATTGATTCGCCGCTGCGGCCAGGCCTAGTCGCGTAGACCTACTGATTGGCTTTGGCAGGCTGCAATTGTTAAGTGTTAACCTTGATGGCGACAATGAAAATATCATTATTATTGCCTCGATGAAGTAACTCTTAAACTATTATTGAGCGCGAATTTCAACAGCTCCCGCCGGCTCGAGCGCGGTTTCTTTTTCGCTCCCTGACAGCAACTGCCTGCTTTCCGAATAGGTGATAGACTGGTGGATTTGTTCTGCCCTGTCGGTCGAGTTTTGACTGAGAACGTGCTCCCACGGTTCACATTTTCTTCCTGCGTCGAGCAGCGCTCTCCTCTCTCATTATAAACGTCATCGCCCTATGGCCTCGACGGAAACGAAACGACCTCTTGGCGGCCGGTAATTGGTGCGCCCGAACACGCGAGGCACAAACGAACCCAATCACGCGACCCGGCTAACGACGAGCATTCTTCGATCGGCCTCCGTGACATTCGCCAGCATTAAATAAAATACGTTTTCTTTGCGAGTACTACGCTACAAACTGGGTGACGGCCGCGCAAACTGCTCTAACTTTCAAACCCCCGACGAAACACGATCCTTTCTATCACACGTTGTTATTTTATTTTTGTCATGCATATTAGTGCTACGCCAATGGATTCCTTTTTTTCTACACGTGCACGTGCATCGTTTAAGCTAGAAATTGTTAAAGAAAGTGCCACAGAAAATACGTTTATGGATGTTCTGGCAGCTATTCGGTGAGCCAATAAGTGTTCTTTGAGATGCCTACGAGCAATGAGTGTTTAGAATGCTCGTTCTCTATTATTTGTGTACGTGGCAAATTCTTGTTCTGGACGGGAAGATTCAGATTGCGAAAGTGATCATCCTTTTTAAGAACTAACATCAATATACTCAAATCTTCTTAGGCACTAACAATTAAGGACGAGTTCTGCGAATGCGATGAAAATATTTCGCACCTGCAGGTTTCTTCTGAGGTGTATGCCGCACTCATTTTGAATCAATTTCTTTAAAGAATGACTGTTTTTCCCAAATCATAAAAGCCAAAGGAGCGCTGCTCCCTCTCACCGACTTGAGACATCATTAACTAGCGCTATAAATACAACTTACGACAGAGAAAAGCACACGAGACAGAACGGTAGACTTCAAGTACACTTGAAAGAATTCATGGGGTGCACACAAGCTCACCCCATAAATCCTAGACGCAAGAAAGACGCAAGCTACACGCAAGAAAGGAACATTCATTTTTCCCTTTCTCCAATCTAACGCAGGAGCCATGGAACAATTAGATGGAGACGCTATATTCCATAGACGAATTCTTTCTTGTTGAGAGCTAAGTCGACAACGAGGCAGTTTTCATAACACATTCGTGAGAGACACTCCGTGTAGGGGTAAAAAAGCGTTATGCTAAATTTTACATCGCACATTCTCTCGTCTTGATATTTCTGTGGCACATGTTGTGTTCAGGTGCGGCAGGAAAGGCTTCGACACAAGTGGAGTACTCGTAGGAAAGCGATGAACATTGTGGAGACAACAGTGCTGATAAAGACAGTTGCAAGTATTGTGCGAGTAAAGAAGGACAGTGAACAAACTTACAAGGCCAATTATTGCTCATGGGTCCTCGGAAAATGCAATTTGTGGTTTCATATTGAAGAAAAATCGTGGTTTGTCTATTCAAACAACTCAAAGACGTTGCAAGGAGATGAACATTTCAATTGAATAACAGAGGTGAGCAAGGGAAGCCTCAGCCTGGAGGACCTTTCAACACGCAAACATATTTGGGATGGCCGTGACGAAGACGTGTTCCCACTCTGAGGCTTCCCTTTCTCGTCCACTGTTTATTGCCTGAATGTTAAGGCAAACTAACTCCGAGTATATTTCGAAAATCTTTTGGGAACACACTGCTCACGTTTGTCATCTGTTGTTTGAAGAGAAAGAAAAATTGTTTTTAGTGATTTGCCATGTTGAGAAGTGCGGAGCTGGTTGGCTTTGTGCATTTGCCTCTTGTAGCTGTCACTTATGGTGCAGGGCTAGCCTAGTTACTGTTTTCATGCAAATTGTACACGAGCCTTTGGTAGGTAAATTTGCGAAATAATGCGCCTATCGAGATCTAATTCTAACTATAGAACTTAACACCTGAACAAAGTTCTGTTAGGTTTCATCATGTCTTATAAATATCTGGGTGTACACCTTACACATAACATAAATTGGACCATTAATATTGCTACGGAAAAGCCGCCACAGTGAGGCTGCACTGAGTATGAAGGCGACGTGGGCCCGCTTGATATACCGCCGCCATTTTGGCCTTCCGTTAGCATCCCATCCCTGTAAATAATTTGTATATAGTATTGGGCTCCAGCTACGCGTAGCATTAGGTTGGTGGAGGTGAACGTTCCCCGTACCCGTCATGGAGCTTTGCAGCGGTCGCAACGGCGACAGTACAAGAATTTCGGCTCCTGCTGGCGGCACTTCATCTACGCAACCGTCTCCGCCTGCAGCCCAGACCTACGTCGCCGTTTCCCCCCCTCGAGATCCTGGTGTTTTCAACAGAGTCGGCAGTCCTGACGTTGGCGACTGGCTCCGCTTATACGAACGTATCAGCACCAGTCACAGGTGGGATCCAACTATTATGCTTGCGAACGTTCTTTTCTACCTCGACGGAGCTCCACTTGCATGGTTCCAGACTCACGAAGAGGAGATCTGGAGCTGGGATCTCTTCAAAGCGAAGCTCCGCGGCCTTTCTGGCAATCCGTTCGGTCGCCAAGTCAATGCCAAGAAAGCCCTTGCCACACGCGTACAGACGTCGACCGAGTCCTACGTGTCGTACATTCTCGAGGTCTTGGCCCTTTGTGCTAAGGCTGACCCGACCATGTCTGAGGACGATAAGGTTAATCACGTCATCAAAGGCATTGCTGACGACGCCTTCAATTTACTGGTGTTTACGAACGTCACCAGCATCGATGCGATCCTCAAGGAGTGCCGCCGTCTTTAGCATGCTAAAAGCCGCCGGGTATCCCAGCACATCACGCGACTTTCCAACATAGCTGCTACGTCATCCTGTGACGACCTCTTCCACCAGCCGTCGCGATGTGACAACTTGACCCGCATCATTCGTCGTGAGGTCGAAGCGGCACAACCGGCGGCCCCTTCATTCCCGTCACCTGATCATTCTCCGGTGACAATCTCCTTGATCCAGGCCGTCTTCCATCAAGAGTTGTCCAACATCGGCCTGCAATCCATTCGTTCCATACGCTCGGAACCGCTTTGTCCACGCAGGTCCCCACCGCGCTCTCCTTACTCCTCTTACGGACAGCGCAACCCCTCCGAATGGCAAACAGTGGACGACAGGCCGATATGTTTTAATTGCCGACGCATTGGACATGTCGCTTGCCAATGCCGCAGCCGCTGGACTTCTCCGATGCGCTGTTCTCCTGATTACCACCCTCGCCCCTCTAGCGCGTCCTTTTCATTCGCCCCTTCTATGCCCGCTCCATCATCTGACCATGCGACACCTCTGACATGACCCCGCTACTCCCGCTCGCCTTCTCTCTCCCGTCGTCAATCTCGCTAGCCCCCGTCACGCCGTGCTCCTTCTCCGACCTACTCGCCGCACCCCCGACCGGAAAACTAGGCAGTGCAGCTTCTGGAGGTGAAGCTGCAAAGACGACATTGGCACGAAATCCTCGCTTCACCTTACCCACGAACAAGAATCTTTTGGACGTTCTCGTCGACAATGTTCCTGTGTGCGCGTTCATTCACACCGGGGTGCATGTGTCCATTATGAGTGCTGCTCTTCGCCGTCGGCTCAAGAAAGTTCTGACGCCCGCCCCAAACCGATTTGTACAAGGCGCCGACGGAGGGACAGTTACTATTGTTGGCATGTGCTCTGCCCGACTGACCTTGCTGAGAGACAAACCGTCGTTCTCTTCACCGTCATCGAGCATTGCCCTCACGACCTCATTCTCTGTCTGCATTTCCTTGCCAATCATTCGACCCTCATTGACTGTTCGGCCGGCTCACTTCGCCTTGACTTGCCTCTTTTTGGCGGCCCTGTGGACCCGCCTCCAAGCCGTTTGAGCTGCATGGATTTTATTCGCCTACTGCCTCAATCTGTGACACACGTCGACTTGTTGTCCTCACCAGCTGTACCTGAAGGTAATTACATGGTCGCACCAATTCCGGCAGTTGTACTTACACATGGCGTTACCGTGCCGCACACTGTGCTGACAATTACTGGCAACCGCACCTGCCATCCCCTTGTCAATTTCACGCTAACCGCGCAAGTTCTACCTCAGGGAATTTCATTGGCTATAATTAGCGCTTTGCAGTATGATGAGATCGAGCCATTCACAGTGAAAGATCGTCACAGCTCAGCCCATACCGTGACGTCATCGCACGGTACTGACGTCGACATTGAGAAGATGGTTTCCTCTGACCTTACACCTGTTTCAGCTGAAGCACTTTGATGCGTTCTTGACGGCTATCACGACATTTTCGACTTTGACAATCGACCCTTAGGTCAAACGTCCATCGTGACCCATCGCATAAACACTGGCGATGCGAACCCTATTCGCCGACGTCCATATCGTGTTTCTGCGTCCGAACGAGCTGTTATCCATCAGGAAGTCAAAAAGATGCTCGCAAAGGACATTATCGAGCCTTCCCGAAGTCCCTGGGCTTCTCCCGTCGTACTTGTCAAAAAGAAGGATGGAACGTGGCGTTTTTTTGTAGATTATTGCCACCTGAACAAAATCACAAAGAAGGACGTGTGCCCTTTGCCACGTATTGATGACACTCTAGACTGCTTGTATGGTGCCACCTATTTTTCTTCTATCGACTTACGGTCCGGCTACTGGCAGATATCCGTCGACGACATGGACCGAGATAAGACTGCATTTATTACCGCTGACGGCCTTTATCAGTTCAAGGTGATGCCTTTCGGTCTCTGCAATGCGCCCGCCACCTTCGAACGAATGATGGACTCTTTGCTTCACGGGTTCAAGTGGTCCACCTGTTTGTGCTATCTGGACGACGTCATCCTTTACTCGCCGACATTTGACACGCATCTAGACTGTCTTTCAGCGATTCTTGACGTGTTTCGTCGTGCCGGTCTGCAGTTGAACTCGTAAAAATGTCACTTCGCTGGCCGCCAAAGCACCGTCCTTGGACACCTCGTGGAAGCCAGAGGCGTGCGACCTGATCCGGACAAAATTCGCGCCGTTACGAACTTTGCTGTTCCGAAGTCTACCAAGGACTTTCGTAGTTTCGTAGGGCTCTGCTCATATTTCCGACGCTTTGTGAACGATTTTGCGACTATCGCACGCCCCCTTACCGACCTCTTGAAGAAAGACGCCCCTATTTCTTGGAGACCTGACCATGCCGCATCTTTTTCGCAGCTCACTACTCTCCTTACCACGCCTCCGATTCTGGCCCACATTGACCCGTCTCCCTCAACGGAAGTTCGAGCTGACGCCACTGGTCAAGGCATAGGAGCAGTGTTAGCACAACGCCAACGTGGAAATGACCGCGTTATAGCCTATGCCAGCCGACTTATTCAATCACAGAGCGCGAGTGCCTCGGTCTTGTGTGGGCTGTTACGAAGTTTCGTCCCTACTTGTACGGACGCCCCTTCTGTGTCATCACTGATCACCACGCGCTCTGCTGGCTATCCTCACTCAAAGACCCCACGGGACGACTCGCTCGCTGGGCATTGCGCCTGCAAGAATATACCTTCTCCGTGGTATATAAGAAGGGACGCTTGCACCAGGATGCCGATTGTTTGTCCCGTCAACAAACCACGTCGACGAACCACGTCGACGAACCGGCTGATGCGGACGCCATCGCTTGCGTTTTCTCTGTCTCCCAGTTGCTTGAAATCGGCCACGAGCAACGCCGCGATCCTTCATTATGAGCCCTCATCGACCATCTAGAGTCAACGCCTGGCGACGCCCCTCCCCGGATGTTTCTCCTTAAGGAGGGGACATTATACCGCCGCAATCTCGATCCACATGGCCTTGACCTTCTGCTCGTAATTCCGTCACACCTGCGTTCGACTGTCCTCCAACAACTTCACGACGCTCCCTTGGCTGGACACTTGGACGTCTCGCGCACATACGACCGTCTACGCCGTCGATTCTTTAAGCCGGGTCTCGCCCGCTCCATGCGGCGCTACGATGCTGCTTGTGAGCCCTGTCAGCGTCGGAAAAAGTCCTCCGCACGTCCAGCTGGATGTCTCCAGCCGATTGACATCTCACCGGAACCCTTTTTCCGTGTTGGTGTAGACCTTCTTGAACCGTTTTGTTGTAAAACATGGTATCAAACCGCCGCGTCATGTGCGCGCTGTCAATGCGCAGGCGCCAAGTTCTTTTTCTATGTTCACTCCTCCTTTTCCCTTTCCCCTTTCGCTTTATATATACGTGCATTAAACACCTGTGCGTTGTTCTCGGCTAACCACTGGGTCGTCAACGTCTCCCTTCTTACATGACGGCAGCTACGCTGCCGCTGCTATGTTACAGTGGCGACGAGCCAGGAAGACACCCACGCAGTCAAGGTAGAACCCGACGCTAAGTACCCGCAGACAGCCGTACCGCTGACCACGATGGCCTCCCACATGCTTCCGAACTTCGACGACGTCGCAGATAAGTGGAAGCCTTACCTCATCGAAGTGGAAGCGTATTTTGAAGCTAATGCCATTTTGGATTCTACTAAGAAGAGGGCACTTCTAGTGGCTGCACTTAGCACGTTAACGATCCAAATCCTAATGGGAAGGATAGCACCTGCAAAGCCCAATGCCCTAAGCTATGACGAAGTAGTCAGGGTGTTAAATGACCACTATGACCCAAAACGCAACGAAATCGCTGAAAGTTTCCAGTTTTTCAACCGCTGTCAGCAGGAGAATGAATCCATTCATGATTTTTTCGTTGCAATTCGGCGCATAGCAGACAGCTGTAATTTTGGCGACTCGCTGAGCAGGCTACTTCGTGACAGAATTGTCTGTGGCGTGCGTTCAAAGGCCGTGCAAAAGCAACTTCTGTCAAAGAAGGAATTAACGCTAGAGGAAGCGGAGTCGATAGCAATAGCCGCTGAAACTGCCGAAAAAGACGCCAGGACAATGTCCGTAGACGTACCGCCTGTGCTTAAAGTGGAAGCACATCGCAAGCTACCACCGAGATCAAGCACGGAAAGCGCAGGGCGACTGGAGTGCGGAAGGTGTGGCAGTTTTAGACACGACAGCAACAGCTGTCGATGGGCTAAAGCCCTATGTTACTCTTTTGGTCAGAGGGGTCACTTGGCAAAAATGTGTCGCAGCCGCAATGGTAACGGTGTTCCCAGCAATCGGAGAGTCCATCACGCGAAAGCCTTGGCGGTGGAAGACGCCGTTTCAGAAGAGGACAACAGCGATAGTGCGCACATCTGGACGTTGGCGTCAGCACGAAAGAATGCTCTTCAGCCACCAATTAGGCGTACGTTTAGTTGGGGAGGCGTGGATTTATCCATGGAAGTAGATACTGGTTCCCCGGTGTGCGTAATATCGCGACAGCTTTTTGATAAACATCACAAATGCTGGCCAAGCTTGAAACCTTCACACGTGAAGCTATCCTGCTACAATAGAAGATTACCGGTGGTGGGCGAGCTTCAACTTTGTGTGAAATACCGCGATATTTCCGTTAACTCTGCCCATGTAGTGCTAGACTGCCCCGGACCAAGCTTGTGCGGCCGAGATCTGCTAATGCTCCTGGAACAAGCGGGCGTTCCGGTACTACAAGTGACGGGTGAAGGCGAGGCCACGGCGGATCAAGTGGACTGTCACAGGATCCATGCCATCTGCGACACATACCAGGACGTTTTCTCAGAAACTTTGGGGTTGATCAAGGGACCACCAGCCAGCCTCCTGCTGAAGGGCGACGCTGTTCCCAAATTCTGTAAGGCGAGACCTATTCCATATGCTCTACGTGACAAGGTATCGCAAGAACTTGACCGGTTAGTGTCGCTGGGTGTAATATCGCCAGTCAAGCATTCGAATTGGGTGAGGCCCATTGTACCCGTTCTGAAGAAAGATGGCTCGGTCAGAATTTGCGGTGATTTTAAAGCTACTCTAAATCCTGCTTGCGCCACGGAGCAGTATACCCACTTCCGGTAATTCAAGATATCTTTGCGTCATTAGGAGGAGGCCAGTTGTTCAGTACGCTCGACTTGCGGGATGCTTATAACCAGGTGCTTTTGGACGAGGACTCTCGGAAGCTTTGCGTTATCAACACTCACAAAGGCCTGTTTTGTTACAATAGGCTTCCGTTCGGCATTTCCTCGGCTCCCGCAATTTTCCAAAGAAAACTTGATACCATACTATCTGGGTTACCTGGCGTTCAGGCTTACTTGGATGATGTTCTAGTCGCGGAAAGGGTTGAAGACTGCGGAGCTCGATTGCAAATGGTGTTAGAACGGTTCAGAGAACACGGTGTGAAGCTCAGATACGATAAGTGTAAATTTAGCCAGCCATCTGTCGCTTATCTTGGGCATCGTATTGATCGTACCGGCCTTCACCCAACTGAGAAAAATGTAGATGCTATCATGAATGCCCCTAGTCCCCAAAACCTAAGTGAGCTGCGTTCGTTCCTTGGTATGATCTCGTTCTATTCAAAGTTTTTGCCGAATATGTCCGATACACTGTTCCCATTGTACCAGTTGCTAGAAAAAAACGCACGCTGGCAGTGGAAGTTATCACAGGAATCTGCATTTCGGAAGGCAAAGCATCATCTTAAAGGACGCCGAGGTACTTGTGCATTTTGATCCATCGAGGAAACTGAAGTTGGAATGTGACGCATCCGCTCGTGGTATAGGCGCTGTTCTTTTTCACACAATTGGAAGCACCAACAGACCAGTCGGGTTCCGTTCCCGAACCCTGACAAAAGCCGAAAGAAATTATTCTCAATTGGAACGTGAAGCACTGGCACTTGTTTTTGGGGTGACTAAGTTCCGGGATTACCTTTTAGGTCGAGAGTTCGTCCTCGTTAGCGACCACCAGCCACTTCTAGGACTGCTGAGGCCCGACCGCCAGACGCCTGCCATGGCTGCAGCTCGCATCCAACGCTGGGCCCTCTACCTGGGAGGCTACCGTTACAAGCTCGAATATGCTCCGGGAAGGCTGCTACTGAATGCGGATGCACTGAGCAGACTGCCTCTGCAGGGCTCCGATCTCGTCACGGAACCTGACCCTGAAGAGTACGTATTTTGTTTGAAAAGTCTAGATGAAGGGATAGTCACAACACGTGAGCTGAAGGAGCTGACCGCCAATGACTCAACCTTAGCTCGCGCAAAGCAAAACGTGTTACACGGGTGGCCGAAAGGCGCAGAACGACTTGACCCTTCCTTGGCTCCCTTTGCTGATCGCAAGTTATAGCTATCTCTGGCACACGATCTCGTCTATTGGGGACACCGTGTCGTCATACCTGTCGCAGCGCGTAAGCGCTTGCTACAATTATTGCATGAAACGCATCAGGGGTCCTCGGCAATGAAAACAGTTGCGCGGTCCTTGTTTTGGTGGCCAGGAATAGACCGCGAAGTAGAGCGCACGGCAGCTCAATGCGAGAACTGCATTGCCAATTTGCCTATGCCACCAGCGGCCCCGCCGTTAAGTTGGCCTCAAACGCAGGAGAGATGGTCGCGGGTTCACGTCGACTTTGCAGGACCAATAGAAGGTAAAATGGTTCTCGTGGTAGTAGATTCCCACACTAAGTGGATAGAAGCAGTGACGCTGAACCAGGCTACTTCGACAACCACCATTGACTGCCTGCGGGATATATTTAGCCATTTCGGGGTACCAAGAACCCTCGTATCTGACAATGGAACTCAGTTCACCAGCCAGGAATTTGCAACGTTTGCTGACAGGAACAACATTACACACCTAAGAACCGCACCCTATCACCCGCAATCAAACGGAGCGGCGGAGAGGGCAGCACGGACAATCAAGGATGGTCTCCGGAAGATGCGACGCGGAAAGCTGGAGCATAACCTTACACGTTTTTTGCTTAATTACAGAAGGACTCCCCAGAAAACCGGAAAGTCGCCATCGGAAATGCTGCTGGGGTACCAGATACGATCGCGCCTGGACACCTGCTTCCCTGCGGCGACTGTGTCTAATTCTAAAAAGGAAAACGACGAGTGGTTGCCTCCAACGGACTGTAGTGTACATGTCCGCAACTACGGGTCAAATGGTAAATGGATACCAGGACGGGTAACAGCGACATCGGGAGGACGGATGATCACAGTGGAGACTCCTCAAGCAATCGTGCGGCGTCACATCGACCAAGTGCGCACCCGCACTGAATCGTCTCCAGATGAACCACCAGGAACCGACCCAGGCTTGATCAGCAGAGACCGTACTCAGAGCGCACCGCCACTCTGCCAAGAGCCATCCGCGAGCCCCGAAGACGCGGGAGAATCTTCACCCCAGGAAGCGTTTCGAGACCTGGACCACCAGATACCTGTTCCACCACTCGTGGCATCCGGGGCAGACCAAGTACCCATGCAACCTGTTCGACGCTCCACAAGATCCCGCAAACCAGTGCAGCGTTTTTAAGAGGGAAGAAATGTTGTAAAACATGGTATCAAACCGCCGCGTCATGTGCGCGCTGTCAATGCGCAGGCGCCAAGTTCTTTTTCTATGTTCACTCCTCCTTTTCCCTTTCACCTTTCGCTTTATATATACGTGCATTAAACACCTGTGCGTTGTTCTCGGCTAACCACTGGGTCGTCAACGTCTCCCTTCTTACATGACGGCAGCTACGCTGCCGCTGCTATGTTACACGTTTCCTTTCTCGGGCTCCGAAAATAAATGGGTCGCCGTCGCTACTGTGTATGCGACGCGGTATGCAATCACCAGAGCCCTTCCGACAAGTTGTGCTACTGACGTTGCTGACTTTCTGCTCTATGACATCATTTTAGTGCACGGTGCTCCACGCCACTTACTCACTGACCGTGGTCGCAGCTTTCTGTCGGCAGTCGTCCAGGACATCCTCCGCCTCTGCTCGACAAAGCACAAGTTCAGCACGTCCTACCACCCACAGAACAACGGCCTCACGGAGCGCCTCAACCGGACCATCATCGACATGCTTTCAATGTACGTTGTGACCGACCACCACGACTGGGCTCTTCACTTACCATGTGTGACGTTCGCGTATAATTCATCACGTCACGACACCACCGGCTATTCACCATTCTATCTCCTATATGGCCGCGAACCCGCGTTGCCCTTGGACACTTTGTTGCCCTCGGCCACACGTTCAACGACTGAATACGCCCGCGACGCGATCGCACACGCCGACCACGCGCGCCAGCTCGCCCGCACCCGTCTCGAGGCCTCACAGGAGCATCAGAGACACCTCTATGATTGCCACCATCGCGACGTGCACTTTACTCCGTGTTCTCTGGTGCTTCTCTGGTCACCCATTCGACGTGTGGGCCTTTCAGAAAAGCTGCTGTCGCGCTACACTGCCCCATACCGTGTGGTGCGACACGTGACCGATGTCACGTATAAAGTCATGCCCGCCGACCTGTCAGCGTCATTGTCGGCTGCAAGTGACATCGTTCACGTGGCGAGACTGAAGCGATACCAGACACCTTTCACCGCGGATGTGTAGATTAAGCACCGGGACGTTGCTTCTACTGCCGGGGGTGATGCTACGGAACAGCCGCCACAGTGAGGCTGCACTGAGGATGAATAAGACGACGTGGGCCCGCTTGATATAGCGTCGCCATTTTGGTCTTTCTTTAGCTTCCTTTCTATCCTTCCCTGTAAGTGATTTGTATATAGTATTGGGCTCCAGCTACGCGTAACAATATAAAATACGTCATTAACAATGCTAATGCGATGCTAGGGTACTTATGGCGCAATTTTCCTAAGTACCGTTTACTTCAACACTAAGCTTTACAAGGCTCTAATACGCTCGAAACATGTATATGCACCTGCAATATGGGATCCTAGTAGCGTTAATCTTATTATTTATTGTACTCGTTTCATTCCTTCTCAATATAACCGTACCACGAGTAATTCAATGAAAACTAACATATCCGTTATTCCCAGCTAACCGCCGCAATGTCGCCAGTCTTTTGCTATTTCATAAAAGTTTCTTCCTGCAGTGGACATCAAATAGGTTGATGGTGATGATGATGTTGATGATGATGATGATGATGATGATGATGATGTTGATGAAATGTTTCCAGCACACCATATTTCACGACGACTTCATACTTCGACACCTCAGTACATTTGACACTGGGTTGATCATCGCAGTAAGGTAGGAATTTATTCATGTTATGCGAACTGTTTCTTTCAATCTTTCATCCTTCATACATCTCAGGAACGGAACCATCTTCTCTAAAGTACGTTAGCCATCATGAATAACCAACTTGTTTGCAGCACGTTAGCTAACATTGTATGCTCAAGATAATCATTAGGTTACCAGAACTCACTGCACTTGCATGACAGTCAGTCAGTCAGTCGGTCGGTCGGTCGGTCGGTCGGTCAGTCAGTCAGTCAGTCAGTTCATGGTTCTAGGTGAAGAGTTCAGAAACATACCTTGCAGAACAATAATCACTCTTTTGTCCGTCTTCCTGAAAAGAGAAATAATGAAATCATGACAAACATGCAAGCAGAAGAAAGGGTGAAGCAATAGTTTGTGAAATAAATGAACAAATCATGGTTCTAGGTGAAGAGTTCAGAAGCATACCTTGTGAGGATTCTGGCCCAGCGGTGACACATCTAATGCCTTGTATGTCCAGACACAATAAAGTCCAAAGGGGCGAACAAATATGAGCAGAGTCTTGGAGGCTGTAGTAGAAAGAAAAAAGAGCCTTAATTACTTTGGCGGAAGTGTGGGTGATGTGGTTCATGTATGACTAAGAGCAGTACACAAAGCGCTCCATGACGGAAACACACACACACAGAAACACACACACGCAACACTGTTTTGAGTGCGGATTTCTTTCAATGATGCCTGTGTGTGGGCTATGCTTAGTGAAGCCTCGATGGGATGAAATTTTCTGGCACCTGATAAGTAATAAAAACTAATTTTGTTATGTACCAAATGCAAATAATCCAACTATCACCGGAAGTCGATTTGCACTAATGTGCAGTGAACTTGTCGCAGCGTATCATTTATGTAGAAACAGTGAAAAATATTTATTATTTATGCTGTACAACGTGTTGAGAATTTTAGCAACGTGACAAAATAACAAGAGCTTTGTTTCAGTTCCCTTTGAATAGCAATAACTTTACTATTATTATTTTCCACTTTTAAGGAATGACTACCGAAATCTATTTAATCCACCTAGCAAACAAAGAGAAGTTGACAATGCGAAGCAGTGCTATTTTACTCACCGGTGGGCCCACCCGGACGTTAGGTTAATCCATTTTCGAGGGTAGTTTCCAAATGAACTTTGCCTGATTCCAGCGGCGAATTTTCAAGCTAGCTGGCACATCTTTTAAAAGCAAATCATCATTACGCGGCCAGACGCAGCAGATCAAACCGTTAATGCAACCGTTATCGCAGTGAAACGCCGCAGCTTATAAAATTCAGTCTGTAAGCATGTTCGCTTGGTGGCGGCTATCGAATGTGTGACGGATAAGCTGACTGAGACATTATTGTTATCGAATTAAAATGAACCTGCGTGATGCTGCTTAAAAAAAAAACGACCACCCTGTTCGCAAAAATTACCGCCGTAGAATTTGAATCAGTGAATGGCATGTACTGTGATCGATACCAGTGGGCTGCTGCATATCTGACTTCAGTGAAGTCTCAAAACTTTTATTAAAGTAATAAAACACAAACTTTAATAGGAGAAGTCCCCCAAAAACAGCTGTCTACTGATTTTGTAACAAAATGACATGTTATCTACGTTTGTCGGTTATTATATGTACACTTATAGATCAAATATTTAGCTGCGTTTAGTAACCGCTACGAAAAAAAAATACAATTTAATGTATGGGTCCAAATTACAGTAGCTCCACTTAGGGGCTTCGTGCTGAAAAGCGCCGCGGTTGATTTTTCGCCCTCTGGGGCGATCGGTAGAACTTCAGAGTGTGCGGTGCCTGGTGGAACCACAAGGGACAGAGAACGCTCTCACATGGGAGCACGTATTTAGCGGCCACAAAGGGAAAGAGACCGCTTTCACTTCGAAGAGCGCTTGTAGCGGCCCCTTTTGTCTAAAAACATGTCTCTGGGACGTATACCTGTCCGATAAGGGGATAGGGACTCATTTTCACTACGAAGTTCCCACGGGACGGCCGCGAGTAGTTCGTACGCTCGAGGAACAGCGAATGTACGAGGAACGACGCCGAGAGCAGCGGCGGGAATGTAATAGTCGACGTCGCGGTGGGACGGGCAGACGGTGAGAGGGCAGAATTATGACTGGTGTGGCCATGGGTGTGACACAAGTCTGTTGCCAGACTTTGAAGTCAATGTTGCCAGACGGCCTTCCGAATTTGGCAGGGGAAAACACCGTCAAATACAGCGGACGCAGCGGCTCTGCTTCCGAGGCACACAGAGTTGCCAGATGAGGAACACAACACACACGCACCCTCTCAGCTCCCAATATTACCGTAACGTTACTGTATAACCCGCTCCCTTTGGAGTCAATTGCTAGTTGCGGGCTTTGTATAACTTTCATCGCTGCGCGCGCTATGCCTGCTACTTACTGGTAGACGCTTTCACTGGATCTGAAATTGAGGCACATCGTACAGAACTCGGGGCGATTTCTTTCGATGCACTCGATTCCCGCAACAGCATGACGTGGTTGCTTTGCCTTGCTTCCACAGAGGTAACCTCAATCGCGACCCCTTCACTACGCTTGTTTATGACGCATAGCACAATTGTTAGGTGGCTGTTTTGCTGGATCTGAAACTTCTACGCATCGTAGAACACTCGGGGTGCGATTGCCGCAACGGCATCACGCGCTTGTTTGCCTTGCTTCCACAGAGGTAACCTCAATCCCGACCCCTTCGCTACGCTTGTTTATGACGCATCGCACAATTGTTAGGTGGCTGTTTTGCTGGATCTGAAACGTCTACGCATCGTAGAACACTCGGGGTGCGATTGCCGCAACGGCATCACGCGCTTGTTTGCCTTGCTTCCACAGAGGTAACCTCAATCCCGACCCCTTCGCTACGCTTGTTTATGACGCATCGCACAATTGTTAGGTGGCTGTTTTGCTGGATCTGAAACTTCTACGCATCGTAGAACACTCGGGGTGCGATTGCCGCAACGGTATCACGCGCTTGTTTGCCTTGCTTCCACAGAGGTAACCTCAATCCCGACCCCTTCGCTACGCTTGTTTATGACGCATCGCACAATTGTTAGGTGGCTGTTTTGCTGGATCTGAAACTTCTACGCATCGTAGAACACTCGGGGTGCGATTGCCGCAACGGCATCACGCGCTTGTTTGCCTTGCTTCCACAGAGGTAACCTCAATCCGGACCCCTTCGCTGCGCTTGTTTATGACGCATCGCACAATTGTTAGGTGGCTGTTTTGCTGGATCTGAAACTTCTACGCATCGTAGAACACTCGGGGTGCGATTGCCGCAACGGCATGACCCACTTGCTTTGCCTTGCTTCCACAGAGGTAACTCAATCCCGACCCCTTCGCTGCGCGCGTTTAGGACGCGTCGCACAACTGTTAGGTGGCCTTTTTATGCGAAGCATAGTACTAGAGCTCAACCCAGCTCCTCAAACGCGGCGGTGTCGCCTTCAATACCACGTGACACCGTGACATCACGACAGAGGAGAAACGGGGCTCCCACTCGCGCCGTCGCTCGCGGCGTCGCGGCGGTATATAAGCAGCTGCGCTTGCCTCTGCTAGACACTCACGAGGTGAGATGCCTCCTGGAGACAGAGCTGCTCGTTGGAATGAGAAGCGAAGGTTGCGGCGTGCTACAGCTCTGTTTCTAGGTGGCTTTGCTACGGCGCAGCGACTACGCGCCCCGCATCGGACGCGGTGAGCGTCGAGCAACGCAGCGTTCGGCGCGACAACGAAATGTGCGCCTGAGCAAGCGCCGCTGTCACAGTTGTCGGACGATACTACCGCTGTCAAGCAGATGTAGGAGTCGTCGGACTACCTCGCCGCTGCCACCATTTGAAGGAGTCGAAGGTCGTAGATGAGGAACTCGGTTAAAAGGATTTATTTACAGGATTTGACATTTTAAGACAAGATACATTGGTAGTCTAGCGCGACTCCCATATGGAGCCCGCAAGATTAACCTTCAGCAAGCAGCATTCGAGCACACAGCTCCTTACGATGAGCACGACACGAGCACTCTCTAGCAGTCGGCAAACGCTGCTTATAAGCTCTCCGCTTGACGTCATAGTTCGACGTCATCGCTCGGCGTGGACGGAGTGCGAGTGGTCGGAAACGTTCGTCCAATCATTGTAAACTCGCCGCCGCCCCGCAGTACAGCCCACACACACAAAGGCTAACACGTTCGAGCCTACACACACAAAGGCTAACACGTTCGAGAGCCAAGTGGACGGAAATGTTCGTGTTGCACACACACACAGCTCTCAGTGCCGCACAGCTCTCGGTGTTGACGTCAGAGGGCTTCGTGGAACTCTGCTCCGTACCACATTCCTGAGCTGACCGCGCGCCACGTGGCTGCCGGTCACCGGCAGTTCTCGGAAGGGCGTCTCGTCTGGTGGGCTTGGAACACGTGCAGCGGGCTGAAAGCCGGCACGTTGCCACCCCGTACGGCCATCCCTAACAGCTCCTCCATGGCCCGGAAAATCTCGCCTGGCCAGTGCTGGCAACCGCTGGGCAGGAAGAGAATGGCTGGCGAGCAAGATGACGGCTTTGCTCTCTGCAACACCTGCGTACTTGGAATGCCTTCAACCATCTTACAACAACTGGCACAGAAGAGTCGACCCGGCAACACAATACCGCTCAGCGTTCAAACGCCCGGAATTAGCTGCTAACCCACCAGGCCTCCTATCACAATTTCCATGCAAGTCACTCAACTGGAAATCCCAAATTTTGCCCCAAAATTTCGTGCCACCAAAGCGAGCGTTCACGTTCCTCCTGAGTTCGACCAAACCTGACCGTCGCGCTGCAGACGAGTAAAGGTTTACGCAGAATTAAACCGAAGCCTTTCAAATACCAATACTCAAACATAACTTCAGCAGCCTAACTTCGCGAACAGCCTATTCTTACCCAATCGCAGTGGCGTACTTATTTCATGTACTGCTGCCACTGAACCGTCTGGCCAACTCCACAGGTACGTCAGCACAAACGCGCTGAATTTGAGGTCCCTATTCCGAACACGTGCTTGCATCATACAAAGATTTCATCACGCTGACTCACATTTGTTCCTTTAATCCACACAGGACACGTTCCTTAAACAAACAACCACTCTTTCGTAACTTACGCAACACACAGGAACCTCTTAACAAATGTGTCTTTTACTAACTAGCTCTTCGCACGCGTACTAGAGAAGTCAGAATACGGCTGCCCTCGACACACACGAGCAACCTAGTCATCAACGTTCTGCTTCCTTCCGTCCGCACAGGACACGCGCTAATGGACCTAAGAGCTCTTCTCAGTGCAAATCACGCACTTACTGAAAATCTACGCGCTTAACCTTAAAATTCAAAAAGCAGTTAAAAAGAAAGAAGGTTAAATAACACGCGCGTTACGATAGGCCTCTCAACGATAACCTTGACGTTCAGGTTACTCAGGTACACAAAAAAAGAAAGCCTGTATCCTTATTAATGAACACCTTGCGAGACTACAGGTTTACTTTAAACGCGTCTTTCAAATCTCGAGCTTCTCAAACAAATCATAAACAGAGCTCATACCTTACATATTGAAAGAAATGCTAGACTCAAATCGCGAAAATTTGCAAATGTTCAAAAATAAAACAAAACACGTGTCACTTCTACGGAAGCTCTCCTGGCTTCCCGTTCCCGATTGCTTACGACTGACTAATACTTTCAGCCGGACTCGGGGGGGTCGCGTACCGAAAGCTACTCTGGCTACGGAGGAACAACAAAAGGGCTGACTCACTATCAGCTCCCCGAAGACGTTACGGTCTCCTGCCAATTTGCGTCCTCCCGCCCTGCTTTCAACAGGACCTCGACTGACCACGTCGCTACTCCCCACCTGGTCTCGTCCTGCCACCTTGCGCTTCTTTGTACTGCACGCTGAGCTTCGAAGAGAACGACGGAACGACGAGGAATTTGACTGCCCCGTGCCCTTTGTCCGCGTCCGTGCAGAACAAGCTTCTCGGTCCCCCTTTGACCGGTGGCTCGAACTTGTTCGATGCGTCAACATCGTCCGTGACGACCGCACCTTTCTTTTCTCCGCGCCCTGCCTTTTCGCGCTTGTCGCCGTCTTTGGCTTCGCTACATTAGCCACCGCATTCCGATCTTTTCGGCGCTTCTTTCTGCGGCGCTTTCTCCTCGAACTCTCTTTCATGCCGTCATCTCGCGCCTCGTGCTGGCCGTTACACATTTCGTCGGCCCAGATCGGTCTCTTACCCGCACAGTCTGATTGATTTTCATTTAAATCAACATTCTCTCTGCCTCGACTGGCGGACAGCTCAACCGACTCTGGCACAATGCAGCAGGCTTTACTCGAGTTATGCAACTCGCACTCTTGCGAACTGCCCTCTACTGCATTGCCCAGCTCACGCTGTGCATCGACACACAATCCGTCGGTCTCGATCGCTGTCTCACGCGCACAGTCTGAATGATTAATAACTGAATCATCCCTCTCTAGGCTACCTAGACTGGCGAAGAGCCGCACCGATCCCTGGACAATGCAGTTGTTCTCTCGTGAGCTACGGAGCTCGCCATCCCGAGCACTACTCTCAACTGCACCGTCCAGCTGGCACTTCTCTTCTGCACGCAGATCTGACTCGACATGGGTGCTCGCGTCTGTCAAGTCAACAGTACCCTGTACCTCGCTAACGACCTTGATACCATGAGATGCGACGCACACACGCGGTAACTGTGCCAAATTGTTCGCAGCTGGCCTAGCTGTCGCTACAGTCCTCTGTCGGGACAGAACTTCGTCGCTCTCACTCTGGCCTTCAACGGCCTCTGCTGCCACTAAGGCATCGTTAGCTGCTAACACTTCGAGTTTACTTATGAACGTGTTGCTATTCTCACAGGTACTACTACTCTCGGCTTTCGACTGAAATCTGCTGTCGACATCCTGCCACTTTCGCTGCGTCCAGCCTAGAGATTTTTCAAGCCGCTGTTGACTTTGTTCGATTAACTGCTCGAAACCTTCAATCTTTATGTTCAATGCCTCAATGTACTGCCTTCTCACTTCTGTTAGACCTTCTTCCTGTTAAATGCTTTTCAGTTTCTGCCTTGCTTTTTCCTGTTCTTGCTTGAATTCATCCTGTTCTTGCCTAATTGCTTCCTGTTCCCGCTTCGTACTTAGAATTCGTTTGCCCATTTATTCTATGAATTTTGAATCATTATTACTTTCTAGAATTGCCTTACGAATTTCTGCTTCCGTCAAGTCCTCCTCTACGTTTACCTCGATCTCCTCACACAACCACAACAGGTCAGCTCTCGTCAAACACATTAGGACCATGGTCGCTACTTTAAGCTTTGGTTCTGCTGTCACACAATACTTGCTGCGATACCCACGCAAATCAAAATACAAGTAAAAGATCCCCAGCGAATCAAATCCAAGAACACAGTGAAATTGAAGCCTGGTAAATCTTACAGCCAAAACCAAACGCTTACCCACTGAAGCAGCACCATATCACCAGTCCTTTGCCGCCGTATCCAGTCAGTTGCAAGAGGTGGTCGCCCAAGTCGCCTCCAACTTGATCAGGATGCCGGTCGGTCACCATGTGCCAACGTCCGTCAGCTGCCGTTGCTGTCTCCGAGTCGTAGGCCGATCTAGGAGCCGTAGTCGGATCCCTCCGCTGCCATTCAGTTGTCAGGGTTGTCGGAGTTGCAGCGGTCGTACTTGTAGGACGATCGGAGGAACTTGGGGTGGCAGGACCAGGCGAGCAGGATTTAATGGCAGTCTTTACATTTAAAACATGAGGTACATTGGCAGTCTAGCGCGACTCCCATATGGAGCCCGCAAGATCAACCTTCAGCAAACGGCATTCGAGCACACAGCTCACTAATACATTTTCAGCATAACAACGAGCACTCAGCTCCTTACGATGAGCACGACACGAGCACTCTCTAGCAGTCGGCAAACGCTACTTATAAGCTCCCGCTTGACGTCATAGTTCGACGTCATCGCTCGGCGTGGACGGAGTGCGAGTGGTCGGAAACGTTCGTCCAATCGTAAACTTGCCGCCGCCCTGCAGTACAGCCCACACACACAAAGGCTAACACGTTCGAGCCTACACACACAAAGGTTAACACGTTCGAGAGCCAAGTGGACGGAAATGTTCGTGTTGCACACACACACAGCTCTCAGTGCCGCACAGCTCTCGGTGTTGACGTCAGAGGGCTTCGTGGAACTCTGCTCCGTACCACATTCCTGAGCTGACGGCGCGCCACGTGGCTCCCCGTCATCGGCAGTTCCCGGAAGGGCGTCTCGTCTGGTGGGCTTGGAACACGTGCAGCGGGCTGAAAGCCGGCACTTTGCCACCCCGTACGGCCATTCCTAACACCGCACGCCTGAGCCGACGCCGACGACACCGGCTTTTCTGCGACACGAGCTCCTTAACGCTGTCGCGTTAAAATAAAGGCTAGTATGCTACGCATCCTGGGCTTAACCTTAGCTAAGCCACAGCCAGTTTTTTTTGCTGGATCTGAATCTCCTACGCATCGTAGAACACTCGGGGCGCGATTGCCGCAACGGCATGACGCGCTTGCTTTGCCGTGCTTCCACAGAGGTAACTCAATCCCGACCCCTTCACTGCGCGCGTTTAGGACGCGTCGAACAACTGTTAGGTGGCTGTTTTGCTGGATCCGAAACTCCTACGCATCGTAGAACACTTGGGGTGCGATTGCCGCAACGGCATGACCCACTTGCTTTGCCTTGCTTCCACAGAGGTAACTCAATCCCGACGCCTTCGCTGCGCGCGTTAAGGACGCGTCGAACAACTGTTAGGTGGCTGTTTTGCTGGATCTGAAACTCCTACGCATCGTAGAACACTTGGGGTGCGATTGCCGCAACGGCATGACCCACTTGCTTTGCCTTGCTTCCACAGAGGTAACTCAATCCCGACCCCTTCGCTGCGCGCGTTAAGGACGCGTCGAACAACTGTTAGGTGGCTGTTTTGCTGGATCTGAAACTCCTACGCATCGTAGAACACTTGGGGTGCGATTGCCGCAACGGCATGACCCACTTGCTTTGCCTTGCTTCCACAGAGGTAACTCAATCCCGACCCCTTCGCTGCGCGCGTTAAAACGCGTCGAACAACTGTTAGGTGGCTGTTTTGCTGGATCTGAAACTCCTACGCATCGTAGAACATTCGGGGTGCGATTGCCGCAACGGCATGACGCGCGTGTTTGCCTTGCTTCCACAGAGGTTCCTCAATCCCGACGCCTTCGCTGCGCGCGTTTAGGACGCGTCGAACAACTGTTAGACGGCTGTTTTGCTGGATCCGAAACTCCTACGCATCGTAGAACACTCGGGGTGCGATTGCCGCAGCGGCATGACGCGCTTGTTTGCCTTGATTCCACAGAGGTAACTCAATCCCGACGCCTTCGCTGCGCGCGTTTAGGACGCGTCGAACAACTGTTAGGTGGCTGTTTTGCTGGATCTTAAACTCCTACGCATCGTAGAACATTCGGGGTGCGATTGCCGCAACGGCATGACGCGCTTGTTTGCCTTGCTTCCACAGAGGTTACTCAATCCCGAGGCTTTCGCTGTGCGCGTTTAGGACGCGTCGCACAACTGTTAGGTGGCTTTTTTTGCTGGATCTGAAACTCCTACGCATCGTAGAACACTCGGGGCGCGATTGCCGCAACGGCATGACGCGCTTGTTTGCCTTGCTTCCACAGAGGTTACTCAATCCCGAGGCTTTCGCTGTGCGCGTTTAGGACGCGTCGCACAACTGTTAGGTGGCTTTTTTTGCTGGATCTGAAACTCCTACGCATCGTAGAACACTCGGGGCGCGATTGCCGCAACGGCATGACGCGCTTGTTTGCCTTGCTTCCACAGAGGTTACTCAATCCCGAGGCTTTCGCTGTGCGCGTTTAGGACGCGTCGCACAACTGTTAGGTGGCTTTTTTTGCTGGATCTGAAACTCCTACGCATCGTAGAACACTCGGGGCGCGATTGCCGCAACGGCATGACGCGCTTGTTTGCCTTGCTTCCACAGAGGTTACTCAATCCCGAGGCTTTCGCTGTGCGCGTTTAGGACGCGTCGCACAACTGTTAGGTGGCTTTTTTTGCTGGATCTGAAACTCCTACGCATCGTAGAACACTCGGGGCGCGATTGCCGCAACGGCATGACGCGCTTGTTTGCCTTGCTTCCACAGAGGTTACTCAATCCCGAGGCTTTCGCTGTGCGCGTTTAGGACGCGTCGCACAACTGTTAGGTGGCTTTTTTTGCTGGATCTGAAACTCCTACGCATCGTAGAACACTCGGGGCGCGATTGCCGCAACGGCATGACGCGCTTGTTTGCCTTGCTTCCACAGAGGTAACTCAATCCCGAGGCTTTCGCTGTGCGCGTTTAGGATGCGTCGCACAACTGTTAGGTGGCTTTTTTTGCTGGATCTGAAACTCCTACGCATCGTAGAACACTCGGGGCGCGATTGCCGCAACGGCATGACGCGCTTGTTTGCCCTGCTTCCACAGAGGTTACTCAATCCCGAGGCTTTCGCTGTGCGCGTTTAGGACGCGTCGCACAACTGTTAGGTGGCTTTTTTTGCTGGATCTGAAACTCCTACGCATCGTAGCACACTCGGGGCGTTATTGCCGCAACGGCATGACCCACTTGCTTTGCCTTGCTTCCACAGAGGTAACTCAATCCCGACCCCTTCGCTGCGCGCGTTTAGGGCGCGTCGCACAACTGTTAGGCGGCTTTTTTTGCTGGATCTGAAACTCCTACGCATCGTAGAACACTCGGGGCGCGATTGCCGCAACGGCATGACGCGTTTGTTTGCCTTGCTTCCACAGAGGTTACTCAATCCCGAGGCTTTCGCTGTGCGCGTTTAGGACGCGTCGCACAACTGTTAGGCGGCTTTTTTTGCTGGATCTGAAACTCCTACGCATCGTAGAACACTCGGGGCGCGATTGCCGCAACGGCATGACGCGTTTGTTTGCCTTGCTTCCACAGAGGTTACTCAATCCCGAGGCTTTCGCTGTGCGCGTTTAGGGCGCGTCGCACAACTGTTAGGCGGCTTTTTTTGCTGGATCTGAAACTCCTACGCATCGTAGAACACTCGGGGCGCGATTGCCGCAACGGCATGACGCGTTTGTTTGCCTTGCTTCCACAGAGGTTACTCAATCCCGAGGCTTTCGCTGTGCGCGTTTAGGGCGCGTCGCACAACTGTTAGGCGGCTTTTTTTGCTGGATCTGAAACTCCTACGCATCGTAGAACACTCGGGGCGCGATTGCCGCAACGGGATGACGCGTTTGTTTGCCTTGCTTCCACAGAGCTTACTCAATCCCGAGGCTTTCGCTGTGCGCGTTTAGGGCGCGTCGCACAACTGTTAGGCGGCTTTTTTTGCTGGATCTGAAACTCCTACGCATCGTAGAACACTCGGGGCGCGATTGCCGCAACGGCATGACGCGTTTGTTTGCCTTGCTTCCACAGAGGTAACTCAATCCCGACCCCTTCGCTGCGCGCGTTTAGGACGCGTCGCACAACTGTTAGGTGGCTTTTTTTGCTGGATCTGAAACTCCTACGCATCGTAGAACACTCGGGGCGCGATTGCCGCAACGGCATGACGCGCTTGTTTGCCTTGCTTCCACAGAGGTTACTCAATCCCGAGGCTTTCGCTGTGCGCGTTTAGGACGCGTCGCACAACTGTTAGGTGGCTTTTTTTGCTGGATCTGAAACTCCTACGCATCGTAGCACACTCGGGGCGTTATTGCCGCAACGGCATGACCCACTTGCTTTGCCTTGCTTCCACAGAGGTAACTCAATCCCGACCCCTTCGCTGCGCGCGTTTAGGACGCGTCGCACAACTGTTAGGTGGCTTTTTTTGCTGGATCTGAAACTCCTACGCATCGTAGAACACTCGGGGCGCGATTGCCGCAACGGCATGACGCGTTTGTTTGCCTTGCTTCCACAGAGGTTACTCAATCCCGAGGCTTTCGCTGTGCGCGTTTAGGGCGCGTCGCACAACTGTTAGGCGGCTTTTTTTGCTGGATCTGAAACTCCTACGCATCGTAGAACACTCGGGGCGCGATTGCCGCAACGGCATGACGCGTTTGTTTGCCTTGCTTCCACAGAGGTTACTCAATCCCGAGGCTTTCGCTGTGCGCGTTTAGGACGCGTCGCACAAATGTTAGGTGGCTTTTTTTGCTGGATCTGAAACTCCTACGCATCGTAGCACACTCGGGGCGTTATTGCCGCAACGGCATGACCCACTTGCTTTGCCTTGCTTCCACAGAGGTAACTCAATCCCGACCCCTTCGCTGCGCGCGTTTAGGGCGCGTCGCACAACTGTTAGGCGGCTTTTTTTGCTGGATCTGAAACTCCTACGCATCGTAGAACACTCGGGGCGCGATTGCCGCAACGGCATGACGCGTTTGTTTGCCTTGCTTCCACAGAGGTTACTCAATCCCGAGGCTTTCGCTGTGCGCGTTTAGGACGCGTCGCACAACTGTTAGGTGGCTTTTTTTGCTGGATCTGAAACTCCTACGCATCGTAGAACACTTGGGGTGCGATTGCCGCAACGGCATGACCCACTTGCTTTGCCTTGCTTCCACAGAGGTAACTCAATCCCGACGCCTTCGCTGCGCGCGTTAAGGACGCGTCGAACAACTGTTAGGTGGCTGTTTTGCTGGATCTGAAACTCCTACGCATCGTAGAACACTTGGGGTGCGATTGCCGCAACGGCATGACCCACTTGCTTTGCCTTGCTTCCACAGAGGTAACTCAATCCCGACCCCTTCACTGCGCGCGTTTAGGACGCGTCGAACAACTGTTAGGTGGCTGTTTTGCTGGATCCGAAACTCCTACGCATCGTAGAACACTTGGGGTGCGATTGCCGCAACGGCATGACCCACTTGCTTTGCCTTGCTTCCACAGAGGTAACTCAATCCCGACCCCTTCGCTGCGCGCGTTAAGGACGCGTCGAACAACTGTTAGGTGGCTGTTTTGCTGGATCTGAAACTCCTACGCATCGTAGAACACTTGGGGTGCGATTGCCGCAACGGCATGACCCACTTGCTTTGCCTTGCTTCCACAGAGGTAACTCAATCCCGACCCCTTCGCTGCGCGCGTTAAAACGCGTCGAACAACTGTTAGGTGGCTGTTTTGCTGGATCTGAAACTCCTACGCATCGTAGAACATTCGGGGTGCGATTGCCGCAACGGCATGACGCGCGTGTTTGCCTTGCTTCCACAGAGGTTACTCAATCCCGACGCCTTCGCTGCGCGCGTTTAGGACGCGTCGAACAACTGTTAGGTGGCTGTTTTGCTGGATCCGAAACTCCTACGCATCGTAGAACACTTGGGGTGCGATTGCCGCAACGGCATGACCCACTTGCTTTGCCTTGCTTCCACAGAGGTAACTCAATCCCGACGCCTTCGCTGCGCGCGTTAAGGACGCGTCGAACAACTGTTAGGTGGCTGTTTTGCTGGATCTGAAACTCCTACGCATCGTAGAACACTTGGGGTGCGATTGCCGCAACGGCATGACCCACTTGCTTTGCCTTGCTTCCACAGAGGTAACTCAATCCCGACCCCTTCGCTGCGCGCGTTAAGGACGCGTCGAACAACTGTTAGGTGGCTGTTTTGCTGGATCTGAAACTCCTACGCATCGTAGAACACTTGGGGTGCGATTGCCGCAACGGCATGACCCACTTGCTTTGCCTTGCTTCCACAGAGGTAACTCAATCCCGACCCCTTCGCTGCGCGCGTTAAAACGCGACGAACAACTGTTAGGTGGCTGTTTTGCTGGATCTGAAACTCCTACGCATCGTAGAACATTCGGGGTGCGATTGCCGCAACGGCATGACGCGCGTGTTTGCCTTGCTTCCACAGAGGTTACTCAATCCCGACGCCTTCGCTGCGCGCGTTTAGGACGCGTCGAACAACTGTTAGACGGCTGTTTTGCTGGATCCGAAACTCCTACGCATCGTAGAACACTCGGGGTGCGATTGCCGCAGCGGCATGACGCGCTTGTTTGCCTTGATTCCACAGAGGTAACTCAATCCCGACGCCTTCGCTGCGCGCGTTTAGGACGCGTCGAACAACTGTTAGGTGGCTGTTTTGCTGGATCTTAAACTCCTACGCATCGTAGAACATTCGGGGTGCGATTGCCGCAACGGCATGACGCGCTTGTTTGCCTTGCTTCCACAGAGGTTACTCAATCCCGAGGCTTTCGCTGTGCGCGTTTAGGACGCGTCGCACAACTGTTAGGTGGCTTTTTTTGCTGGATCTGAAACTCCTACGCATCGTAGAACACTCGGGGCGCGATTGCCGCAACGGCATGACGCGCTTGTTTGCCTTGCTTCCACAGAGGTTACTCAATCCCGAGGCTTTCGCTGTGCGCGTTTAGGACGCGTCGCACAACTGTTAGGTGGCTTTTTTTGCTGGATCTGAAACTCCTACGCATCGTAGAACACTCGGGGCGCGATTGCCGCAACGGCATGACGCGCTTGTTTGCCTTGCTTCCACAGAGGTTACTCAATCCCGAGGCTTTCGCTGTGCGCGTTTAGGACGCGTCGCACAACTGTTAGGTGGCTTTTTTTGCTGGATCTGAAACTCCTACGCATCGTAGAACACTCGGGGCGCGATTGCCGCAACGGCATGACGCGCTTGTTTGCCTTGCTTCCACAGAGGTTACTCAATCCCGAGGCTTTCGCTGTGCGCGTTTAGGACGCGTCGCACAACTGTTAGGTGGCTTTTTTTGCTGGATCTGAAACTCCTACGCATCGTAGAACACTCGGGGCGCGATTGCCGCAACGGCATGACGCGCTTGTTTGCCTTGCTTCCACAGAGGTTACTCAATCCCGAGGCTTTCGCTGTGCGCGTTTAGGACGCGTCGCACAACTGTTAGGTGGCTTTTTTTGCTGGATCTGAAACTCCTACGCATCGTAGCACACTCGGGGCGTTATTGCCGCAACGGCATGACCCACTTGCTTTGCCTTGCTTCCACAGAGGTAACTCAATCGCGACCCCTTCGCTGCGCGCGTTTAGGGCGCGTCGCACAACTGTTAGGCGGCTTTTTTGCTGGATCTGAAACTCCTACGCATCGTAGAACACTCGGGGCGCGATTGCCGCAACGGCATGACGCGTTTGTTTGCCTTGCTTCCACAGAGGTTACTCAATCCCGAGGCTTTCGCTGTGCGCGTTTAGGACGCGTCGCACAACTGTTAGGCGGCTTTTTTTGCTGGATCTGAAACTCCTACGCATCGTAGAACACTCGGGGCGCGATTGCCGCAACGGCATGACGCGTTTGTTTGCCTTGCTTCCACAGAGGTTACTCAATCCCGAGGCTTTCGCTGTGCGCGTTTAGGGCGCGTCGCACAACTGTTAGGCGGCTTTTTTTGCTGGATCTGAAACTCCTACGCATCGTAGAACACTCGGGGCGCGATTGCCGCAACGGCATGACGCGTTTGTTTGCCTTGCTTCCACAGAGGTTACTCAATCCCGAGGCTTTCGCTGTGCGCGTTTAGGGCGCGTCGCACAACTGTTAGGCGGCTTTTTTTGCTGGATCTGAAACTCCTACGCATCGTAGAACACTCGGGGCGCGATTGCCGCAATGGCATGACGCGTTTGTTTGCCTTGCTTCCACAGAGGTTACTCAATCCCGAGGCTTTCGCTGTGCGCGTTTAGGGCGCGTCGCACAACTGTTAGGCGGCTTTTTTTGCTGGATCTGAAACTCCTACGCATCGTAGAACACTCGGGGCGCGATTGCCGCAACGGCATGACGCGTTTGTTTGCCTTGCTTCCACAGAGGTAACTCAATCCCGACCCCTTCGCTGCGCGCGTTTAGGACGCGTCGCACAACTGTTAGGTGGCTTTTTTTGCTGGATCTGAAACTCCTACGCATCGTAGAACACTCGGGGCGCGATTGCCGCAACGGCATGACGCGCTTGTTTGCCTTGCTTCCACCGAGGTTACTCAATCCCGAGGCTTTCGCTGTGCGCGTTTAGGACGCGTCGCACAACTGTTAGGTGGCTTTTTTTGCTGGATCTGAAACTCCTACGCATCGTAGCACACTCGGGGCGTTATTGCCGCAACGGCATGACCCACTTGCTTTGCCTTGCTTCCACAGAGGTAACTCAATCCCGACCCCTTCGCTGCGCGCGTTTAGGACGCGTCGCACAACTGTTAGGTGGCTTTTTTTGCTGGATCTGAAACTCCTACGCATCGTAGAACACTCGGGGCGCGATTGCCGCAACGGCATGACGCGTTTGTTTGCCTTGCTTCCACAGAGGTTACTCAATCCCGAGGCTTTCGCTGTGCGCGTTTAGGGCGCGTCGCACAACTGTTAGGCGGGTTTTTTTGCTGGATCTGAAACTCCTACGCATCGTAGAACACTCGGGGCGCGATTGCCGCAACGGCATGACGCGTTTGTTTGCCTTGCTTCCACAGAGGTTACTCAATCCCGAGGCTTTCGCTGTGCGCGTTTAGGACGCGTCGCACAAATGTTAGGTGGCTTTTTTTGCTGGATCTGAAACTCCTACGCATCGTAGCACACTCGGGGCGTTATTGCCGCAACGGCATGACCCACTTGCTTTGCCTTGCTTCCACAGAGGTAACTCAATCCCGACCCCTTCGCTGCGCGCGTTTAGGGCGCGTCGCACAACTGTTAGGCGGCTTTTTTTGCTGGATCTGAAACTCCTACGCATCGTAGAACACTCGGGGCGCGATTGCCGCAACGGCATGACGCGTTTGTTTGCCTTGCTTCCACAGAGGTTACTCAATCCCGAGGCTTTCGCTGTGCGCGTTTAGGGCGCGTCGCACAACTGTTAGGCGGCTTTTTTTGCTGGATCTGAAACTCCTACGCATCGTAGAACACTCGGGGCGCGATTGCCGCAACGGCATGACGCGTTTGTTTGCCTTGCTTCCACAGAGGTTACTCAATCCCGAGGCTTTCGCTGTGCGCGTTTAGGGCGCGTCGCACAACTGTTAGGCGGCTTTTTTTGCTGGATCTGAAACTCCTACGCATCGTAGAACACTCGGGGCGTTATTGCCGCAACGGCATGACCCACTTGCTTTGCCTTGCTTCCACAGAGGTAACTCAATCCCGACCCCTTCGCTGCGCGCGTTTAGGGCGCGTCGCACAACTGTTAGGCGGCTTTTTTTGCTGGATCTGAAACTCCTACGCATCGTAGAACACTCGGGGCGCGATTGCCGCAACGGCATGACGCGTTTGTTTGCCTTGCTTCCACAGAGGTTACTCAATCCCGAGGCTTTCGCTGTGCGCGTTTAGGGCGCGTCGCACAACTGTTAGGCGGCTTTTTTTGCTGGATCTGAAACTCCTACGCATCGTAGCACACTCGGGGCGTTATTGCCGCAACGGCATGACCCACTTGCTTTGCCTTGCTTCCACAGAGGTAACTCAATCCCGACCCCTTCGCTGCGCGCGTTTAGGGCGCGTCGCACAACTGTTAGGCGGCTTTTTTTGCTGGATCTGAAACTCCTACGCATCGTAGAACACTCGGGGCGCGATTGCCGCAACGGCATGACGCGTTTGTTTGCCTTGCTTCCACAGAGGTTACTCAATCCCGAGGCTTTCGCTGTGCGCGTTTAGGGCGCGTCGCACAACTGTTAGGCGGCTTTTTTTGCTGGATCTGAAACTCCTACGCATCGTAGAACACTCGGGGCGCGATTGCCGCAACGGCATGACGCGTTTGTTTGCCTTGCTTCCACAGAGGTTACTCAATCCCGAGGCTTTCGCTGTGCGCGTTTAGGGCGCGTCGCACAACTGTTAGGCGGCTTTTTTTGCTGGATCTGAAACTCCTACGCATCGTAGAACACTCGGGGCGCGATTGCCGCAACGGCATGACGCGTTTGTTTGCCTTGCTTCCACAGAGGTAACTCAATCCCGACCCCTTCGCTGCGCGCGTTTAGGACGCGTCGCACAACTGTTAGGTGGCTTTTTTTGCTGGATCTGAAACTCCTACGCATCGTAGAACACTCGGGGCGCGATTGCCGCAACGGCATGACGCGTTTGTTTGCCTTGCTTCCACAGAGGTTACTCAATCCCGACCCCTTCGCTGCGCGCGTTTAGGACGCGTCGAACAACTGTTAGGTGGCTGTTTTGCTGGATCGTAAACTCCTACGCATCGTAGAACATTCGGGGTGCGATTGCCGCAACGGCATGACGCGCTTGTTTGCCTTGCTTCCACAGAGGTTACTCAATCCCGAGGCTTTCGCTGTGCGCGTTTAGGACGCGTCGCACAACTGTTAGGCGGCTTTTTTTGCTGGATCTGAAACTCCTACGCATCGTAGAACACTCGGGGCGCGATTGCCGCAACGGCATGACGCGTTTGTTTGCCTTGCTTCCACAGAGGTTACTCAATCCCGAGGCTTTCGCTGTGCGCGTTTAGGGCGCGTCGCACAACTGTTAGGCGGCTTTTTTTGCTGGATCTGAAACTCCTACGCATCGTAGAACACTCGGGGCGCGATTGCCGCAACGGCATGACGCGTTTGTTTGCCTTGCTTCCACAGAGGTAACTCAATCCCGACCCCTTCGCTGCGCGCGTTTAGGACGCGTCGCACAACTGTTAGGTGGCTTTTTTTGCTGGATCTGAAACTCCTACGCATCGTAGAACACTCGGGGCGCGATTGCCGCAACGGCATGACGCGCTTGTTTGCCTTGCTTCCACCGAGGTTACTCAATCCCGAGGCTTTCGCTGTGCGCGTTTAGGACGCGTCGCACAACTGTTAGGTGGCTTTTTTTGCTGGATCTGAAACTCCTACGCATCGTAGCACACTCGGGGCGTTATTGCCGCAACGGCATGACCCACTTGCTTTGCCTTGCTTCCACAGAGGTAACTCAATCCCGACCCCTTCGCTGCGCGCGTTTAGGACGCGTCGCACAACTGTTAGGTGGCTTTTTTTGCTGGATCTGAAACTCCTACGCATCGTAGAACACTCGGGGCGCGATTGCCGCAACGGCATGACGCGTTTGTTTGCCTTGCTTCCACAGAGGTTACTCAATCCCGAGGCTTTCGCTGTGCGCGTTTAGGGCGCGTCGCACAACTGTTAGGCGGGTTTTTTTGCTGGATCTGAAACTCCTACGCATCGTAGAACACTCGGGGCGCGATTGCCGCAACGGCATGACGCGTTTGTTTGCCTTGCTTCCACAGAGGTTACTCAATCCCGAGGCTTTCGCTGTGCGCGTTTAGGACGCGTCGCACAAATGTTAGGTGGCTTTTTTTGCTGGATCTGAAACTCCTACGCATCGTAGCACACTCGGGGCGTTATTGCCGCAACGGCATGACCCACTTGCTTTGCCTTGCTTCCACAGAGGTAACTCAATCCCGACCCCTTCGCTGCGCGCGTTTAGGGCGCGTCGCACAACTGTTAGGCGGCTTTTTTTGCTGGATCTGAAACTCCTACGCATCGTAGAACACTCGGGGCGCGATTGCCGCAACGGCATGACGCGTTTGTTTGCCTTGCTTCCACAGAGGTTACTCAATCCCGAGGCTTTCGCTGTGCGCGTTTAGGGCGCGTCGCACAACTGTTAGGCGGCTTTTTTTGCTGGATCTGAAACTCCTACGCATCGTAGAACACTCGGGGCGCGATTGCCGCAACGGCATGACGCGTTTGTTTGCCTTGCTTCCACAGAGGTTACTCAATCCCGAGGCTTTCGCTGTGCGCGTTTAGGGCGCGTCGCACAACTGTTAGGCGGCTTTTTTTGCTGGATCTGAAACTCCTACGCATCGTAGAACACTCGGGGCGCGATTGCCGCAACGGCATGACGCGTTTGTTTGCCTTGCTTCCACAGAGGTAACTCAATCCCGACCCCTTCGCTGCGCGCGTTTAGGACGCGTCGCACAACTGTTAGGTGGCTTTTTTTGCTGGATCTGAAACTCCTACGCATCGTAGAACACTCGGGGCGCGATTGCCGCAACGGCATGACGCGTTTGTTTGCCTTGCTTCCACAGAAGTTACTCAATCCCGACCCCTTCGCTGCGCGCGTTTAGGACGCGTCGAACAACTGTTAGGTGGCTGTTTTGCTGGATCTTAAACTCCTACGCATCGTAGAACATTCGGGGTGCGATTGCCGCAACGGCATGACGCGCTTGTTTGCCTTGCTTCCACAGAGGTTACTCAATCCCGAGGCTTTCGCTGTGCGCGTTTAGGACGCGTCGCACAACTGTTAGGTGGCTTTTTTTGCTGGATCTGAAACTCCTACGCATCGTAGAACACTCGGGGCGCGATTGCCGCAACGGCATGACGCGCTTGTTTGCCTTGCTTCCACAGAGGTTACTCAATCCCGAGGCTTTCGCTGTGCGCGTTTAGGACGCGTCGCACAACTGTTAGGTGGCTTTTTTTGCTGGATCTGAAACTCCTACGCATCGTAGAACACTCGGGGCGCGATTGCCGCAACGGCATGACGCGCTTGTTTGCCTTGCTTCCACAGAGGTTACTCAATCCCGAGGCTTTCGCTGTGCGCGTTTAGGACGCGTCGCACAACTGTTAGGTGGCTTTTTTTGCTGGATCTGAAACTCCTACGCATCGTAGAACACTCGGGGCGCGATTGCCGCAACGGCATGACGCGCTTGTTTGCCTTGATTCCACAGAGGTAACTCAATCCCGACGCCTTCGCTGCGCGCGTTTAGGACGCGTCGAACAACTGTTAGGTGGCTGTTTTGCTGGATCTTAAACTCCTACGCATCGTAGAACATTCGGGGTGCGATTGCCGCAACGGCATGACGCGCTTGTTTGCCTTGCTTCCACAGAGGTTACTCAATCCCGAGGCTTTCGCTGTGCGCGTTTAGGACGCGTCGCACAACTGTTAGGTGGCTTTTTTTGCTGGATCTGAAACTCCTACGCATCGTAGAACACTCGGGGCGCGATTGCCGCAACGGCATGACGCGCGTGTTTGCCTTGCTTCCACAGAGGTTACTCAATCCCGACGCCTTCGCTGCGCGCGTTTAGGACGCGTCGAACAACTGTTAGACGGCTGTTTTGCTGGATCCGAAACTCCTACGCATCGTAGAACACTCGGGGCGCGATTGCCGCAACGGCATGACGCGCTTGTTTGCCTTGATTCCACAGAGGTAACTCAATCCCGAGGCTTTCGCTGCGCGCGTTTAGGACGCGTCGAACAACTGTTAGGTGGCTGTTTTGCTGGATCTTAAACTCCTACGCATCGTAGAACATTCGGGGTGCGATTGCCGCAACGGCATGACGCGCTTGTTTGCCTTGCTTCCACAGAGGTTACTCAATCCCGAGGCTTTCGCTGTGCGCGTTTAGGACGCGTCGCACAACTGTTAGGTGGCTTTTTTTGCTGGATCTGAAACTCCTACGCATCGTAGAACACTCGGGGCGCGATTGCCGCAACGGCATGACGCGCTTGTTTGCCTTGCTTCCACAGAGGTTACTCAATCCCGAGGCTTTCGCTGTGCGCGTTTAGGACGCGTCGCACAACTGTTAGGTGGCTTTTTTTGCTGGATCTGAAACTCCTACGCATCGTAGAACACTCGGGGCGCGATTGCCGCAACGGCATGACGCGCTTGTTTGCCTTGCTTCCACAGAGGTTACTCAATCCCGAGGCTTTCGCTGTGCGCGTTTAGGACGCGTCGCACAACTGTTAGGTGGCTTTTTTTGATGGATCTGAAACTCCTACGCATCGTAGAACACTCGGGGCGCGATTGCCGCAACGGCATGACGCGCTTGTTTGCCTTGCTTCCACAGAGGTTACTCAATCCCGAGGCTTTCGCTGTGCGCGTTTAGGACGCGTCGCACAACTGTTAGGTGGCTTTTTTTGCTGGATCTGAAACTCCTACGCATCGTAGAACACTCGGGGCGCGATTGCCTTCACGGCATGACGCGCTTGTTTGCCTTGCTTCCACAGAGGTTACTCAATCCCGAGGCTTTCGTTGTGCGCGTTTAGGACGCGTCGCACAACTGTTAGGTGGCTTTTTTTGCTGGATCTGAAACTCCTACGCATCGTAGAACACTCGGGGCGCGATTGCCGCAACGGCATGACGCGCTTGTTTGCCTTGCTTCCACAGAGGTAACTCAATCCCGAGGCTTTCGCTGTGCGCGTTTAGGATGCGTCGCACAACTGTTAGGTGGCTTTTTTTGCTGGATCTGAAACTCCTACGCATCGTAGAACACTCGGGGCGCGATTGCCGCAACGGCATGACGCGCTTGTTTGCCTTGCTTCCACAGAGGTTACTCAATCCCGAGGCTTTCGCTGTGCGCGTTTAGGACGCGTCGCACAACTGTTAGGTGGCTTTTTTTGCTGGATCTGAAACTCCTACGCATCGTAGCACACTCGGGGCGTTATTGCCGCAACGGCATGACCCACTTGCTTTGCCTTGCTTCCACAGAGGTAACTCAATCCCGACCCCTTCGCTGCGCGCGTTTAGGGCGCGTCGCACAACTGTTAGGCGGCTTTTTTTGCTGGATCTGAAACTCCTACGCATCGTAGAACACTCGGGGCGCGATTGCCGCAACGGCATGACGCGTTTGTTTGCCTTGCTTCCACAGAGGTTACTCAATCCCGAGGCTTTCGCTGTGCGCGTTTAGGACGCGTCGCACAACTGTTAGGCGGCTTTTTTTGCTGGATCTGAAACTCCTACGCATCGTAGCACACTCGGGGCGTTATTGCCGCAACGGCATGACGCGCTTGTTTGCCTTGCTTCCACAGAGGTTACTCAATCCCGAGGCTTTCGCTGTGCGCGTTTAGGACGCGTCGCACAACTGTTAGGTGGCTTTTTTTGCTGGATCTGAAACTCCTACGCATCGTAGCACACTCGGGGCGTTATTGCCGCAACGGCATGACCCACTTGCTTTGCCTTGCTTCCACAGAGGTAACTCAATCGCGACCCCTTCGCTGCGCGCGTTTAGGGCGCGTCGCACAACTGTTAGGCGGCTTTTTTTGCTGGATCTGAAACTCCTACGCATCGTAGAACACTCGGGGCGCGATTGCCGCAACGGCATGACGCGTTTGTTTGCCTTGCTTCCACAGAGGTTACTCAATCCCGAGGCTTTCGCTGTGCGCGTTTAGGACGCGTCGCACAACTGTTAGGCGGCTTTTTTTGCTGGATCTGAAACTCCTACGCATCGTAGAACACTCGGGGCGCGATTGCCGCAACGGCATGACGCGTTTGTTTGCCTTGCTTCCACAGAGGTTACTCAATCCCGAGGCTTTCGCTGTGCGCGTTCAGGGCGCGTCGCACAACTGTTAGGCGGCTTTTTTTGCTGGATCTGAAACTCCTACGCATCGTAGAACACTCGGGGCGCGATTGCCGCAACGGCATGACGCGTTTGTTTGCCTTGCTTCCACAGAGGTTACTCAATCCCGAGGCTTTCGCTGTGCGCGTTTAGGGCGCGTCGCACAACTGTTAGGCGGCTTTTTTTGCTGGATCTGAAACTCCTACGCATCGTAGAACACTCGGGGCGCGATTGCCGCAACGGCATGACGCGTTTGTTTGCCTTGCTTCCACAGAGGTTACTCAATCCCGAGGCTTTCGCTGTGCGCGTTTAGGGCGCGTCGCACAACTGTTAGGCGGCTTTTTTTGCTGGATCTGAAACTCCTACGCATCGTAGAACACTCGGGGCGCGATTGCCGCAACGGCATGACGCGTTTGTTTGCCTTGCTTCCACAGAGGTAACTCAATCCCGACCCCTTCGCTGCGCGCGTTTAGGACGCGTCGCACAACTGTTAGGTGGCTTTTTTTGCTGGATCTGAAACTCCTACGCATCGTAGAACACTCGGGGCGCGATTGCCGCAACGGCATGACGCGCTTGTTTGCCTTGCTTCCACCGAGGTTACTCAATCCCGAGGCTTTCGCTGTGCGCGTTTAGGACGCGTCGCACAACTGTTAGGTGGCTTTTTTTGCTGGATCTGAAACTCCTACGCATCGTAGCACACTCGGGGCGTTATTGCCGCAACGGCATGACCCACTTGCTTTGCCTTGCTTCCACAGAGGTAACTCAATCCCGACCCCTTCGCTGCGCGCGTTTAGGACGCGTCGCACAACTGTTAGGTGGATTTTTTTGCTGGATCTGAAACTCCTACGCATCGTAGAACACTCGGGGCGCGATTGCCGCAACGGCATGACGCGTTTGTTTGCCTTGCTTCCACAGAGGTTACTCAATCCCGAGGCTTTCGCTGTGCGCGTTTAGGGCGCGTCGCACAACTGTTAGGCGGGTTTTTTTGCTGGATCTGAAACTCCTACGCATCGTAGAACACTCGGGGCGCGATTGCCGCAACGGCATGACGCGTTTGTTTGCCTTGCTTCCACAGAGGTTACTCAATCCCGAGGCTTTCGCTGTGCGCGTTTAGGACGCGTCGCACAAATGTTAGGTGGCTTTTTTTGCTGGATCTGAAACTCCTACGCATCGTAGCACACTCGGGGCGTTATTGCCGCAACGGCATGACCCACTTGCTTTGCCTTGCTTCCACAGAGGTAACTCAATCCCGACCCCTTCGCTGCGCGCGTTTAGGGCGCGTCGCACAACTGTTAGGCGGCTTTTTTTGCTGGATCTGAAACTCCTACGCATCGTAGAACACTCGGGGCGCGATTGCCGCAACGGCATGACGCGTTTGTTTGCCTTGCTTCCACAGAGGTTACTCAATCCCGAGGCTTTCGCTGTGCGCGTTTAGGGCGCGTCGCACAACTGTTAGGCGGCTTTTTTTGCTGGATCTGAAACTCCTACGCATCGTAGAACACTCGGGGCGCGATTGCCGCAACGGCATGACGCGTTTGTTTGCCTTGCTTCCACAGAGGTTACTCAATCCCGAGGCTTTCGCTGTGCGCGTTTAGGGCGCGTCGCACAACTGTTAGGCGGCTTTTTTTGCTGGATCTGAAACGCCTACGCATCGTAGAACACTCGGGGCGCGATTGCCGCAACGGCATGACGCGTTTGTTTGCCTTGCTTCCACAGAGGTAACTCAATCCCGACCCCTTCGCTGCGCGCGTTTAGGACGCGTCGCACAACTGTTAGGTGGCTTTTTTTGCTGGATCTGAAACTCCTACGCATCGTAGAACACTCGGGGCGCGATTGCCGCAACGGCATGACGCGTTTGTTTGCCTTGCTTCCACAGAGGTTACTCAATCCCGACCCCTTCGCTGCGCGCGTTTAGGACGCGTCGAACAACTGTTAGGTGGCTGTTTTGCTGGATCTTAAACTCCTACGCATCGTAGAACATTCGGGGTGCGATTGCCGCAACGGCATGACGCGCTTGTTTGCCTTGCTTCCACAGAGGTTACTCAATCCCGAGGCTTTCGCTGTGCGCGTTTAGGACGCGTCGCACAACTGTTAGGTGGCTTTTTTTGCTGGATCTGAAACTCCTACGCATCGTAGAACACTCGGGGCGCGATTGCCGCAACGGCATGACGCGCTTGTTTGCCTTGCTTCCACAGAGGTTACTCAATCCCGAGGCTTTCGCTGTGCGCGTTTAGGACGCGTCGCACAACTGTTAGGTGGCTTTTTTTGCTGGATCTGAAACTCCTACGCATCGTAGAACACTCGGGGCGCGATTGCCGCAACGGCATGACGCGCTTGTTTGCCTTGCTTCCACAGAGGTTACTCAATCCCGAGGCTTTCGCTGTGCGCGTTTAGGACGCGTCGCACAACTGTTAGGTGGCTTTTTTGCTGGATCTGAAACTCCTACGCATCGTAGAACACTCGGGGCGCGATTGCCGCAACGGCATGACGCGCTTGTTTGCCTTGATTCCACAGAGGTAACTCAATCCCGACGCCTTCGCTGCGCGCGTTTAGGACGCGTCGAACAACTGTTAGGTGGCTGTTTTGCTGGATCTTAAACTCCTACGCATCGTAGAACATTCGGGGTGCGATTGCCGCAACGGCATGACGCGCTTGTTTGCCTTGCTTCCACAGAGGTTACTCAATCCCGAGGCTTTCGCTGTGCGCGTTTAGGACGCGTCGCACAACTGTTAGGTGGCTTTTTTTGCTGGATCTGAAACTCCTACGCATCGTAGAACACTCGGGGCGCGATTGCCGCAACGGCATGACGCGCGTGTTTGCCTTGCTTCCACAGAGGTTACTCAATCCCGACGCCTTCGCTGCGCGCGTTTAGGACGCGTCGAACAACTGTTAGACGGCTGTTTTGCTGGATCCGAAACTCCTACGCATCGTAGAACACTCGGGGTGCGATTGCCGCAGCGGCATGACGCGCTTGTTTGCCTTGATTCCACAGAGGTAACTCAATCCCGAGGCTTTCGCTGCGCGCGTTTAGGACGCGTCGAACAACTGTTAGGTGGCTGTTTTGCTGGATCTTAAACTCCTACGCATCGTAGAACATTCGGGGTGCGATTGCCGCAACGGCATGACGCGCTTGTTTGCCTTGCTTCCACAGAGGTTACTCAATCCCGAGGCTTTCGTTGTGCGCGTTTAGGACGCGTCGCACAACTGTTAGGTGGCTTTTTTTGCTGGATCTGAAACTCCTACGCATCGTAGAACACTCGGGGCGCGATTGCCGCAACGGCATGACGCGCTTGTTTGCCTTGCTTCCACAGAGGTTACTCAATCCCGAGGCTTTCGCTGTGCGCGTTTAGGACGCGTCGCACAACTGTTAGGTGGCTTTTTTTGCTGGATCTGAAACTCCTACGCATCGTAGCACACTCGGGGCGTTATTGCCGCAACGGCATGACCCACTTGCTTTGCCTTGCTTCCACAGAGGTAACTCAATCCCGACCCCTTCGCTGCGCGCGTTTAGGGCGCGTCGCACAACTGTTAGGCGGCTTTTTTTGCTGGATCTGAAACTCCTACGCATCGTAGAACACTCGGGGCGCGATTGCCGCAACGGCATGACGCGTTTGTTTGCCTTGCTTCCACAGAGGTTACTCAATCCCGAGGCTTTCGCTGTGCGCGTTTAGGACGCGTCGCACAACTGTTAGGCGGCTTTTTTTGCTGGATCTGAAACTCCTACGCATCGTAGAACACTCGGGGCGCGATTGCCGCAACGGCATGACGCGTTTGTTTGCCTTGCTTCCACAGAGGTTACTCAATCCCGAGGCTTTCGCTGTGCGCGTTTAGGGCGCGTCGCACAACTGTTAGGCGGCTTTTTTTGCTGGATCTGAAACTCCTACGCATCGTAGAACACTCGGGGCGCGATTGCCGCAACGGCATGACGCGTTTGTTTGCCTTGCTTCCACAGAGGGTACTCAATCCCGAGGCTTTCGCTGTGCGCGTTTAGGGCGCGTCGCACAACTGTTAGGCGGCTTTTTTTGCTGGATCTGAAACTCCTACGCATCGTAGAACACTCGGGGCGCGATTGCCGCAACGGCATGACGCGTTTGTTTGCCTTGCTTCCACAGAGGGTACTCAATCCCGAGGCTTTCGCTGTGCGCGTTTAGGGCGCGTCGCACAACTGTTAGGCGGCTTTTTTTGCTGGATCTGAAACTCCTACGCATCGTAGAACACTCGGGGCGCGATTGCCGCAACGGCATGACGCGTTTGTTTGCCTTGCTTCCACAGAGGTTACTCAATCCCGAGGCTTTCGCTGTGCGCGTTTAGGGCGCGTCGCACAACTGTTAGGCGGCTTTTTTTGCTGGATCTGAAACTCCTATGCATCGTAGAACACTCGGGGCGCGATTGCCGCAACGGCATGACGCGTTTGTTTGCCTTGCTTCCACAGAGGTTACTCAATCCCGAGGCTTTCGCTGTGCGCGTTTAGGACGCGTCGCACAACTGTTAGGTGGCTTTTTTTGCTGGATCTGAAACTCCTACGCATCGTAGCACACTCGGGGCGTTATTGCCGCAACGGCATGACCCACTTGCTTTGCCTTGCTTCCACAGAGGTAACTCAATCCCGACCCCTTCGCTGCGCGCGTTTAGGACGCGTCGCACAACTGTTAGGTGGCTTTTTTTGCTGGATCTGAAACTCCTACGCATCGTAGAACACTCGGGGCGCGATTGCCGCAACGGCATGACGCGTTTGTTTGCCTTGCTTCCACAGAGGTTACTCAATCCCGAGGCTTTCGCTGTGCGCGTTTAGGGCGCGTCGCACAACTGTTAGGCGGCTTTTTTTGCTGGATCTGAAACTCCTACGCATCGTAGAACACTCGGGGCGCGATTGCCGCAACGGCATGACGCGTTTGTTTGCCTTGCTTCCACAGAGGTTACTCAATCCCGAGGCTTTCGCTGTGCGCGTTTAGGACGCGTCGCACAAATGTTAGGTGGCTTTTTTTGCTGGATCTGAAACTCCTACGCATCGTAGCACACTCGGGGCGTTATTGCCGCAACGGCATGACCCACTTGCTTTGCCTTGCTTCCACAGAGGTAACTCAATCCCGACCCCTTCGCAGCGCGCGTTTAGGACGCGTCGCACAACTGTTAGGTGGCTTTTTTTGCTGGATCTGAAACTCCTACGCATCGTAGAACACTCGGGGCGCGATTGCCGCAACGGCATGACGCGTTTGTTTGCCTTGCTTCCACAGAGGTTACTCAATCCCGAGGCTTTCGCTGTGCGCGTTTAGGGCGCGTCGCACAACTGTTAGGCGGCTTTTGTTGCTGGATCTGAAACTCCTACGCATCGTAGAACACTCGGGGCGCGATTGCCGCAACGGCATGACGCGTTTGTTTGCCTTGCTTCCACAGAGGTTACTCAATCCCGAGGCTTTCGCTGTGCGCGTTTAGGACGCGTCGCACAAATGTTAGGTGGCTTTTTTTGCTGGATCTGAAACTCCTACGCATCGTAGCACACTCGGGGCGTTATTGCCGCAACGGCATGACCCACTTGCTTTGCCTTGCTTCCACAGAGGTAACTCAATCCCGACCCCTTCGCTGCGCGCGTTTAGGGCGCGTCGCACAACTGTTAGGCGGCTTTTTTTGCTGGATCTGAAACTCCTACGCATCGTAGAACACTCCGGGCGCGATTGCCGCAACGGCATGACGCGTTTGTTTGCCTTGCTTCCACAGAGGTTACTCAATCCCGAGGCTTTCGCTGTGCGCGTTTAGGGCGCGTCGCACAACTGTTAGGCGGCTTTTTTTGCTGGATCTGAAACTCCTACGCATCGTAGAACACTCGGGGCGCGATTGCCGCAACGGCATGACGCGTTTGTTTGCCTTGCTTCCACAGAGGTTACTCAATCCCGAGGCTTTCGCTGTGCGCGTGTAGGGCGCGTCGCACAACTGTTAGGCGGCTTTTTTTGCTGGATCTGAAACTCCTACGCATCGTAGAACACTCGGGGCGCGATTGCCGCAACGGCATGACGCGTTTGTTTGCCTTGCTTCCACAGAGGTAACTCAATCCCGACCCCTTCGCTGCGCGCGTTTAGGACGCGTCGCACAACTGTTAGGTGGCTTTTTTTGCTGGATCTGAAACTCCTACGCATCGTAGAACACTCGGGGCGCGATTGCCGCAACGGCATGACGCGTTTGTTTGCCTTGCTTCCACAGAGGTTACTCAATCCCGACCCCTTCGCTGCGCGCGTTTAGGACGCGTCGCACAACTGTTAGGTGGCTTTTTTTGCTGGATCTGAAACTCCTACGCATCGTAGAACACTCGGGGCGCGATTGCCGCAACGGCATGACGCGCTTGTTTGCCTTGCTTCCACAGAGGTTACTCAATCCCGACCCCTTCGCTGCGCGCGTTTAGGACGCGTCGCACAACTGTTAGGTGGCTTTTTTTGCTGGATCTGAAACTCCTACGCATCGTAGAACACTCGGGGCGCGATTGCCGCAACGGCATGACGCGTTTGTTTGCCTTGCTTCCACAGAGGTTACTCAATCCCGACCCCTTCGCTGCGCGCGTTTAGGACGCGTCGCACAACTGTTAGGTGGCTTTTTTTGTTGGATCTGAAACTCCTACGCATCGTAGAACACTCGGGGCGCGATTGCCGCAACGGCATGACGCGCTTGTTTGCCTTGCTTCCACAGAGGTTACTCAATCCCGACCCCTTCGCTGCGCGCGTTTAGGACGCGTCGCACAACTGTTAGGTGGCTTTTTTTGCTGGATCTGAAACTCCTACGCATCGTAGAACACTCGGGGCGCGATTGCCGCAACGGCATGACGCGCTTGTTTGCCTTGCTTCCACAGAGGTTACTCAATCCCGACCCCTTCGCTGCGCGCGTTTAGGACGCGTCGCACAACTGTTAGGTGGCTTTTTTTGCTGGATCTGAAACTCCTACGCATCGTAGAACACTCGGGGCGCGATTGCCGCAACGGCATGACGCGCTTGTTTGCCTTGCTTCCACAGAGGTTACTCAATCCCGACCCCTTCGCTGCGCGCGTTTAGGACGCGTCGCACAACTGTTAGGTGGCTTTTTTTGCTGGATCTGAAACTCCTACGCATCGTAGAACACTCGGGGCGCGATTGCCGCAACGGCATGACGCGCTTGTTTGCCTTGCTTCCACAGAGGTTACTCAATCCCGACCCCTTCGCTGCGCGCGTTTAGGACGCGTCGCACAACTGTTAGGTGGCTTTTTTTGCTGGATCTGAAACTCCTACGCATCGTAGAACACTCGGGGCGCGATTGCCGCAACGGCATGACGCGCTTGTTTGCCTTGCTTCCACAGAGGTAACTCAATCCCGACCCCTTCGCTGCGCGCGTTTAGGGCGCGTCGCACAACTGTTAGGTGGCTTTTTTTGCTGGATCTGAAACTCCTACGCATCGTAGAACACTCGGGGCGCGATTGCCGCAACGGCATGACGCGCTTGTTTGCCTTGCTTCCACAGAGGTTACTCAATCCCGACCCCTTCGCTGCGCGCGTTTAGGGCGCGTCGCACAACTGTTAGGTGGCTTTTTTTGCTGGATCTGAAACTCCTACGCATCGTAGAACACTCGGGGCGCGATTGCCGCAACGGCATGACGCGCTTGTTTGCCTTGCTTCCACAGAGGTTACTCAATCCCGACCCCTTCGCTGCGCGCGTTTAGGACGCGTCGCACAACTGTTAGATGGCTTTTTTTGCTGGATCTGAAACTCCTACGCATCGTAGAACACTCGGGGCGCGATTGCCGCAACGGCATGACGTGTTTGTTTGCCTTGCTTCCACAGAGGTTACTCAATCCCGACCCCTTCGCTGCGCGCGTTTAGGACGCGTCGCACAACTGTTAGGTGGCTTTTTTTGCTGGATCTGAAACTCCTACGCATCGTAGAACACTCGGGGCGCGATTGCCGCAACGGCATGACGCGCTTGTTTGCCTTGCTTCCACAGAGGTTACTCAATCCCGACCCCTTCGCTGCGCGCGTTTAGGACGCGTCGCACAACTGTTTGGTGGCTTTTTTTGCTGGATCTGAAACTCCTACGCATCGTAGAACACTCGGGGCGCGATTGCCGCAACGGCATCACGCGCTTGTTTGCCTTGCTTCCACAGAGGTTACTCAATCCCGACCCGTTCGCTGCGCGCGTTTAGGACGCGTCGCACAACTGTTAGGTGGCTTTTTTTGCTGGATCTGAAACTCCTACGCATCGTAGAACACTCGGGGCGCGATTGCCGCAACGGCATGACGCGCTTGTTTGCCTTGCTTCCACAGAGGTTACTCAATCCCGACCCCTTCGCTGCGCGCGTTTAGGACGCGTCGCACAACTGTTAGGTGGCTTTTTTTGCTGGATCTGAAACTCCTACGCATCGTAGAACACTCGGGGCGCGATTGCCGCAACGGCATGACGCGCTTGTTTGCCTTGCTTCCACAGAGGTTACTCAATCCCGAGGCTTTCGCTGTGCGCGTTTAGGACGCGTCGCACAACTGTTAGGTGGCTTTTTTTGCTGGATCTGAAACTCCTACGCATCGTAGAACACTCGGGGCGCGATTGCCGCAACGGCATGACGCGCTTGTTTGCCTTGATTCCACAGAGGTAACTCAATCCCGACGCCTTCGCTGCGCGCGTTTAGGACGCGTCGAACAACTGTTAGACGGCTGTTTTGCTGGATCTTAAACTCCTACGCATCGTAGAACATTCGGGGTGCGATTGCCGCAACGGCATGACGCGCTTGTTTGCCTTGCTTCCACAGAGGTTACTCAATCCCGAGGCTTTCGCTGTGCGCGTTTAGGACGCGTCGCACAACTGTTAGGTGGCTTTTTTTGCTGGATCTGAAACTCCTACGCATCGTAGAACACTCGGGGCGCGATTGCCGCAACGGCATGACGCGCTTGTTTGCCTTGCTTCCACAGAGGTTACTCAATCCCGACGCCTTCGCTGTGCGCGTTTAGGACGCGTCGCACAACTGTTAGGTGGCTTTTTTTGCTGGATCTGAAACTCCTACGCATCGTAGAACACTCGGGGCGCGATTGCCGCAACGGCATGACGCGCTTGTTTGCCTTGATTCCACAGAGGTAACTCAATCCCGACGCCTTCGCTGCGCGCGTTTAGGACGCGTCGCACAACTGTTAGGTGGCTTTTTTTGCTGGATCTGAAACTCCTACGCATCGTAGAACACTCGGGGCGCGATTGCCGCAACGGCATGACGCGCGTGTTTGCCTTGCTTCCACAGAGGTTACTCAATCCCGACGCCTTCGCTGCGCGCGTTTAGGACGCGTCGAACAACTGTTAGACGGCTGTTTTGCTGGATGCGAAACTCCTACGCATCGTAGAACACTCGGGGCGCGATTGCCGCAACGGCATGACGCGCTTGTTTGCCTTGCTTCCACAGAGGTTACTCAATCCCGACGCCTTCGCTGTGCGCGTTTAGGACGCGTCGCACAACTGTTAGGTGGCTTTTTTTGCTGGATCTGAAACTCCTACGCATCGTAGAACACTCGGGGCGCGATTGCCGCAACGGCATGACGCGCGTGTTTGCCTTGCTTCCACAGAGGTTACTCAATCCCGACGCCTTCGCTGCGCGCGTTTAGGACGCGTCGAACAACTGTTAGACGGCTGTTTTGCTGGATCTTAAACTCCTACGCATCGTAGAACATTCGGGGTGCGATTGCCGCAACGGCATGACGCGCTTGTTTGCCTTGCTTCCACAGAGGTTACTCAATCCCGAGGCTTTCGCTGTGCGCGTTTAGGACGCGTCGCACAACTGTTAGGTGGCTTTTTTTGCTGGATCTGAAACTCCTACGCATCGTAGAACACTCGGGGCGCGATTGCCGCAACGGCATGACGCGCTTGTTTGCCTTGCTTCCACAGAGGTTACTCAATCCCGAGGCTTTCGCTGTGCGCGTTTAGGACGCGTCGCACAACTGTTAGGTGGCTTTTTTTGCTGGATCTGAAACTCCTACGCATCGTAGAACACTCGGGGCGCGATTGCCGCAACGGCATGACGCGCTTGTTTGCCTTGCTTCTACAGAGGTTACTCAATCCCGAGGCTTTCGCTGTGCGCGTTTAGGACGCGTCGCACAACTGTTAGGTGGCTTTTTTTGATGGATCTGAAACTCCTACGCATCGTAGAACACTCGGGGCGCGATTGCCGCAACGGCATGACGCGCTTGTTTGCCTTGCTTCCACAGAGGTTACTCAATCCCGAGGCTTTCGCTGTGCGCGTTTAGGACGCGTCGCACAACTGTTAGGTGGCTTTTTTTGCTGGATCTGAAACTCCTACGCATCGTAGAACACTCGGGGCGCGATTGCCGCAACGGCATGACGCGCTTGTTTGCCTTGCTTCCACAGAGGTTACTCAATCCCGAGGCTTTCGTTGTGCGCGTTTAGGACGCGTCGCACAACTGTTAGGTGGCTTTTTTTGCTGGATCTGAAACTCCTACGCATCGTAGAACACTCGGGGCGCGATTGCCGCAACGGCATGACGCGCTTGTTTGCCTTGCTTCCACAGAGGTTACTCAATCCCGAGGCTTTCGCTGTGCGCGTTTAGGACGCGTCGCACAACTGTTAGGTGGCTTTTTTTGCCGGATCTGAAACTCCTACGCATCGTAGCACACTCGGGGCGTTATTGCCGCAACGGCATGACCCACTTGCTTTGCCTTGCTTCCACAGAGGTAACTCAATCCCGACCCCTTCGCTGCGCGCGTTTAGGGCGCGTCGCACAACTGTTAGGCGGCTTTTTTTGCTGGATCTGAAACTCCTACGCATCGTAGAACACTCGGGGCGCGATTGCCGCAACGGCATGACGCGTTTCTTTGCCTTGCTTCCACAGAGGTTACTCAATCCCGAGGCTTTCGCTGTGCGTGTTTAGGACGCGTCGCACAACTGTTAGGCGGCTTTTTTTGCTGGATCTGAAACTCCTACGCATCGTAGAACACTCGGGGCGCGATTGCCGCAACGGCATGACGCGCTTGTTTGCCTTGCTTCCACAGAGGTTACTCAATCCCGAGGCTTTCGCTGTGCGCGTTTAGGACGCGTCGCACAACTGTTAGGTGGCTTTTTTTGCTGGATCTGAAACTCCTACGCATCGTAGCACACTCGGGGCGTTATTGCCGCAACGGCATGACCCACTTGCTTTGCCTTGCTTCCACAGAGGTAACTCAATCCCGACCCCTTCGCTGTGCGCGTTTAGGACGCGTCGCACAACTGTTAGGTGGCTTTTTTTGCTGGATCTGAAACTCCTACGCATCGTAGAACACTCGGGGCGCGATTGCCGCAACGGCATGACGCGCTTGTTTGCCTTGCTTCCACAGAGGTTACTCAATCCCGAGGCTTTCGCTGTGCGCGTTTAGGACGCGTCGCACAACTGTTAGGTGGCTTTTTTTGCTGGATCTGAAACTCCTACGCATCGTAGCACACTCGGGGCGTTATTGCCGCAACGGCATGACCCACTTGCTTTGCCTTGCTTCCACAGAGGTAACTCAATCCCGACCCCTTCGCTGCGCGCGTTTAGGACGCGTCGCACAACTGTTAGGCGGCTTTTTTTGCTGGATCTGAAACTCCTACGCATCGTAGAACACTCGGGGCGCGATTGCCGCAACGGCATGACGCGTTTGTTTGCCTTGCTTCCACAGAGGTTACTCAATCCCGAGGCTTTCGCTGTGCGCGTTTAGGACGCGTCGCACAACTGTTAGGTGGCTTTTTTTGCTGGATCTGAAACTCCTACGCATCGTAGAACACTCGGGGCGCGATTGCCGCAACGGCATGACGCGCTTGTTTGCCTTGCTTCCACAGAGGTTACTCAATCCCGAGGCTTTCGCTGTGCGCGTTTAGGACGCGTCGCACAACTGTTAGGTGGCTTTTTTTGCTGGATCTGAAACTCCTACGCATCGTAGAACACTCGGGGCGCGATTGCCGCAACGGCATGACGCGCTTGTTTGCCTTGCTTCCACAGAGGTTACTCAATCCCGAGGCTTTCGCTGTGCGCGTTTAGGACGCGTCGCACAACTGTTAGGTGGCTTTTTTTGCTGGATCTGAAACTCCTACGCATCGTAGCACACTCGGGGCGTTATTGCCGCAACGGCATGACCCACTTGCTTTGCCTTGCTTCCACAGAGGTAACTCAATCCCGACCCCTTCGCTGCGCGCGTTTAGGACGCGTCGCACAACTGTTAGGTGGCTTTTTTTGCTGGATCTGAAACTCCTACGCATCGTAGAACACTCGGGGCGCGATTGCCGCAACGGCATGACGCGCTTGTTTGCCTTGCTTCCACAGAGGTTACTCAATCCCGAGGCTTTCGCTGTGCGCGTTTAGGACGCGTCGCACAACTGTTAGGTGGCTTTTTTTGCTGGATCTGAAACTCCTACGCATCGTAGAACACTCGGGGCGCGATTGCCGCAACGGCATGACGCGTTTGTTTGCCTTGCTTCCACAGAGGTTACTCAATCCCGAGGCTTTCGCTGTGCGCGTTTAGGACGCGTCGCACAAATGTTAGGTGGCTTTTTTTGCTGGATCTGAAACTCCTACGCATCGTAGCACACTCGGGGCGTTATTGCCGCAACGGCATGACCCACTTGCTTTGCCTTGCTTCCACAGAGGTAACTCAATCCCGACCCCTTCGCTGCGCGCGTTTAGGACGCGTCGCACAACTGTTAGGTGGCTTTTTTTGCTGGATCTGAAACTCCTACGCATCGTAGAACACTCGGGGCGCGATTGCCGCAACGGCATGACGCGTTTGTTTGCCTTGCTTCCACAGAGGTTACTCAATCCCGAGGCTTTCGCTGTGCGCGTTTAGGGCGCGTCGCACAACTGTTAGGCGGCTTTTTTTGCTGGATCTGAAACTCCTACGCATCGTAGAACACTCGGGGCGCGATTGCCGCAACGGCATGACGCGTTTGTTTGCCTTGCTTCCACAGAGGTTACTCAATCCCGAGGCTTTCGCTGTGCGCGTTTAGGACGCGTCGCACAAATGTTAGGTGGCTTTTTTTGCTGGATCTGAAACTCCTACGCATCGTAGCACACTCGGGGCGTTATTGCCGCAACGGCATGACCCACTTGCTTTGCCTTGCTTCCACAGAGGTAACTCAATCCCGACCCCTTCGCTGCGCGCGTTTAGGGCGCGTCGCACAACTGTTAGGCGGCTTTTTTTGCTGGATCTGAAACTCCTACGCATCGTAGAACACTCGGGGCGCGATTGCCGCAACGGCATGACGCGTTTGTTTGCCTTGCTTCCACAGAGGTTACTCAATCCCGAGGCTTTCGCTGTGCGCGTTTAGGACGCGTCGCACAAATGTTAGGTGGCTTTTTTTGCTGGATCTGAAACTCCTACGCATCGTAGCACACTCGGGGCGTTATTGCCGCAACGGCATGACCCACTTGCTTTGCCTTGCTTCCACAGAGGTAACTCAATCCCGACCCCTTCGCTGCGCGCGTTTAGGGCGCGTCGCACAACTGTTAGGCGGCTTTTTTTGCTGGATCTGAAACTCCTACGCATCGTAGAACACTCGGGGCGCGATTGCCGCAACGGCATGACGCGTTTGTTTGCCTTGCTTCCACAGAGGTTACTCAATCCCGAGGCTTTCGCTGTGCGCGTGTAGGGCGCGTCGCACAACTGTTAGGCGGCTTTTTTTGCTGGATCTGAAACTCCTACGCATCGTAGAACACTCGGGGCGCGATTGCCGCAACGGCATGACGCGTTTGTTTGCCTTGCTTCCACAGAGGTAACTCAATCCCGACCCCTTCGCTGCGCGCGTTTAGGACGCGTCGCACAACTGTTAGGTGGCTTTTTTTGCTGGATCTGAAACTCCTACGCATCGTAGAACACTCGGGGCGCGATTGCCGCAACGGCATGACGCGTTTGTTTGCCTTGCTTCCACAGAGGTTACTCAATCCCGACCCCTTCGCTGCGCGCGTTTAGGACGCGTCGCACAACTGTTAGGTGGCTTTTTTTGCTGGATCTGAAACTCCTACGCATCGTAGAACACTCGGGGCGCGATTGCCGCAACGGCATGACGCGCTTGTTTGCCTTGCTTCCACAGAGGTTACTCAATCCCGACCCCTTCGCTGCGCGCGTTTAGGACGCGTCGCACAACTGTCAGGTGGCTTTTTTTGCTGGATCTGAAACTCCTACGCATCGTAGAACACTCGGGGCGCGATTGCCGCAACGGCATGACGCGCTTGTTTGCCTTGCTTCCACAGAGGTTACTCAATCCCGACCCCTTCGCTGCGCGCGTTTAGGACGCGTCGCGCAACTGTTAGGTGGCTTTTTTTGCTGGATCTGAAACTCCTACGCATCGTAGAACACTCGGGGCGCGATTGCCGCAACGGCATGACGCGCTTGTTTGCCTTGCTTCCACAGAGGTTACTCAATCCCGACCCCTTCGCTGCGCGCGTTTAGGACGCGTCGCACAACTGTTAGGTGGCTTTTTTTGCTGGATCTGAAACTCCTACGCATCGTAGAACACTCGGGGCGCGATTGCCGCAACGGCATGACGCGCTTGTTTGCCTTGCTTCCACAGAGGTTACTCAATCCCGACCCCTTCGCTGCGCGCGTTTAGGACGCGTCGCACAACTGTTAGGTGGCTTTTTTTGCTGGATCTGAAACTCCTACGCATCGTAGAACACTCGGGGCGCGATTGCCGCAACGGCATGACGCGCTTGTTTGCCTTGCTTCCACAGAGGTTACTCAATCCCGACCCCTTCGCTGCGCGCGTTTAGGACGTGTCGCACAACTGTTAGTGGCTTTTTTTGCTGGATCTGAAACTCCTACGCATCGTAGAACACTCGGGGCGCGATTGCCGCAACGGCATGACGCGCTTGTTTGCCTTGCTTCCACAGAGGTAACTCAATCCCGACCCCTTCGCTGCGCGCGTTTAGGGCGCGTCGCACAACTGTTAGGTGGCTTTTTTTGCTGGATCTGAAACTCCTACGCATCGTAGAACACTCGGGGCGCGATTGCCGCAACGGCATGACGCGCTTGTTTGCCTTGCTTCCACAGAGGTTACTCAATCCCGACCCCTTCGCTGCGCGCGTTTAGGGCGCGTCGCACAACTGTTAGGTGGCTTTTTTTGCTGGATCTGAAACTCCTACGCATCGTAGAACACTCGGGGCGCGATTGCCGCAACGGCATGACGCGCTTGTTTGCCTTGCTTCCACAGAGGTTACTCAATCCCGACCCCTTCGCTGCGCGCGTTTAGGACGCGTCGCACAACTGTTAGGTGGCTTTTTTTGCTGGATCTGAAACTCCTACGCATCGTAGAACACTCGGGGCGCGATTGCCGCAACGGCATGACGCGTTTGTTTGCCTTGCTTCCACAGAGGTTACTCAATCCCGACCCCTTCGCTGCGCGCGTTTAGGACGCGTCGCACAACTGTTAGGTGGCTTTTTTTGCTGGATCTGAAACTCCTACGCATCGTAGAACACTCGGGGCGCGATTGCCGCAACGGCATGACGCGCTTGTTTGCCTTGCTTCCACAGAGGTTACTCAATCCCGACCCCTTCGCTGCGCGCGTTTAGGACGCGTCGCACAACTGTTAGGTGGCTTTTTTTGCTGGATCTGAAACTCCTACGCATCGTAGAACACTCGGGGCGCGATTGCCGCAACGGCATCACGCGCTTGTTTGCCTTGCTTCCACAGAGGTTACTCAATCCCGACCCCTTCGCTGCGCGCGTTTAGGACGCGTCGCACAACTGTTAGGTGGCTTTTTTTGCTGGATCTGAAACTCCTACGCATCGTAGAACACTCGGGGCGCGATTGCCGCAACGGCATGACGCGCTTGTTTGCCTTGCTTCCACAGAGGTTACTCAATCCCGACCCCTTCGCTGCGCGCGTTTAGGGCGCGTCGCACAACTGTTAGGTGGCTTTTTTTGCTGGATCTGAAACTCCTACGCATCGTAGAACACTCGGGGCGCGATTGCCGCAACGGCATGACGCGCTTGTTTGCCTTGCTTCCACAGAGGTTACTCAATCCTGACCCCTTCGCTGCGCGCGTTTAGGGCGCGTCGCACAACTGTTAGGTGGCTTTTTTTGCTGGATCTGAAACTCCTACGCATCGTAGAACACTCGGGGCGCGATTGCCGCAACGGCATGACGCGCTTGTTTGCCTTGCTTCCACAGAGGTTACTCAATCCCGACCCCTTCGCTGCGCGCGTTTAGGACGCGTCGCACAACTGTTAGGTGGCTTTTTTTGCTGGATCTGAAACTCCTACGCATCGTAGAACACTCGGGGCGCGATTGCCGCAACGGCATGACGCGCTTGTTTGCCTTGCTTCCACAGAGGTTACTCAATCCCGACCCCTTCGCTGCGCGCGTTTAGGACGCGTCGCACAACTGTTAGGTGGCTTTTTTTGCTGGATCTGAAACTCCTACGCATCGTAGAACACTCGGGGCGCGATTGCCGCAACGGCATGACGCGCTTGTTTGCCTTGCTTCCACAGAGGTTACTCAATCCCGACCCCTTCGCTGCGCGCGTTTAGGACGCGTCGCACAACTGTTAGGTGGCTTTTTTTGCTGGATCTGAAACTCCTACGCATCGTAGCACACTCAGGGCGTTATTGCCGCAACGGCATGACCCACTTGCTTTGCCTTGCTTCCACAGAGGTAACTCAATCCCGACCCCTTCGCTGCGCGCGTTTAGGGCGCGTCGCACAACTGTTAGGCGGCTTTTTTTGCTGGATCTGAAACTCCTACGCATCGTAGCACACTCGGGGCGTTATTGCTGCAACGGCATGACCCACTTGCTTTGCCTTGCTTCCACAGAGGTAACTCAATCCCGACCCCTTCGCTGCGCGCGTTTAGGGCGCGTCGCACAACTGTTAGGCGGCTTTTTTTGCTGGATCTGAAACTCCTACGCATCGTAGCACACTCGGGGCGTTATTGCCGCAACGGCATGACCCACTTGCTTTGCCTTGCTTCCACAGAGGTAACTCAATCCCGACCCCTTCGCTGGGCGCGTTTAGGGCGCGTCGCACAACTGTTAGGCGGCTTTTTTTGCTGGATCTGAAACTCCTACGCATCGTAGAACACTCGGGGCGTTATTGCCGCAACGGCATGACGCGCTTGTTTGCCTTGCTTCCACAGAGGTTACTCAATCCCGACCCCTTCGCTGCGCGCGTTTAGGACGCGTCGCACAACTGTTAGGTGGCTTTTTTTGCTGGATCTGAAACTCCTACGCATCGTAGAACACTCGGGGCGCGATTGCCGCAACGGCATGACGCGCTTGTTTGCCTTGCTTCCACAGAGGTTACTCAATCCCGACCCCTTCGCTGCGCGCGTTTAGGGCGCGTCGCACAACTGTTAGGTGGCTTTTTTTGCTGGATCTGAAACTCCTACGCATCGTAGAACACTCGGGGCGCGATTGCCGCAACGGCATGACGCGCTTGTTTGCCTTGCTTCCACAGAGGTTACTCAATCCTGACCCCTTCGCTGCGCGCGTTTAGGGCGCGTCGCACAACTGTTAGGTGGCTTTTTTTGCTGGATCTGAAACTCCTACGCATCGTAGAACACTCGGGGCGCGATTGCCGCAACGGCATGACGCGCTTGTTTGCCTTGCTTCCACAGAGGTTACTCAATCCCGACCCCTTCGCTGCGCGCGTTTAGGACGCGTCGCACAACTGTTAGGTGGCTTTTTTTGCTGGATCTGAAACTCCTACGCATCGTAGAACACTCGGGGCGCGATTGCCGCAACGGCATGACGCGCTTGTTTGCCTTGCTTCCACAGAGGTTACTCAATCCCGACCCCTTCGCTGCGCGCGTTTAGGACGCGTCGCACAACTGTTAGGTGGCTTTTTTTGCTGGATCTGAAACTCCTACGCATCGTAGAACACTCGGGGCGCGATTGCCGCAACGGCATGACGCGCTTGTTTGCCTTGCTTCCACAGAGGTTACTCAATCCCGACCCCTTCGCTGCGCGCGTTTAGGACGCGTCGCACAACTGTTAGGTGGCTTTTTTTGCTGGATCTGAAACTCCTACGCATCGTAGCACACTCAGGGCGTTATTGCCGCAACGGCATGACCCACTTGCTTTGCCTTGCTTCCACAGAGGTAACTCAATCCCGACCCCTTCGCTGCGCGCGTTTAGGGCGCGTCGCACAACTGTTAGGCGGCTTTTTTTGCTGGATCTGAAACTCCTACGCATCGTAGCACACTCGGGGCGTTATTGCTGCAACGGCATGACCCACTTGCTTTGCCTTGCTTCCACAGAGGTAACTCAATCCCGACCCCTTCGCTGCGCGCGTTTAGGGCGCGTCGCACAACTGTTAGGCGGCTTTTTTTGCTGGATCTGAAACTCCTACGCATCGTAGCACACTCGGGGCGTTATTGCCGCAACGGCATGACCCACTTGCTTTGCCTTGCTTCCACAGAGGTAACTCAATCCCGACCCCTTCGCTGGGCGCGTTTAGGGCGCGTCGCACAACTGTTAGGCGGCTTTTTTTGCTGGATCTGAAACTCCTACGCATCGTAGAACACTCGGGGCGTTATTGCCGCAACGGCATGACGCGCTTGTTTGCCTTGCTTCCACAGAGGTTACTCAATCACGAGGCTTTCGCTGCGCGCGTTTATGACGTGTTGCACAACATTTATGTGGCTTTTTTTGCTGGAGCTAAAATTCCTACGCATCGTAGAACAGTAGGGGCGTGATTGCTGCAACGGGATGAAGTGGTTGCTTTTATTGGCTTCGTGTCCTGAATCTTCGGGTATTCGCTGCTCGCGCTTGTGACGCGTTGCACAACTCAGCTTTTTTTTCACTGCGCACTTTGCCTTCTACGTACGAATCTCAAACTGAGATAAGTCGCACAACTCTCGACTTGCTTTTTTAGCGGCGCGCTATCCTTGCTACATACGGGTTGAACCCAATGGCAAAACAGTGCTCAACACAACGTTGGTCAGTGGCCGACCTGGCCGACGTTATCACGTCTATGGTCCGCTGCCGAGCTCGGCCCACATTCGGGGATTGACGCTGGCCTCAGTTTGGCTGGCGTTATGGGCAGCGACGTTGGGCTGACCTGAATGGCCAACTGTTAGCCACAGTAGGACCAGGCTTGGCCCGGTGATAATTACCAAAATTTGCTAAGCCACTCGTTTACATATGTGATGGTTAAATCACCAGGTGTTTTTTTATTGCATCGAAATTCCTGTGGCTCATAGCACAATTTTAACCCTTCAGCTGAATTACACGACGAGGCAGCCATTAGCTCTACGAGAAATGGTAATGTTTAATTCAATAATTACCATAATTTCACTGATTAATATTTTTATGCAATAACTTTACGGAACCTGTTTCCATCTACAAATTACAGCAGGCGAGTTCGCAAGGCGTATCCACTTGGAAAGAATTCTCAGGTCTACATCGGTTCCGAGATACTAAGTTTTCAAGTGTCCGACGAAATGAATTGGTCTTCCAGTTACTTCTGTGTTTAATACATAAAAAAGCGTTTCACAACACTGTAAGTAGAATAGCAGTGCATTTGTAATCGCAAGTTTGACGGCGCACATTTTGAAATCGGCATGTTATGGTATGTGATCTTTATTAATGTCCTGAAAATCAACCCTTAGGTTGACGCAAGGGGTTCCCACGTCGGCACAGTAAGGTTTAACCTTACCGCCTTATCGTGGGCCTTCTGGACGGCCAGTACTTGATCGAAAAGAACTCCACTGTGTAGGACGCGTCGCCATCGGTCTCTCCTTTTCACAGTCTGTGAAAGAAATCGGAGGCATTCTCAGAATTTGTTCCAAAAGGAAATGCCTGGCAAACACACTATAGCTACTATTCGATAAGTGAAATATGTGCTGTAATGGAAATAATTACAAAGTCGATTAGTGTAACTACGTTATTCCATTAAGCGATCACGAGGAGGCGGAGGAGATTTAATGAAGAGAAAGGAGGACAGGTCCACCTGGTACTCCTCACCGGGGTAAGGAGAAGTGGGAAATATAGGGAAAGGGACATGATTATGTTATGGTACAATGAGCTACCATACACACGCTGTCCAATACGCGGGTGCGCGCTGTAGACACAATACACGCAAGAGTAAACTTGTCCACACAAACAGTTACGCAAAAACCCATTTCGCACTGTCAACATGTCACACAGGTTCTAGAGGCGATCGTCTAAACCAGCCTCACGTAGAAAGTTCCAAAGTGAATTTATGGCACCTTGGGCATGGTCACCTCTTCTCCACGCGCCTGAAATATCTTGTTCTGAAAAGGGACGGGAGTCAAAGCAGTCCACACTAGGTTTAAGTTTTATTGCGAGAGCAATACTGCTCGCACTTTCGGCACATCGGTGGTCGTGGCGCCTCCTTACACAGCTGCGCGTTACGTGACCGTGTGACGTCACGCCAGACCAAGAGACGGGGCCCCAGCTCGCGGCATCGATGGTGGAGGCGAGGCCTTGCGCGCCGCTGCTGCGGCGCTACCGAGAGAGGGCGCTGGCTGGTGTGACGTCACGCCAGGAGGATGAATGGGACTACGGCTCGGCTCCTCGCAGTGGTCGGCGCGCTGCCTTGCGCTATATCGGATGATGTATAGCCATAAATTTAACAAAGGGCAGCCATGTCCACACCATCAGCCGAACCAAGGCGCAGCCAAGGGTATTGCTTTCGCAATCTTCGAGACTTAACCAAGCTAAGCCTTCAGCCAATTTTTTTTCGCTCGGCCGCATATTGAGTGCACATGCAGAGTACCGCAGCTTTCAGAGAGCTTTAGTTTAGGGGACGCAAGCGGCTTGCGTACGCAAAAACAAGGATCGATTGTACTGCGCATGCGCAGACCGCTACGCCTGCTTGCGGCCTTGGGTCGTTGGGGCAACCGAAAACATCGTTGCCCCTAAGAGATCACGCTACCTACGTGTCTCTCGCGGTGCACGAAAACATACGAGAAGCGAGACTAGCCGGGACATTGCGCCCGTGCCGCTACACAGACGGTGAACATGGCTGCACCGGCGAAGACGTGTGCATATCTCGGCCAACGCGGTAACCATGGAGGGAGGAAACTCAGGAGAGGCCCTGACGTGACTCTTTGCGAAGCTAAAGTGAAGCCGGAAGTTGGCGTTGCTCATGGAGTTGCTCCGCCTCTCGGACCAGCTCTCCTCTCTTGTTTACCTTTCCCGCGAAACCACGCCGCGCTGCGCGCAACCGGGCTGCTCGGACGCGCCGGCTCCGCAGTAATACTAAACAAAATCATGTAATCGGGATGTCTCAATGTATTACTGTTGACGAATTCATGTTGAAAGAAGTTCATAATGAATTTGGCAAATTGGGCCGTGAGGTCGAATCGGCTGCTTTTACCGGCTTTTATGAAAATAAACGTGCATTAGCAGGACAGCCAAATGAGCTATTCTCATCAACCGCGGGTACCCGCCGCTGCCCAGTTGTTGCGCGATTTTAAAAAAAAGGTCACCTTTATCCCTGACTTCTGCTTGTTTTTCTCTGCTTGGACTTCCTGGGGCGCTCAGATGATCTTGCGAGCTAGACGTGTGGCGATACGAAAAAAATGTACGCATTCCCACTGCACTGCAAGAACGCACTGGAGACACGAACGTACGGCACACCGACCCATTTGCGATCCATTTGGAGTTAATGAGCACAAACACATTCTCGCTTGAGGAATAGTCGTGCTTTATTGAAGAAAGATCGGGTGGCCGCGCATCACTACGACAGCGCGCCGGCGAGGAGGCAAAATGTCATTTCTGACATTTGGGGATAATTCAAGCGTGTTTTCAGGCATTTGAGATATACCAAAGGGACTCATACTGACTCTACTGACATGCCTTGCGCTTACTTTCTACTGAGAGCCTCCCTCCCCCCACCCCCAAAAAGAAAGAACAATTGGTGTGCAATAGGGGGATAGAAAAGTGATAAGAAGGTTTGCAGTATCCCGTAAGCAATAAGGAAAGAAAATATAACGTATAGCGACAGCATTTGTAGGACTATCAAAGATAGGAATCTTTTTCGGGTGGCGCACACGTGATGTGCCACAGATCCTGCTATAGGTGTTGAAGTTCAGTGTTTGACGGAAGCCCGTCTGGTCGGGATGAAACATGGTTAAAAGGGTAAACAAAAACCAGGGGCACTTCGCCGACCAAATAAAGATTTAAAAGAAAAGAAGATGTTTCGGCTCCCACACGGGAGCCTTGTTCACAAGATTTTACCTGTGAACAAGACTCCCGTGTGGGAGCCGAAACGTCTTCTTTTCTTTTAAATCTTTATTTGGTCGGCGAAGTGCCCCGGGTTTTTGCTTACCCTTTTAACCCTGCCATAGGTGTGGTTACTTTCTTCAAAATAAACCACGGTTGTAAGTCTGCAGTCATGTGTCTCAGCCACTTCTTTGTCCTCGTCTTGTGCGCAAAAAGCTGACCTAGCAGCATGCCCAGTCACCTTAGCGTTCTATACCGTTGCCGTGGACGGCCTCCGGCAGAAGTCCGGTCGGTGCACGCCCGCTAAGCGGTGCCGTTTGCCCGCGTGGCGCGGCTTAGGCAATGCGCGCAAACCATTTGGCAGCTTGCGGAGACGGTAGCGGCAATGGTCGAGCGGCATATGGTGAATGCTTCTTCAATCAGTGTTCCACGGGGTACCCGTGAGGTATCTGATTAATTAAATCAGTTGAGGTATGTGTCCCTAGTCGCATGTAGCGTCAAGCGTTGAGCAATATCAGAGGCCTGTAGCGTTGAACCAGCAACCTCAAGCACTGGTAAACAGAACGATGTGTGAGGGAGCTGTTCTGTGTGATGTTCCCATATTGATAAGCCATCCTTATAGGAAAACAAACTACATTACCAGCATTTTAAAGGCAGAAAAGGTAATTCATTAATACTCTTGGGTCATAGATACGCGGAAAGGTAATTTAAAATTGTCTGCACTACATCAGGAAACATATTTATGTTGAGCCGATGTCACATATTGTTGCAAAGCAGACTATTTCTTCAATTATACAGGATCTTTTATTTTTGGCTGCATCAAATTTATAGTAATTTCCTCTGGCAGATAGCACAATTCTAAATGTTTCCAGATGATTGGAGATAATTTTTATAGTGTCTAACGAAATGCATTGGCGTGCCAAGTAATTTGTGCTTCAGTCCATGAAATAGCGTTTGCTTTGAAAGTAAGTTAAACAGCGCATTGTTACCGCAAGTTTGACAGCGCCAGCTTTAAACCAGTGCCATCGTTAGAATTCGTTCCAAGTCGATATAGCTTGCATACTCACTATCTACAATTCGTAAATTGAAATATTTGCAGTAAAGTAATTCATAATGAGTTAACTAGTGTGATTATGTCAATGATCTAATTAGGCATTTCGAAAATATTATGCCGTCTCAACGAGTAATTTAGTACAAGGATTAGGATAGTGCTACCTGCCACAGACAATATTTAAATATTTACTTTAGTAAAAAAAATGCCATGTAGAATGACAACACACGCCCAGTGGTGGGATTGCTGCTAGAATTGCACCAATTTGCTACATTCCACTAAAGCTCTTCCGGCATGAGCCGCGCCGCGTAACCTCTAAGGCCATGGCGAAGAAAGTTGTGGTCGGTGCCAGGTGGCGGTGGCTACCACCTAATGCGAAGGGCGTCGTGACGTCTGCGATTCATAAGGCTAAATGAGCTGAAGAGTCCCTGAGCTAATCTAATCCAGTTTAATCCTATTCAATCCAGTCTAATCCAATCTAATCGCCTGGTCTTTCTTGGCACCGCATTAGTTAAACACCTTGAATTTGATATGCATGTATTTTCCTTAACTCACACGGCAACTTGTATTAGAATATTGCTAAAACACTAATCTCCCTTCGTGTGCTTTCATTCACACGTACTATCGCACTTAATATGAGCTGCAACACTCGACCCCTGTCTGCATGTACACCCGACAGAAAAAAACGTGTAGAGGCTTTCGCCATTCCTGGAGTGCGCATAAGTCCGTGCTTTAAAAACACCTGTTTTCTTTGCACATCGCTAATACAGTGGCCCACAGAGCCGCCCGGAAATCGTTAGCCCTCACCATAACGCTCTCCACCATGGCGTAGTGTTGGGCTGTATCATAGTTGCATGTGCATGTGTAGTTTATTCTAGGAACACTCGAGGAGAGGTGTTGGTAGAATTCGCAGAAAAGAATGAGCTGCGAATAATGAACACCTTCTTCAGGAAGCGTAGGAACAAAAAGTGGGCATGGGAGAGCCCTGATGGTGAAACAAATGATGAAATTGGTTTCATACTTTCCGGCGATGCCAGCATAGTGGACACTGTTTAAGTGTTAGGTAGGGTAAAGTGCTGTGATCATAGGTTAGTAAGGGCTTGGATTCACCTCAACTTCAATAGAGAAAGAGTACAATTGGACACGAAGAAACAGACTAAAATAGACGAAGTAAGGGTAAAAGCAGACCAATGCAGGCTGGTACTCGCAAACGAATATGATGCCTTAAAACAGAAAGATGAAGCTGACATAGAGGTAACGAATCAAACCGTAACTAGGCTGGCTTCAGACGCAGCATTTCAAGTGGGAGGCAACACCAAGGCAACAGGTTGGCAAGCTCTCCCAAGTAACAAAGGGCGTAATGAAGAAACGACAAAGAATGAAAGTGTCCTACTCAAGATATTAGATAGAATTTGCGGAACCGTCGAAACTGCCCAACAATGAGAAAATACGGGATATTCGAAATCGCAACGTGAGAAAGACTGGGGAAGCAGTAAAAACTGGACGCTGCATGAAATGAGTGAGAAGAAAACTTGGCATAGGACAACCTAAGAAAAGCAGGATAATAACAGCAATATCGAAGATACAGTAAAAGCAGCGGAAGAGTTCTATACTGACCTGTGCAGTACCCAGAGCAGCCACGATGCCTCCATTCGAAGTAGTAATGAACAGGTTACAGACGCTCCTTCTATAAGTAGTGATTAAGTTAGAAGGGCCTTGCAAGACATGAAACGAGGAAACGCAGCCGGAAAAGATCGAATATGGAGGAGACATAATGCTTGAAAAATTTGGCGGCCCTTTATAAAAACCGTATATCAACTTCAAGGGTCCCAGAAAACTAGAAGTATGCAAATATTATAGTAATCCTCAAAAACAGAAACGTCAAAGAATTGAAAAACTATAGGCCCATTACCTTACTCCCAGTATTACATAACATATTTAGCAAAATAATCGCCGATACCTTAAGGGCAACACTGGACTTTAGTCAAGCAAGCGAACAGGCTGGCTTCAGGAAGGAATTGTGTAATGGATCACGTCCATGCCATGAAGCAGATAATTGGGAAATCTGCAAAGTACAGTCAGCCTCTTAATATGGCGTCATACGTTGTGAAAAGGCATTTGATTCAGCAGAGGTACCAGCAGTCATAGAGGCATGGCCTAAGTAATGAGTAGAGGATGCTTACATAAATATCTCGTAAAATGTCTACAGAGATTCCACAGCTACCATAATTCTCCACAAGAAAAGTAGGAAGACACCTATTGACATGTGAACTTGTTTATCTTTTACGTGTGAGTGCTTTTCACCACCTAACAAATGTTATCGCTCAGCTCAGGAAGCGCCTGCATGCATCAGAAGTTTCTGAAATGTTGTCGATTGTTCTATCCGTCTGTTGTCGCCGAACCTTGTGTGGTGTCACTGCCTGTGTGCGCGGCGCGGGTGGTCAGGGGCTTTCTGGCCGGCGCGAGGGTGCTGGCGATTGCTCTGGCGCGTTCGATGGCTCGTGTGTAGGGGCTATTGCACTTTACCCGCTGATCCAATCTTCGATGATTGCCGACTGCGTTCGCCGTTGTCGCCGTTTTTCAAGTGCATCCTGTTTTCAGGGCACAAGTTTGCCCATTTAAACGCTAATTTCGTCTTTCCCAGTTTTTCTCATTTCTTCACCGTCACTGCTGCGTGACATCTGGTGGAGGTGCTAGTGCGTTCATGCACCGAACGCCCCCGCAGAACTGTGATCCAAGCCCGGGCCACGAAGACAATACCAACGTCGCCAACGACCAGCGAGCTATCCGCAGGCAGCAAGGACAACGCCCGGAGCGTGGACCGAGAAGACCAGGAAGTGTACGGTCATGACAGCAGCTACGATGACAGCCCCAGTGTCGCCAATGCCGATCATGCTTGAGGAGCTCAGGGAACCTCCGACCTTCCATGGTTCAAAATTTGAGGACCCGGAAAGCTGGCGGGACACGTATGAAAGGTCATTACGTTTAACAGATGGAACCGCGACGACAAACTGCGACATGTCTAATTCGCGCTCGAAGACGCCGCCCGGACGCGGTTTGAGAACAGGGAGTCAGCCCTAACAAGGTGGGACTCCGTTCCGAAGTGGCTTCTTGCTGACATTCGCAAGCCTCGTACACAAAGAGCGAGCCCAAGCTCTACTAGAAATCCTAGTGCCGCTGCCCAATGAGAGAATCGTTATCTTTACAGGAGAGATGAGCCATCTACTCCGTCACGTCGACCCGGAAATGTCCGGAGAGAAGAAAGCCCGCCTAGTCATGTGTAGTGTGAAGGAGGAACTTTTCGCTGGAATGATACGAAGCATACAGAAAACGATCCAGGAGATTCTTCGCGATGCCACCAGCATCGAGAAAACACGGCAAATGTGCAACCGGCAATTCACCCCTCACAGGAACTCAACAAACTACGCCGGAGAGCAATCACTGGCCACCGACCATATGCTCTACACTATGAGAGCGGTCGTGCGAGAGCAGATTCAAAAGCTGTTCACTTCATCACACCCTGCATTGGCTTCGATTGCCGATGTCGTACACGAGGAGCTCCAACAATCACTCGGACTACGTCAGTCGCCAAAGTCACAGCCAGAAGCGATGACCTAGGCCGCCGTCGGCCGCCGTCACGTTCCCCTTCCGTGCCAGCGCCAGGGCGCTGTAACGACGCCGTTCGCCGTCCGCCCCCGCCGCCAGCTAGCCCGCCCGTCGCCCAGCGCAGCCACCAGATGAAGAGAGATATATAGTGCGGCCGTGACCACCGCCCGCTCTCCTATCACTGCGGGGAAGCCGGACATGTCTACCGCCGATGCCCATACCACGAAATGGGACTACAAGGGTTCGGTGTCTGCTCTTTGCGCCCGCAGCAAGGTGAGCGCTCTCGCGATATCCCCAACTACCTCGCCGCTAATCAGTGGAGCCCTCAACGACCGTCCCGTTCACCATCGCTAGGCGGCTACCTGTCCCCTCAACGCTGACCGTACACACCTGGGCCGGTCTGCAACCCCATATCCAGAAAACTAAAAGCAGTAACCGATGGAGGTGCAGGTGCTGTTCGTCTTACTGACGAAGATCCTACGCCGATGACGAAGATGCCGAAAATACTTTTTCGACGACATATCAACGAGACGACGCCATCCCGACGAAGCCTGAAAATAAGAATACGCAGATGAAACACGACCTGACGATGTGAAGTTCCAGGTTCAATTCAACACGACGGAGCCGTGATTCGACTTCAAAGCCTAAATGCAACGTAAGACTAATTCCCACTGATCGCTATGCAAAAAAGAGGTGAGGCGTGCAGACAGGACACAAGAGTAGAGAAGTGGACAACATGAATTCAGGAACCACTGATCACGACGTGCTTCTCGACGGCCAAGCACTCACCACCTTACTGGACACAGGAGCAGACTACTCCATTATGAGTGGACCCATCGCCGCGCAGTTGAAGATGGTTAAGACTGCATGGAAAGGCCCTCAAATTCGCACCACGGCAGGACACCTAATAACGACGACTGGAATCTTCACGGCAAGAATTACCCTTTATGACCGGACTTAGCCTCCCCCCTTCCATATCCTCCAACAGCGTTCACGAGACGTCATTCTCGGCATGGACTTCCTTAACCAACGCGGCGCATTCATCGACCTGAAGCCGAAGTTGATAACGCTGTCCGAAGAACATGTTATACCGCCTTAGAGCTATCGTAGTCACCACGCCCTGAGTGAGCTCGATGGCCATGTGGGCATCCCACCTCGCTCCAGGATTCTTCTTTCCGTCGGCACCGAAACACCCGCAGACGTAGAAGAGGTCATCAAGGGCGACGAACGTCTACTGCTCAACCGTGAAATTACCGTCGCAATAGTAATTGCTCCAATACAGGGAGGGAAAGTGGAAGGGATGCTAACGAACTTCAGCGAGGAGTTCAAGCACATCAACAAGGGCCCGACAATCGACTACATCGAGGATATTGTGGAAACGAGTAAAGCGTTTGTCCCACCAAAATCTATCCCGACGACCGCTATTCCGGAACCAGACTTCGACATGAATCCAAGTCTCCCCATGATTAAGCAGCAACAACTCAGGAGTCTGCTCCGATGACAGAAAGGCTGCTTTTCGACGTCATCAAGGATTCGACAAACACCAGGTCAAATGATCACATAATAACCGAAGAGTGCGCTTGACCACTCCGCCGGAGCCCTTATCGAGTTTCGACACAAAAAAGGGAAGCTACAAGGCAACAAGACGATGAAGTGCTGCACGATGAAAACATCCAGCCATCGAAAAGTCCACGGGCATCTCTTTTAGTCTCGGTGAAGACAAAGCACTGCACCTTACGTTTCTGCGTCGATTACCGTCGATTGAATGGGATCATGAAGACCGACGAATACTCCCTCAAACGGATAGACCACGCATTGGATCGGCTCTGCAGGCAGTGTTAAATGCTTGTCCTCTATGGACCTCAAGTCTGGCTACTGGCGAATAGAAGCTTACGAAAGATATCGCAAAAAGGCCGCTTTTATCACGCTAGACTGCGTCTTTGAGTACAATGTTATGCCATCTGGACTGTGCTCGGCGCCTGCAATGTTCCAGCGCGTGATGTACACGGTTTTAGGAGGATTGAAGTGGCACACCTATCTTGTTTACTCGGATGGCGTCGTCGACTTCGCCGGAAATTCCGATGATCAACTTAGGCGGCTTGCGAGAGCATAGAGACAATCAAGTCATCAGGTTTCACTCTGAAGCCGGAAAACTGCCATTTCGCTTAAGGTGAGCTTCTGTTCCTAGGCCACGTCAACAGCAAATCTGGAGACCACCCCGACCCACAGAAGAAAGCTACCATCGCAAAGTTCTTCCAGCCCATCGACAAGAAGGCAGTGCGTATATTTCAAGGCACGTGTGCCTACTACACGCGCTTTGTCAGTGACTTCTCACGCATCGTCGAGCCGCTGATACATCTAACCAAATGTAATGTCGAGTTCAAGTGGGAAAGGCCGCAGGCTGACGCATTTCAAGAACTTAAACGACGCATGTAGTCGCCACCCCTACTTGCGGACTTCGACGAGGATGGCAATACCGAAATGCACACTTGACGCCAGTAACCTAGGCCTCGGTGCCGTCCTAGTCCTCAGGAAAGACGGACTTGAACCGGTGATAGCTTACGCAAGCCGGTCGCTGTCAAAAGCGGAAGGCAATTAGTCTACTACGACTGAAAAAAAAAATGCCTGGCCATCATTTAGGCTACAGGAAAATTGCACCCTTACCTATATGGCCAGCCATTGAAAGTCGTCAGCGACTATCACGCATTGGGTTGGCTCAGTAATATAAAGGACCCTTGAGGACGGCTGGAGTGGTGGAGCCTCAGACTGCCAGAGTTTAAAACCGCCGTAATCTACAAGTCCGGATAAAAACACTCTGATGCCGATTGCGTTTCACGCACCCCCATTGGCCAGCCGCCGCAAGACGACGTGAATGACTACGCCTTCTTCGGAACATTAAGCGCGGAAGACTTCGTTGAACAGCAACGAGCAGACTCGGACCTAAAACGTCTCGTCGACTACTTAGAAGAGAAAACCGACGTTGTCCCTAGGGCATTTAAGCGCCAATTGGCTTTGTTCATACTTCAAAACAACCTACTTTTAAAGAAGTTCTCACCAATCCGCGCCAACTACCTTCTTGTTTTGTCAGTGCTGCGTCCAGAAGTACTGGGCGCCCTACGAAACTATCCAACCGCTGGGCACTTCGGATTCTCCCGTACGTTATCAAGTATACAAGAAAGGTATTACTAGCTGCGCCTGACCGATGACGTCGCCCGTTAGGTCAAGACATGCCAAGACTGTCAGCGACGCAAGGTACCACCGACAAGGCCAGCGGGATTACAACCGCCGATCAAGCCTCCTTGCCTACCTTTTCAGCAGATCGGGATAGATTTGTTGGGACCTTCTCCACTGTCAACATCTGGAAATAAGTGGATAGTATGGGCGACGGACTACTTCATGCACTTCGCTGAAACGAACTCTCTACTGAAAGGTAGCGCAGCCGAAGTGGCAAAATTCTTCGTCGAGAACATGCTGCTGCGACATGGGGCCCCAGAAATCATCACTGACAGAGGAACGGCCTTTACAGTGGAGCTCACCTAAGCGCTTCTGCAAAACAGTCAGACAAGCCACAGGAGGACAACTGTCTACCACCCGCAGAAGAATGGTCTTACAGAGCGCCTGAATTAGACCCTCGGCGACATGCTAGCAATGTACATCGATGTCGAACACAAGACCTGGGTTGCCGTCCTGGCGTACGTAACGTTCGTTTACAACACGGCTGTGCAAAGAAACATCACAGATCACGCCGTTCAAGCTGGTTCACGGCAGGAACCCGACAACTATATACTCGCGACGCGATGCTGCCCCACATCACTGACGAAAAGAATCTTTTCGTCGCGACCTATCTCCTGTGCACCGAGGAAGTCCGACAGCTCGCCCACCTGCGGATCAAGAAGCAGCAGTGGGCCCACAGCCAACACTACAACTTTCGACGACGCTACGTCGAATACTAACCCGGCGACCGTGTGACTTAGCGAGAAGCATTCACTCCGCTATTTCGGACCCTACAAGATTATCCGGTGCATTGGTGCACTCGAGTACGAGGTGGTGCCAGACGGCATTTCGCTGTCACAGCAGCGCCGCTCACGACCTGAAGTAGTGAATGTTGTACGACTTAAGCCTTACTGCCAGCGCTAATGAACTTTGGGTCTTTGCATAGATGAACTTTGTATTTCTTTTTGGAGCGTTGTATATTCGACTCAGTTTCTTTGTTATTCGGGTACTTTTGTTTAATAAGTGTCATTTCGTGTTTAACTGTCCTGTTAAGTTTGCGGCATCGGGAAGATGCCTTTTAAGAGGGGGGCAATGAAACGTGAACTTGTTTGTCTTTTGCGGGTGAGCGCTTTTCACTGTATAACAAATGTTATTGCTCCGTGCTGGACACGCCTGCACGTATCGGTTTTTTCTGGAATCTTGTCGATAGTTTTATGTGCTGTCCGTTGTCACCGGACCTTCTGTGGTCTGTTTGCGTGTGTGCGCGGCGCGGGTAGTGCGGGGCCTTCCGGAGGGCGCCGGCGACTGCTCTGGAACGTTCGATGGCTTGTGTGTAGGGGCTGATGCGCTTGACCGGCTGATCAGATTTTCGACGTTCGCTAGCTGTGTTTGCCGCTATCGCCGTTCCTTTAGTGTATCCTGGTTATGAGAGCACAAGTTCGCCCACTATAAAGTTAGTTTCTTCATTCGCGGTTTTGCTACTTTCTTCACCGTTACTACTACGTGACAGTATAAAGAAAGGAAGAAGAAAGGGGATTAACCAAAGGGCCCGATTTTTATGATTCATAATCAGAAGAAGCCAGCAAACACTGACACCAAGGAAAACATAGGGTAAGGGGTCAGACAAGGAGACAAAATCTTTGCGATGCAATTCGCTGCGTGTTGCGAAGAAGTATTCAAGCTATAAAACTGGGAAAGCTTAGGATTGAGGATCAACAGCGAATGTCTCAGCAACCTTCTATTTGCAGATAACATTGTCCTGTTGAGCAACGCTGCAGGCGAGTTACTATACATCACTGGGGATTTTAACAGAGAATGTAAGAGTGGGGTTGAAGATTATTAAGCTGAAGACAAAGATAATGATCAATAGTCGGACAAGGGAACAAGAGTTCTGGATCGTCAATCAGGTTCTAGAGTCTGTGAAGGAGTACGTTTACCTACGTCAATGTAGCATAGCCATGGCGTGCTCCCAGTAACGCCAGATCAGTGAAGCATCAGCGTAGTCAGTAGAACAAAATGCAGGTTTATTCAAAAGTTTACAGCGTACTTATAAGAACACGAGTGGAAGGAAGATAGGAAGGAGCACGGGTTAGTAGTGATAGTCCGAACTTTGAAGGACCGCCAGATGAGGCGCTAAAAGGTGTGCCCACTTCGAAAACACGTGACGTTGCAACATTCCTTCGTCCTCAGAAACGAAAGCGTTGCACTGGCTTGCGTTCTCTCGTTGAGCGTCTCAGAGTTTGTTGTGCGACACCTGTATGCAACGGGGCCACCGGAATATCTGGTGCCGCAAAATCTGGAGAACGGGTGCCATTTTCAATGCGCCGACCAGTTGTGTCTTCATCCGGGTTCACCGTTTCTGGATCCTGTAGTTGTGTTGCTTGGTCTGGCTCACTGGGATGTGTGGTGGTTGTAGTCACTGTCGGTTTATCTCCTGGTGCTTCTTGTCGCGGGTGGACCTGGTCTACGTGGCGCTGGACGACTCTGTCTGATGTATTCGCGGTCAGCATTCTAGCTCCCGACGTCACCTTCACATGACCGGGCGTCCACTTGCTCCCCGCACTTTAATTTCTGGCATACACATCACTTCCAGGTAGCGCCAGCCAGACATCTTGGTTCTCTTTTGGTGCTGGAAGTGCTTGAGGAAAGCATGTGTCCAAGCGTGAGCGTCCTCCGGTAGTTAAAAAGCAACCGTACTAGGTTCTCTTCTGGTTTTCCTTTCGTCGTTTTTCGGAGGCCATCCTATATAGTTCGCACTGCGCTTACCGCCGCATCATTAGACTGGAGATGGTATGGAGCGCAGCGAAGGTGCACAATGTTGTTGTTTGCCAAGAACAACGCGAAGTCTTGATTGGCAAATGGGGTCCCGTTGTCAGAAACGATCGTGCGCGGTATTCCAAACCTGCTGAAAATGCCACGCAGACAGTTAATGGTAGCCTGCGTTAAGGCATGCGACAAAGGTATTGCTTCGCGCCATTTGGTGTGTGCGTCGACTACTGCGGGTATCGTTTTTCCGCAGATGGGACCCGCGTAGTCAGAATCAGAATCATAATTTATTGTTAGAAGTTGGGTAATATTACAAGTGTTTAGTACGCAGGAGGAGGTCCCATAGTCAAAGACTCTATCGGGGCCACCTGTACAACAATAGTTAAGACAATTGACATCTCCAAGCAACAGTTGCATATAATAAGGTACTATACGACAACAGGAAATGAACGTTAACAGAGCAAAATAAATAATTCATTACAAATAATGACAAGGTTTAGCTTATCTCACGATAATATAAAGAAGTGCATGTGAAGAAAATACCAGTAGTTTATTTACAAGAACAAAAAAAAAGCAAGATAAGCAAAAAGAACGGACAAAAACGGTTACAGTAAATTTCCTCATTAGTTTGTCAATAATAAATGCATTTTGAGTTCCCTTTTGAAGAGGTGTAAAGATCTTGTATTTTTCATAATGAAAGGAAGAGTGTTCCATACTGATATAAAAGTGAATTCCACGGTTTGTTTACCGTTGTTAGTGCGGATTCGTGGTAAAAGAATATTGTTATTCAACGCAAATCTAGTGGTACTATTAGGGCTCATTCACACCGATGACTGACAGTGGTCGCGCGACCAAGTTGGTCGCAAAGCGACCAGTCGCAAATGGTCGCCAACGGTCGCCTTTCTTGAAAAGCGACCATTTTGGGCCAGTCGCTGTCTGCGCGATTTTTCAGTCGCGCGACCTTGGTCGCAAAACTGATTAACCAATCAGCGGCGCACCAGAAGTGATCTCTGGTGTGTCTACATCCGGCCTCCTCCGGCGTCACGTTCAAATTCTGCGTAGATTCCGAGAGTTCTCGCTGAGAACGATAATCTGCGGGATTGCGACTTGCGGGTGGCTCTCAGCCGGGCTTGCCAGTGTGAACATCAGTCGCCTTCGGTCGCTTTTTGATTGCATGACTGAGCCTTAGTTGTCAGGTTAGATGGTTAAAATGTGATCGATGGTAGCTCATTATGTAGAAATCTGTACAAAAAAATACCTTGGTTGTATTGAGTGAGCCTAGAAATAGTAAGGATGGTATTCTCGTGTAGTAAGCAAGTGGCATTAGAAAAACGTGAACTGTAGGTAATTATTCTGATGGCTCTGTTCGGAATTGTCTGCAAAGACGTAATATAAGTATTATAGGTGTTTCCCAACATATTATACCATTAGTAATGTGAGAGCGGATGAAAGAGTGGTAAAGTGAGAGCAGTGTGGTACGTGTGAAGTAAGGGCATGCTTTAATTAAGCTGCGCATACCATAAGCTATTTTCTTTTTTATATGAGCAATATGATGGTGATATTTCAGGTTACAATCAAGTAGAACGCCAAGGAAAGATGAACATGAACTTGGATGAAGGCAGGGGGTACCAAGACTGATAGGTGGAATGGAAGCTATGTTTCGCTGATGTGAAGAGAATAAAACAAATTTAGTCTTAGTTGCATTGATAGATAACATGTTAACATTACCCCACCTTAGAATTTTTTCGAAGTCAGCATTTAGTTTATTAACGAGAGATGAGATATCTTTATGAAAAGTGAATATCATCAGTGGTATCATCAGCGTACAGAATGCATTTTGTAGAAGAAAGACAATTAGGTAAATCATTATAATAAATTAAAAACAGAAGTGGCCCCAGAATGGAGCCCTGAGGCACACCGATGTGTAGTTCGCTGTCGAGAATAAGCACTGGAAACAGAAACAACTTTAACCCGGTTATATAAGTAGCTTTTTAGTAGCGAAAGGGCAGGACCGCAAAGGCCAATTGCTTCGAGTTTAGAAAATAGGACATTATGATTAATGCTATCAAATGCTTGCGTTAAATCGATGAAAACTGAGGTGGCGAGAAATCCCTCGTCAATAATTTTTTTTAGTTCTTCCGTGAGATGAATGAGTGCCAGCTCTGTGGAATACCCATGGCGAAAACCGAACTGGCATGTAGAGAGGATATCAAATTTAGAAAGATATTTTTAGCCGTATTTCAATTAGTTTCTCAAAACCTTTTCCAAAGAACGGCAGAATGGAAATAGGTCTGTAAATGTGCAATAGTGAGCTGTCGCCTTTTTTGAAAACTGGGATAACTTTGCCACGCCTCAGTTCAGAGGGAAATAAACCAGTCCTGAATAATAGATTAACAACAATTCAAAGTATGTCTGAAATTAGGTGTGAAATAACTTTAATGTTAGCAGGGTGGACCTCATCAATTCCAGCGCTTGTCACTTTTAGGTTATTTATAACAGCAGTTATTTCTTCTGGCGCTGTAGGAATTAAAAAGAATGAATGAGGTAGACGGTTCATGATAACAATTTCTGCAAGGGTAGGTGGATTCTTAGGAAGGAAAGAGCCACTATTTTACCGCAAAGGGAATTTACATGTGGATTGCATGGCAATTCTTCACTGAAATGTATTCCCAGAATCTTTTGTTGTTTGACCTGTTTAATAAGGTAGTTGTTAAATTTTACTTGTATTACACCCTCAATTCTTTTATTAGGTGCCCTAAATATAGTGTAGGTTGTTTTAGTTGCGTTCAGCTGGAGTTTGTTGCTCGCCAACCAGTCAAATAACAATGTTGTATATTCATTTACACACGGCTGTAATTCTGTTGTGTTATCAGCTGCAAAGGACACATTTTTATCATCTGCATACATTGCCAACGTTTGTGAACCTGGTAAGTCTGTAATATCATTAACATAAATTAGAAATAGTAACGGTCCAAACTTTGTACCTTGTGGGACACCTTGATGTAGCGTAAGCATGTCAGATGCAGTAGTTTCCAGCTGCAAGAACGTTTTTTTTATTACATACATAACTTTTTGTCAAGTCATTTGCAACGCCTCGTACTCCGTATCTTTCCAATTTTTCAGTTAAGATATAGTGGTCAATCGAATCAAACGCCTTTCTCAGGTCCAAAAACAGGCCAAGCGTTAACTTATTCTGTTCGATGTTAGCAATTATTTGATCTTTCATATCCAGTAAAGCTTGCTCAGTTGACTTATCTTTTTGGAAACCGTATTAGCATCGCGCAATAACGTTGTGTTTCGTAAGACAAATTGAAAATCTTGCATAGATAACACATTCAAAAAGTTTTGAAAATACCGTGAGAACTGAAATTGGCCTGTAGTTCCACAATTCGTCTGCACTTCCCCTTTATAAGTAGGTGTGACACGCGCTTTCTTAAGCTCATCTGGAAAAACGCCTCTGCTAAGACAAAAGTATATAACATGCACGAGCACTGGCCCTACTTCGTGTGACACATATTTAACCGGAATAGGGCAGACACCGTCTACGCCAGCTGAAACATCATACTTTAATGTCTTGATAAGATCACTTACTTTACCCAAACATGTCGGTTTCAAAAAAAGTGAGTTTGATACACGTGGCGTGGAAAACCTGTGGTCGTTTCCGATTGTAACGTCTGCAGGGTTCATACCAGCGTTAATAAAATGCGTATTCATGCAGCTAACCATTTCCGCCCACTCTACTTCTCGTCCGTTCAAGCGTGTCATTTGCGGATGCGTATTTAGATTTTTCCTGTTATATCATTACCGGCATCCCATATTTTTCTCGGATTGCTTTGTATATTCGAGAAAAGGCGCTCATAGTAATCACGCTTTGCTTTTTTTAAATCACCTTGTACTTCATTCCTAAATTTCTTGTACGTCACGAATAGGTCAGGCAGCCGCGTGCGGATGTAGGCGTGATACATAGCGTCTTTCTTTTTGATGTGTTCGTACGTCTTTGTCGACCCAAGGTTTGCGCGCCTTTTTATGTTTCTTTCCAGAAGCCGCCGGCTGAAGTGTAAAGACCAAATCATAGCACGCAAGCACATTTCGTTGAAACAGAGCAAACGCTCTGTGTACATCTGTTTCATTATAGATTTTTTGCCAGTCTACGCACTGGAGGAGACATCGGAATTGCTCTAGAGTATTTGATCTGATTATTCGGCCAAACCACTGTTTGCAGCCATTGTTCTGTTTGTCAGGGTCTTTAGGTATAGAGCAAAACACAGGTAAATGGTCACCTACATCTGCTATTAGTACTCCCGACTTGACATCACATTCATTTTAGTTCGAAACGCATATATATAACAATGTAGCACTATTGATTGTTACCCTTGTGGTGCAGTAATGTAATTACTGCAGCCATAACAAGAAAATAATGTTTTGAGTTCTAGCGACCACGCGTTATCAGTGATCATGTTGACATTCACATCCCGCATAATTGCACAAGTCTCACTAGTCAATCGGGTCAAAAGCAGTAGCCTTTCCATAAAACTACAAAATGTGGCCTTGTCTCCAGTTGGGGGCCCATATACGACCCTTACAATACTTTTATTTAGGTGCGTGGTGAAGCATTCTACATCATTAGTAATAGCAGAAAATTTAATAATAACAACTAACTCCAACGGCTCATTCACATAAACTGCTACACCTCCACCGGCTTTATTTTCTCTTCTTACATGATGCGAGCTATACCCGGAAAACTGTGGAACAGGATCATTTGCAGTTAACCATATTTCCGTGAAAAGCACATCATATATTCGGTTTTTGGTTGTATTAACTCATTAATTTCATCCAACTTATTTCTAATGCTTCTTGGGTTAAAATGTATACAGGATAACGTCTTGCATCCGGAATATTCTTTGTTCAACTTTTGCATGTCATAATAAGTGTCTGTCACTTGGTGATCAGATGACTGAGTAGATTCTATATTAGTGCCATAGTTTATCATTAGGTCATATTGATAAGTCCTTAATAGCGGTGATGCGCAGAATGGGCGAGCCTTCATCTTTCCAAGCAAGCTCCACGTCATTGGCAGTCCAGGCATATTGCGACTTTGTTTCTTTCCTTTTCTGTCGCGCAGACGAGAGAAGCTTTTTTTTTGTTGCGTCAAATGCTCGTTGACGTACACTGAGTTGTCTGAGGTGAAACCAAGATCTTTACAAGTGAGCTCCTTTTTTCTTGCCTTCATGTGCGCACGGTTTCTTCTCATTCTTTGCACGAAGCGCACAATGTTTGTGCCGCCAGTCTTTGCAGTTGACACCCAGTGACACGTGTCAATATCACTTTCTGAAATGCTCTCACCAACCACTACTCCAATTCTTTCTATCACTGTCATGACGTCATTTCCACCGGGCACGCTTCTAATTTCTGAATTATTGGCTCTTTGATACTGTTCTACTTCGTTAACTCTCTGTGAGAACCTTTCGTTCTCTGCCTTGTAAAGAACATTAAGTTTCACTAGGTCCTTGATCTCAGCCCTCAAATCAGCTATATCTTTCGTGAGGCCCTGCATTCCATCGCATGCAGTGGAACAAAAATTTACGCAGCCTTTCAATTCTCTGAGTTCAGTTCTCATGTCCCGCTTCAAGTTCTCTAGTTGTCGGCACAACTCATTCTCATCCATTTTGTCTGACTAGCTCAGACAACAAAGCAAGTATACATCAGTATCAACGCACACTTTGTTCGGCAGCAGCGCACAGGACAGCACCAATAAAACACTCGACTCCTAAACAGTTAGCTCACCTGCGAAAGGAGACGATGGCTATTAGCGCTCTATGGATGGTGCACTGCTGCCGAACTGTAGCCCGTGCCAGCCGTCCCTTTGCCTTTTATAGGGGCACGGTGACGCCATTATCTGAAAGGTGGCAGTGGTAGCCTCGACTGTCACGTGAAGTCTCCGATTAGCCCTTGTGTCGCTCCTTCACTTCTTGCTGATTTGTCGGATCAGATGCCGCATGTTTCCTGCGAAAGCAGACAATGGCTATTAGCGCTGTATGGACGGTGCGCTGCTGCCGAACGAATGGGAAGAAAATGGGAAGAAGAATGGGAAGAAGGAAATTCGAAGGGTAAATCTGTACAGTAACACAATGGACAGCGTCTTTTTATTTGAGACTCAAGCTGGTTGCATTGGACAAAAACGTGCACGAGGAAATATTCGTAACAAAATGAGGCGCGTGCATGTTGCAGCAAACATCCAGACACCACCCAGCACGCCCTAATCGAATGCGAAGGGATTCACTAAGTGAAAGCCGTACGTAACGTGCACTTTTCACTGACGCTTGTATTGAAAGTCGACGGACACATCCACCGGTGAGCGGTCGAGAAAGCAAGAAACGTTTAGAATATTGATGTAAAAAAAGCAGGGAAGAGTTTGACACGACCGGATCCGTTATAGGCACACATAGCGATAAAAGGTATAGATAGAGAGGATTTCAGCAGAAAGGAAAAGGTTATGGAGATGTACTCATAAGTGCTAGAATGAAAAACAAGTACACCAAACCTTAATAAATTAAACATGCTAGGCGACTATTTGTCATCGCCTCGTTTCGAAGAGTATACCAATAAACCTGCTTCGTCATCACTTTCCCAGCAAGAACAAACTCGGGAAGCTATACTGGATAGTGAGCAATACTAGTGTGTGCCGTCAGATTTGTCAGAAGAGCGACACACAGCAATTTATTTCCTGGAAACTAGGGGCCCTATAACGTAAAACTATTCCAATATGTTTCTATTCCAATCTCCTGACGTCAAATGTGCGTAATCACCGACGCAAACACCGGGCGGTCACCCACAGGGTTGTCTGTATAGACCAATCAAACAACCTGCTCGTTCATAGGAGGTCACTTTTGTTTGCTTGAAAAACGAATAACATTGCCTACACTGAGCGGCTTGTCGTATCTAATTGGCTGACAAGAGGCGAGGAGAACGCTCAAGTGGAGAGGAATCCGCTGGGGCAGAGCCAGTGGACTGAAAATCGATAACCAGATGAAGAGGGTGGTGCCGGCGTCTGCGATTGGTCGGCTTTCCCTTACTTAGCTTGTGGTGGCTGGTGGAAAATCGCGGCGGCATGCAACGGAAACTTAAGAATGACGCTAAAGCTGACCCTCAGCAAAGAAGAGTTGGCAGAATGAGATGGTAAACGTGCCGAAAGTGCTCGAAAACGTTACACGGCCACGCAAGAAGTATTATTATAGGCAAATACACCCATGCTCTCCTGCAGGTGCGAGTAGCCAGCGTCTCAGCGATCGGCGGCAGCCATCTTCTATTCCTTTCGGAACGGGGCAGCCTGCGGCTATTCCGAAGAAAATTGAGTTTTGTTCGGCATATTAATGCATCTTTATCGCGTACACGTCACTTTGACGCGGTGAACTTGTGCGGTTTTGTGACGTCACGTGACAGGCAGGTGAAGTGGGTGCAGCCCGAAAACTTTTCACCAATAGCCGAGGGCTAATGCCAAAAAGGGTCGAATCAGAAATAACTGTTTTTCTTTTTTCGGCTAAATCATGCATAATCAGTGTGTACACAATATATCAGATGGGGAGCTATCGCGGTTCTCGTGATGCCGCGTGACAGACAGGTGAAGTGGGCGTGGTCGAAAGAAATTTTTGACCAATCGTGGAGGGCTGATAGCAGAATTCGAATAGAAAAGCTCGGAACACTTTTACGTTATAGCGCCCTAGTGTGGTGCACGGGCGTAAAGTGCTGCTTTCCTACGGTTGGCCGCTTGGTGTGTCGTCTTCTCTCACGTCCGTGTCGTTTTTTGTCACGCAATATCATTTAAGCAATGGATTACCAACTTGCCCGGAATGCTGCTCTCACAGCCACATGGCTGCAAGGTTTGTTGCCGATGTGCGCGCACGCCCACGCGCATGTGCACGCTCTCCCAGTCGCACAGCGCTACTGGCATCCTCTGCTTGCTCCCCTCGCTGGTGATCACTGCTTTCCTGCGTCCACCACGGTCTGCAATATGGCTATCCACTGTGCTTAGCGCAAATCTAAACCAATGTTTGCATGTGCGAGCGTCCTGAAAAATTACCGTGAGCAAGGGGCACGGTAAACCTTCGAGGCCCTTACTATCAGCTCCAAGTATTGTGAGCCTGTAGTATGTGGAGCGAAGGGATAAAGAAATCGCTTGTTTCATTTCATTTTATTTGTGCCCATTTACAAGCAAATGGAGGGGGCCAAGGTAAAAGCTGCTTATTGGCAGCTTGAGTGGTCCCTGGCCCCCTTTACATATTGGCAGAACGGTGGCAAAGAACACTTTCAGAAATGAAAAAAATAAAGACCAGTGGGGGACATCAAAATAAAGATATTTCTTTCATTGAATGCATATGGTATTACGGAATCATGGCGATTTAAATGGTAGTTTTCACCAGACAGATGAGCTCCGATGGTGTCAAGGCATGGATGTCAATACCGGCTTCTAGGTGATAATTTAATAGCCGTGGCAAGGTATTTCCGACCATTTGATGGCCGTAATTTGTCCTCGAGAAGGGTATGAGCCATTTTTCATGGCTGCGCGTCTCATATGTGGGTGTATTCTCTTTTAAGTTTGCTATAATTGTAATTAAGTTGCTTCTATTTTGTACCTGAAAGTAATAGGTGCGTAGGAGGGTTTGTTTGTAGAGATGATGACTTTTTGTTATGTTGTACTTGGTAAAGAGATTCTCAGTGTGTGAGTTGTATGGCACATTTGCGATAGCGCGTATTATCTTTTTTTGCATCAATAGCATTTTAGAGTGATTGGAAGCTGATGTCGTGCCCCATACAAGATGGCAATAATTTACATGCGAGGCAAATAGTGCATTATAAATGATCAATTTAACTGACATTGGTAAAAGGTAGCGATTTCGATGTAGTAAACCTGTTACGCGGCTCAGTTTCTGCAGTACAAAATCCACGTGAGCGTCCCATTGCAATGTGTCGGTAAAATATACGCCAAGTACTTTTACCGTGTCAACAACCTCTATTTTCTCAGAGTTATAAAATATGTTGTGGGTCAATGGAGTACATGTGCCTCTTGTTTTAAAGATGACTGCTTGTGTTTTATTCGGATTAAGGCATGCTTTTTACCTCGAATTTTGTCACATATGTTACTGTTTTTCTGTGGTTTCATATTCTTGAAATTCGTGATGTTGTTCAGTCTTTATTTGTTCGGTAACGTGTTAGAAAATTAAATTATGGGTTTTACGTGCCAGACGCACATTCTGATTATGAAGCACGTCGTAGTTGGCGACTCCAGAATAACTTGGGCCACCTGGGGTCCTTTAACGTGCACCTAAATCTAGGTACAGCGGTTTTTTCTCTTTTCCGCTCCATCGAAATGGGGTTGCCGCGACCGGGATTGCAGTCCGCGACCTCGGGCTTCGCAGCCGAACAGCATTGTCGCTAATCAACCCACGGCAAGTGTTGGTACCTTCCTAGATGATAAGTCACTGTTTGGGAAATAAATATTTCAATTGCTAGTCAGCGCGCCGCCTTAACCCTTTGAGGGTCGAATTATTTTGAAGAAAACTTTCCCGGGTGGCCAAATTATTTTACTGCGGATATTGAATGTACAAGATGTATAAAGTCGGGAATAAATAGTAAAAAAAATTAGGGAGCAGTATTTTGGTGTCGGCATCACTCAGAACTGCAATATGTTCAATAGTATTTTAGAGTGTGGTACTCCTTGAAACACGAGTCTCCGCGCAGCCGCAGAGAGCGGGAATACCTCATGAGCGGCGGTGATAAACGAGCTAAGAGCCATGCCAATCAAGATAGAAATCAACTTCCGCCGCCCCTGCGATAGCGTACAGACAAAGATAAAAATCACGTTTCGCGCGCCTCCGTTGCGGCGGAACCGAAAGCGCGTTGCCGCTGAGAGCGAGAATAACTCGCGAGCGGCGGTTATAAACAAGCTAAGAGCAGCGCCAATCAAGATAGAAATCAACTTCCACAGCATTTGCAAGAGTGCCGACAAAGAGAAAAATGACGTTTCGCGCGCCTCCGTTGCGTCACGCGGCGAAACCGAAACCGCAAAAGGGGTGTGGCCCCAGTCTGCGCGACGCGCTGAAGCTTGAAGTCAGTTCTGTTCATCTCCCCAAGAAGGTAGCACACATTTCAAACGCTTCTTGTAAGACCTAAGAGGTGGCAGCACCTCCCAGTAAGCGTGCATCGTCATTATGGCGCGAAATTTCAAACGGAGGGTCGAAACCGTACCCGTACGGCGAAGACCTTGCGGGACAGAAAACCGCCGCCGTACATGTACGGCAAAACCTTCAAAGGGTTAAGTCTTGTTTAGGGCTGTTACTTTTCCGAGCGCAGCAAAGCTGGCGCGCTGGAAGGGCCAGGTTTACGGCGAGGGGTGATGCAGTACATAATTGCCTATTCTCTATCACGGCGGAACGAAGGCATCCTCAATACCTCTCTGGCCGTATGCACGTGTCTCTGGGAGGGTGCCGATAATAACGTCAGAGTCCCAAGAATAATTACTTTTTATTAGAACTATGGGGTCACGCAGACCTTGTGGCTGGCTGACATGCTACGTCTTAAAGGGCCCTCACCAGGTCTGGCCATATTGAGCTGACAAGCGCAGAGCATACAGTGCGTGATAACAATCGTGTGTGCAAAGTATTACATCGCTACGCGCCTCGGAAAGATCCGAAATTTCAAACTGAACGCCGTTTTTCCTTCTTCTCACGGACGTCGCGCTCCAAGCCGGAGGATGACGTACTCGTGTACCTGCGCCTACGTAGTCATGTCCGCACTGTGACGTCGCTTGTGGTCAAACGTGACTTCGATAATTATCCAAAAGAACATCTGCTATCAGTGTGATATGTTGCTTGAATTGATGAATTGAAGTTTAGAGAAATAATAAAACAAACGGAATGTCTGCGCGTTTTTTGTTTTACATCGCACCGAAGCAAGGGAGATGTACTTCTGCTTTGTCTGCTTGTTCCCACGGTCGTGTGGTCACCTGCGCAGGTTACCGAAACTGCCATTTTCTACCGGGTTCCAGGGCGTGATCATGCTCGGCGATCTGCTTGTTCTGCCTCAGTATTCGTGTAGCACTGAATTATGCCGCTAATCATGTTTCCTTGTGCATCGCGTGCAAACTCGTGCGCCACGCGAACGAGACAAGAACTCGCGCGTGACGCCGTCAGCAGAAGTGCGTAGCGCCGAAAAAGAAAGTAAGGAGACAGCAAAAGTGAAGGAGGCGCCTGTGACATATGCTTCACGCGATCCTCGAGGTCCGGAATGTAAGATCGCATGGAAGGAACTTCGGTTGAGGAGGCTAAACGGGGCGAGTGGATAGAGTGTCTTGCTTGGCAGTTGAGCCCACCTGCTGAAATCATGGGTTCGCGGCACTCAATTATTTCCATCTCGGCTAATAATGAGCCAATTTGAAAAACGTTTGCTGCAGAACATTCCCTAGAGGACACGGAAAAACTTCCAGTGTATAACCAAAATATGCTACAGGGCCTGGTGACGGGCCCTTTAAGAAGAAGCTTTAGCTCGGGCCCAACTCCGATGCGGCCTATTCAAATACATGTAAAACGCAATAACCATTTTCTGAGATAATCGCTGGACCAATTTTAATGAAATTTATTGCTCGTTAGAGAGAAAGTTACGTTCTAGTTTCTGTTGCAAGCGGAATTTTGATTTAGGACCTTACTTTTCTTTCAGTATTTTGAAAGAGTTGGAAAGTTCGAAAAAAAATAGACGCACAAAGTGTACAAATTGACAGCTCTACATCAAGGACATGTATCGTGGTTGTGTAAACAGCATCTATTACAACATTCAAAGCTGACAAATTTGACATGTTAGTTGATAACTTTCGTGAATTTGTTACGTTGTGTAGACGCGTTCTGCGAAAGCTGTAATTGCATAATACTGAATTTCTATAGATTCTTGTGTAGCATATCAGTTTTCATCCGCTTGAGATGTTATATCAGATGCAATTCACAGAATTGTGATATCAGTTTTGCATACTGAGTTACATAGGTGTAAACTTCATAGGTTCGTTTTCTGAAAATTTTCGACTTTGCCAATTTTTAACAAAACATTGGTGACCTAAATAAAACTTAGAGACCAACAGCCCCTGGATGTGAGGTTTTTCTTTTAAATGCAACAAACCTTGACAACTTTGGTGCAGAGTTGCCGAGAAAAAGGAATTCTCCTTTTACATGTACTTAGATAGGAACATCCGAGCTTCCTCTTAATGACAGCGCGAATGACGCAAGCACGTGCACGTAGAGCGTAAGCAAAGCCGTGCAAAACGTGTGGGCATCCGTTTGCCATGATGGCTGTGTATTTTATTAAATCTGAGCACAAAAACAGAGGTTACGGTGCTAAGCCGACGATGGCGCAGTGAGACAAACGACACATAAGGGCACCAAGTTCAAACTGTTCATTCACCATAACTCACGCAAATTTCTGCAAAAAAATAAAGTGAAAAGTAATCAAAGTAGAGGCAGGCAGGGGTGATAGGAATTAACTTTGCTCGTAAACCAGTGATCTGCAATGAATTATTTACTGCCCCGTCTCCCAACCAGAAGTTATAGCAGCGTTTTTATCCCTCAAAAATAGCTGCTGCGCCGACCCTGATGATTTACAATTTCGGCCAGTTTAGTGCGTGCTTGACATCATTGCCTAAGCCCTAACACGTGTTATCAATCTAATCTTTTCTTCTGGCGATTTCCCGAGACAGCTACAAGCTGCTAAGGTGCTCTGTCCCGTCTCCTTCCTTGTTTCTTGTGTATGTTCGACCCTATTACCCAAGATGAAGTTGCTAAAGCTACCGCTATTTTAAAGGCGGTGACAAAACTACAGGCCTATTTCCATAGTGGCCATTGTTTCCAAAGTTATTGAAAAGTTCATACGCATAAGAATGAATAGTTTTTTGAATCACCATAACATCATAACATTTTAATTTTGTTTTAGTAAAAGACGTTCCCCGGAATCCGCGTTACTTTTTCAAAAAGAAATCATACTAGATGGTTTTGAGCATCAACTTTACATAGTTCAAATATTTATCGACTATTAGAAAGCCTTTGATCTGATTAATCATACCACACTTTTAAAAATCTAGAGCACTGGGGATTCCGTGGAGCATTTTTCAGACTAACGCAAAGCTACCTGAGTGATGGACAGCAGCAGGTACAACTGAACAACTATAAATCAAGCTATCGATCCCTAAACAGCGAACTACCGCAGGGACGAATCCTAGGGCCTCTACTTTTTAATGTATATATTTGTGACGTAGTAAGATAGCTGAAAATGCCCAATTTATAGTTTATGCTGACGCTACTTGCTTGTTTCTTTTAGGATCAGATTTACTGGAAATTCAAACCAGAGCAAATAACGTACTCGCGAAACTGCATACCTGGAGTTTCAACAACTTGCTAACTCTAAATTCGTCAAAAACAAAAGCGGTTTTATTTAGAGCCAGAAACAAGAAAGCCAACTTTGATTTACTGCTTTTTCTTGGTACATCGAAAATTGAGGTGGTTGTTGCTGGGAAATGTCTTGGTGTACTCTTTAATGCAAACATGTCCAGGGATTTGCAGCGTGATTCCGTTTGTTCCAATCTTTCTAGCACGGTTGGTATCGTATCGCGCACACGTTTTCTTTTGCCTCATAAGTCAAAACGGTTGTTGTATAATTCACTTTTCCTTCCAAAACTTTGCTACATTGTCTGGGGAACCACCACAATATCCAACGTTCTGAAGCTTTCTACATTACATATATTAAATACGCTAATAATTATATTTGTATTGTAATCAAGTTAAAATTTTTCTTAATGGTCTAGCTTACGACCAAACAATTTGTGTGAAAAACGTGTTACACACTTGTTTCATCTTGTTCTTCTGTGTACGTCATCTTTGTATTTTGCTCACTCTGCTTGGCCTTCTTGTCCGCAGTATTGTATAAATAAATAAAGTAAAAGGGCTGTTCCTTTTATCATCCAATCTCCGTATAATGGACACACAGGGCCATGTGTGTGCGTTATACTGTAAAACCATCTGTAAAAAGCATCTGTAAAACCATCTGTAAAAACCTAAACGTAATACCTGTAGTCGAATTGTACGATTTTTTACGGATGACACGCTACAAACAAGAAGTTAAAACAAACAAGCGTTGCTGGAAAGAACTTGCTAATGTGTCTGAAAGAGTGCATGTTTATGACACACGCGCAATAACTTTTTGGTTTACTCCACGGACCCGTACTAACTATGGCCAACAAATGAGCGCATATACATTGCCTACTCTTTTAAATAACCAGCATTTTTTTCTGTAATGCTACTGCTGCTAAGTTTTTATTCTTTACTGGAAAGTTTTTCCAAGTTTTGACAAATTTTGATGTCGTGCCTAACAGTAAAGTATTTTCTTTTTAATGTTAATTTCAACAAGTTTAGTATTATTTTTCAGATGTATACGTATGGCATTGTAAGTTTGACGCATTCCAACATTTCCTGTTGCCCCTGTCAAAGTGCAATTATCGGGTACAGACCCCGTCAAGCTTCTGACCTTTAGTCTGTGCCCCCAGTATTTCAAACATGCTATAGTGTACCATAATGCCAAAATGAAATGAATGAATGAATGGCAGGTACATATGAGCACGCGTGCATTGTAGGCGTGATCCGAGAATCCGAGCCAATGTGGCAGCTGCATGTTCTAATCTTAGTGGCGATTACAGGCTATCAATTGTGAATGACATTTCTTTTTCACCTAATGCTACTGACGGTATGCTAAAGCACTTATTTCTTGCTCTTTTTATGAAGAAAACCTTCATTATCTTAATTTCAGTGCTGCTTCTTGCTTTCTTTAGAAAGGTCGTTTTGTCGAGTAGTGGCACACAGCCACAGCGCTTGCAGTGGTCTGACAAGTGTCCACTGATGTTGTCAATGGATGAAAGATATGTGTCGCATAAAACTGGAGCTACAGAAGAGCTAATGCATACAGTGTCTTTTTGAACATAATCAGAACCATTAAAGCACACGATAATGGACTGTAAATAGAAATGTAACATCTCTAAGAACTTATCAGAACTTATGCCATGCGAGCAAAACCTTGTTACATGTTTAAGTAATCAGATTAGCCGTCTGGATGGCACTGCCCTCCGTTGTTGCGGCGTGTGCGAAAGACTCTTGCCGAAGATAAAATGGTGGGAAAAGAAGTGCGGAAGTGAAAAGAAAAAGAATGAACCCTCACGTAACTCCCTACGTATATAAGCTGACCCACAATACAAAAATGGTCGCAGCCAGATATGATGGGCGCATTGTTTTTTTTCCGCCCCATTCAAATTGGCCATAATTTGCCCTTTGATGGCGAATAAGCTGCCGGCTACATGCTCCAAGAAGCACGTCACACGCTACGCCGAATGTGTTAGCGATGTCGTTTACAATATTCCCATAAAGTGTGGCAAGGTGTATATCGGACGAACGGGACGATGCTTCAACGATTGTGTGATCGAGCACCGGTTGGGGGTCAACAGCAACATCCGCAGCCACTTGGCAGACCACGGCAAGCGCTGCGGCTGTGTCCCACTCCAGGACAAAACGACATTTCTAAGGAAAGGGAAAATCGTTCTGAAAGAGATATAATCGAGAGCAGAAAATAAGTGCGTTAGCACGCCGTCGCTAGCATTAAGTGAGAAATAAATGACATTCATAATTAATAGCCTGCAATCGCCGCTATGATTAAAACCTGCAGCTGCCACGTTTGATTGGGTGCTCGGATTATGCTTGTAATGCACGCAGGCTGATATGTGCCTGCGGTAAAGTTCAGTAGAGATCACTGGCCTGCGAGCAGTGTTAATTCCTATCAGCCATGCTGATCTATACTCTGATTATTTTTCACTTTGGTTTCTTGTATAAATTTCCATGGGTTCTGGTGAATAAATAGTTTGAACTTGGTGCCCGTATCTGTCGTTTGTGTCTCACTTCGCCCTCGTCTACTTACGCCGTAACCTCTGTTTTTAAGTCCTGAGCAAACTAGCTCAGCAACAAGTTTTGTTGAGCAGTAAGTTTCTTTTAATATGTTGAAAAGCGTGAGTAACGATACTTTTGATGGATATTTTTAGGCCCAAGGCACTCAATATCAAAATCAGGCACCCGGGAGCGCAAGCAAGGTAGTCCTGCTATCGCGTCTCACGGCAGCGCGTGACGAAGTTGGAATAGTTACGCATCCTGGCCGCTGTGCGTGAGGTCTCAGTATCTTCCGCGGCTTCAAATTGAATAGTCGTCACGTTTTTCGTTCTGGGGCGCGTAGCTGCGTCACAATAGCCGCGCTCTACGTGCGATCAATTTTGATATAGCCTGGATTATTCGTTCGACAATGAACATCACCCCCCCCCTCCTATAACGCGCGATTTTTAAGATATAACTTCACCTACAATGAGGATGCTCTCTAACGCGAAATTTGAGCGCAGCTCTATACGTGTTGTCCTTTTGCGGTACATTGGCCAGCAAGGACAGTCTTTCTCGTGTGGCACGTTGCAAACAAAGCCAAGTGTTGCACGACAGCCTCGCTAATAGGGAGATCACGAGAGGCAGCGCGTGGGGGGCGCGTTGGCGCCATTCAAAGCAGCCGCCGCAGGCAGACCTTAGCTCGTGCAGCGCTTTCTCTCCATGTATGGTATCGATGGTGTCATCGCTGAAAAGTCGACGCGCGCGCTACTCTAGCGCCATGGCGTAACCATCGTGGGCACAGAGCGCGTCTTGCGCGGCACTACGTTTGTGACACTTTCCCATGACCTCCTCCTCGTGGATCCCTTGCGTACTTCTCCTCTGCGATCCCCTCCGCGCTCTCCTCACCGCCGCCATCTTTCAGCCCCGCTGCACACCACGTTCGCAATTTCGTTCTCCGCGGCTCTCGTTTCTTCGGTTACGCCGACGCCTATGTCGCTGCAGGAATGGGCACCTAAGATTAGCGCTCTAAAAAATAGAGGGGCAGGTAAATGAGTGTGCCACAACATTTGCCATATAAATAGCTGCAGGCAGGGTTCAAATAACAAGAAGTCAAATTTCTTTGCACAATAAGTGTTCTTATGCCTGACTTATTCACCTGCTCTTCACAACTTGTTCAAGATGTCATCATCATCAGCAGCAGCAGCAGCCTGGTTACGCCCACTGCCGGGCAAAGGCCTCTCCCATACTTCTCCAACTACCCCGGTCGTGTGCTAATTGTGGCCATGTTGTCCCTGCAAACTTAATCTCATCCGCCCACCTCACTTTCTGCCGTCCCCAGCTACGCTTTCCTTCCCTTGGAATCCAGTTCGTAACCCTTAATGACCATCGGTTATCTTCCCTCCACATTACATGTCCTGCCCATGCCCATTCCTTTTTCTTTATTTCAACGTGGATGTCATTAAATCGCGTTTGTTCCCTCACCCAATCTGCTCTTTTCTTATCCCTTAACGTTGCGCCCATCATTCTTCTTTCCATAGCTCGTTGCGTCGTCCTCAATTTAAGTAGAACCCTCTTAGTAAGCCTCCAGGCATCTGCCCCGTACGTGAGTACTGGTAAGACGCAGCTGTTATACACTTCAAGACGTTTAAGATGTAACAACTTCTTATTTACACAATTGAATGCATTATAATACTTGTTTGTATATGTTGTATTCACACCACTTATGTAATACCTCTACTACGGCGTCCTTAAGGAAATGAAATGAAATGAAAAATCTTGTCCACTTGCCTTATTGAATTTTCTGAATTTATTTATAGATAAAAATACACAAATTTTACATCTGTATAGTATACATAAGGAGGTCCCATAGTCTAAGACTGTATCGGGACCCCCTCTTAAATACACTTAAGCGAGTCCTAGGCGGAAATAGCACGTTGAAATCGCTCTGAGCATTTTAAAGACATTTGCACATTATGAAAAAGAAATGGCGCCTTCGATTTTAACTTCCTTATTAAGCGCGGCTTCTTCCTTGACTTGCGCTGCAGGCACTTACCTAATTAAAGGACTATAGGTATTAAAAACTTGGTCAAAATCTGATAGAAGCAAGATTATAGATATAAGCTGCTCAATAGTAGACCAGACTCATACTATCAATCACGTGATAGAGATATGTGCGTAATATAACCAACCCTTATACAGTGAAAGCTCGTTAATTCGAACTTCAATAATTCGAATTTATGGATAATTCGAACTGTACGATTTGGTCCGGCCAAGCTCCACAGAAGCCTATGTATAAAGAAGTCCGTTAATTCGAACACGAGAAGGTTCCCTCACGGATAATTCGAACTGCGCTCGCCTGGCACACGGCCAGAGAAACGCGCCTACTGCCTACAAACAAGGCTGTATTGCCTCCGAAACGGAGAGAACGGCGAGAGAAGGCAAAATCGGAAAAAAATCTAACCGACGCGGGGTCAGCCAGAAGGCAGCGGCGGCTGCCGCCTCTCCGTTCTACGTAACCTCCGAGACATCTTGCCCGCTGCGAATCTCGGAGGCTTCGCAAATCTTGTACAGCTGCTAATGCTGTGCGGAGATGGCACGGCAAGCGCCAAAACACATCGAATCAAGTACGTCGCAGCTGCGCTTGCAATCAAAACCAACGAATCAGGGCCTTCGCCACCTTCACATGTTCAGCGTCTTTGTCTCGGCAGTCTTCATCGGTTGTGCACATTTGTTTTCAGCTTAGGAGGCATCGGCCGTCGCGATTCATTCTGATGGTGTTAAGCCTCGGCTAACGTTCGTTTCATTGGACATCGGTGGTGTGGCACAGTCGGACCCAGAGCTTCGACTCGAAGATGGCGTGTGCCCGCGGCACACGCCATCACTTTTTGACTCGCGAAATTTCTAACATGCCCTACTGCTTCCAAATCGCAGTGTACTGTTGCTCTCCTTCACTTTCGTTAGTTCGAACTTTCGTTAATTCGAACTGAAGCGGCTTACCCTTGCGGTTCGAATTAACGAGCTTTTACTGTATATAACTTTCACTGATTACGAGAAAGTGTTCGATTCAGTCGAAACTTCAGCAGTCATGGAGGCATTACAGAATCAGGGTGCAGACGAGCCGTATGTAAAAATACTGAAAGATATCTATACACCGTTTTTTTCGTAGGCGCCGCCATATTGTGAACTTAGTGGCGCCGCCTATGAGCAGCGCCATACTGGCTTGGGTGAAAGTGGTGTTTTTCATGGCAGGTATAAGAGCGGCTACAGTCGCAAGCGTTTTTTTTTTTGTACTGCTTTGCTGTATTTCGCATTACGTGTTGTGTTCTACATCGGAAGTAATCCTGTGTGACGTGCTGAATTCATTTAACCGGATATGGCAGGAGTTTCTGCTGCCGGTACAGCAGAAAGTGCGCCCGTGTTGGAGCCTACAATGAGCCTCGGAGGTGAGTTGCTTAGTTGTTTCTTTTTAAGAATTCGTCTTTAGATTGCGCTGTTGCTAAAGTTTCCCTGTATTTCTCGAACTTCAGCAGGAAATGACCAGTTGAAGAAACGCTAGACAGTAGTAACAGCGTGTGCGCCGTTTTATTGTTCCTTTCGACAAGCTTTAACTATGTTGTAGACACATTGCGCGACTGCTCGATTAGTTAGACGCGGCTCTTGGTCCCGATTTTGAGTAGGTAGTAACAGGATGTCGCACAAGATACAGGCCGTTGAAAAGCTATCTTTATGTTTGACCTTCGTATCGCTGGTCCTCTTAGATGCGACCACCTGTGTTACGGAAATCGCGTCCTTGCAAGGAGCCGCCGCATCCTTGTTATGCAGTGCACATTAGATATTACTGATTACTGGGCAAAGAACCGCTTCTGAAGCACAACTCTTATGTAACATGCCTGTTAGCAACTGCAGTGATCACCATGTTGAGCCAAGCCATGGGCCTCGTAGACGGCATCGGCCCAGTATAGACGTAGCACCGTAGATTTGAGAAAAGCGAGAACAGCATCGGTGCTTTACGAAGGTATGCTCACGAGTGGCGCTCAGATGTTTGACAGTTTTCCAGACAGGCCTTTCCTTCAGACTGCATAGGGTTGGCAGTACGCGAGCACCGTTATATTTCACCAAACAGGTCATACTTGAAGAGTTGACTGTTGGGCTAGTTGGTCGTCCATATTTGAAGTAGTAACTTAGCGCGAATAAAACCACGGAAACAAGAAAGATGAACAAGGTCATACTTGATTACCCGTTCGATGCGAATGCTGGTTATACTTAAAATGTTGCGGCACTTGCATATTTACAACGTGCCACATCACAAACCGCGGCCTGCTGAGGAACTTATGTTACTATTAATCAACCGCCGTATGTGCATGCCGTCAATTCTCGCTGTCAAATGGTTTCCCCGCCCCCTTTCTCTGTTCGGTGGACACATGCTTCAGTACTAACCGTAGCATTTGCATTGATAATTTGTGCTTTTTTCACTGCCACAAAACAGTAGTTTTGGCACCTAAAATCCCAGGATTTCATTTTTAACACCTGGATAAAAATATCGTTGCAACTAGCTTTGTTAAAGCTGCAAAACTATTTTACGTAAAATGACAGCATTTCGTAGACGCACACTCACCGAGCAGTCATGACTAAATGCTTCCTGACCCAGCACTGTGCCATGATCGCCTAAGAAGTGTTATTTCTCAATGAGTCACATTTATGTCCTGTTACTAGCGTTTGAAGCCAGCAAATTCTGAAATGTATGCATGACAGCGCACTGTTTGTGACATAAAGTGTGCACTGGAATAATGTATATTCGCACATGTGAGGTTATTTACATAGCAGCTGTATTTCATTATTTCAACATATCTGCGCTGAAATGTTAAAAAATAGTTGTTTCTGTTGTTTTTTTTTCACAGATGGCAAATATTACCAGCACCCAAGTGTGATTGTCCGCTGGTGTGAGGATTTGATGTGGCCGCAGGTATAGATGCCACACATAATTCACTGCCTGCTCACAAAAAAGGCATGTGACTTGCGAGAAGTCAACCCATTCAGGAGTATGCAATCTTACACTTATCTACAAAGTGGATGGGTAGCGAACGTGCTCCTTCATGAGATTGGCGAGACTTGTGCTCCTGAAATCTCAAGTGCAGGCGTCCCAATCAATGAAAATGCACCACAATACATGATGTTAGGGTTGGCGTCTGATACTACGTGGCGAAAGGAATTTCATCCGACAATCTTCGTCGAAATGAGGTGTGACTTCTCCGTCGATGGTTGGCGTCCCGCGCATCGTGCACAAAGAACTTTCTCGCACCGGACCTTTCACCAGGCCTCGTCGAAATGAAGCGTGACTTCCTAATTCGCCATGACCGCTGTCTGCCGGAAGCCTCGCAGTGTACAGCCTCTTCTGTGTGAGTGTGTGTGTGCGCGCGCGCGCGCGCGCGTTTGTGTGTGTGTGTGTGTGTGTGTGTGTGTGTGTGTGTGTGTGTGTGTGTGTGTGTGTGAGAGTTTAGAGAGGCCCTTTCTTCGAATTGGACCAAGAAAAGGACTTCCACGAACTCGCCAAGCGCAGAAGAGGCGGACAGGAGTCTACAATTCCGGGAGGCGGGACAACTTCTTCCTTTCAGCAGGCTCGGTATACCCAAAGGAGGAGGGGCCCTGTTTCTGTGCCTGTCGCGTGACATTGACGGAAGCAAGATCCCGCCCACGATTGTAGAGAGCCTATTTAAGAGGCTCTAAAATGTACCTTTGATCACTTCATGCTCTTCTCATTTTCTTTCATCTACCTTTAAATAAACACTGCAAGTTTCGCTTTAGAAATCGTCTCGCCCTTGCTTGGTCGCAATGGTCCACCGGGTACCCGCAGCCCGCCGACAACGCCACGCTACCCAACAAGTACCGCCGGTCGAGCTTCGATAGGCAGGCACCGCTACTACTCGGCAGCAGTACGATACGCTACCCTGGAGTACGCAACAAACTGGTGGCAGCGGTGGGATCGGGTTTAGTGAAGGCATAGTGCAAGCCTTAAATCGTTCCAAGGCACGGGAACTCGCGGCCACGGCAAGTATGAGTGTCCAGTGGTGCAGGAAACAGATTGTACGGAGGATTCGTCAACCAGTACCGAACAGAACAGCCCTATTAGCCCCGAGAATCAGGAGTGGCGCCCTCTCGCGAGTGACGTCACGGCCAGGACGCCGCTCGCTCCGGCTCGCTCGGCTGCCGCGCGCGCTCGTTCCCTTCGTGTATGCTTGGGGTATGGGTGGCTCGAGCCGTACGTATTGAAGAATACGTCGGCTTCTTTCAGCTGCCATACCTTAACCACAGTTTCTTCTTCAAAAGCATGTGAGTCGAGAAACTTTGCGGCTTGGATATCGCAAGCTAAGTAGCGTTAAAGGGGTCTACTAGGTTTTGCAATGCATATATGCGCCGTGTCTATCGGTAAATTTTGACTAAAAAAAGAATATTTGCAAATTCAACGCGCGAAGTTGTGTATGACGCTTCGCTAAACATTTAATATTCCTTTAGTATTTAGCTATGAGAGGCATTGCGTTTTACGTGGAAGAAAAATTTGGTAATTGGCGTCAACATGTTATCTGATTTTAGAAAGACACTGCCGAGCGAAGCTCTCATCATGATTCCTATTACTCTGGTGTGTTGTTATATTCAAATATGGCCATTCACTGATGCGTAAAAAATAGTTAGGCGCGCATTTCTTATGAAAAAGTTTGCTGCTACTTTCATCCCCCTCTGAAACAGGCCTCCAAAAAACGAATTGCTCATGGCTGCTAACACGACGGCGCGTCATGTAGAGTATTTACATAGTTAATTCACAAACACCATAGTAGCAATCACCTGAGAGAAAAGTTAAGATCGAGAGCCACTCAATTGAAAGTGATGAAATGTTTCATAGTGGCCCTCAGTAGCCTTTATCGACAATATGGCACACCCCTGATGACGTAACGGTAGCAATCGACTGTCCGTATGGCGAGGCACGCTATGTTCGTGAAACCCATCAATTCACTACAACTTCGAATTAAAACCATAAAGCATGTTTTTTTACAGCGCCAACTGGAATGGCTAAAGTATTCTCGAGCTACTACACTGCAGCTTAGATTTCCTGTATACAAAAGGAAAATTCAAGCACCTTCTGTCTCACCATGTCTCGATCCAGCGTTATTCAATTATACAAACGGATAACTATTCGCTTCGTCGGTACATAAAAGAGAACCTTGCAGGCAAATTAAGTTTGGTCCAATCCAATCGCAAACATTCATAAAGAAAGCACCACAAGCCTTGCATATACTTTCACTTGATTTCTGACCCTCCACCGGGGGAATTTCGATATCTTTAATATGTCCCATACTACTAATCATTGACGCTTCGACTTCTTTCTGGCTGCAGCTATGCGGTCCAGCAGGCATACTTCACTAAAAAAATTGGGCCGAGCAGCCTGTGTCAGTTCGCCAAACAGATTCGTCATGTATATTCCTCAAGCAGCAAGCACCAGTAAATTTCTCAAGTGAGTTTGATTTGATTTATTAATTTCCATTTACACACACACATGTACAGAGGAGTGGTAAGTGGAGGTGGATGAGGGAAAAAAGACGCACAGACGCGGCTTGAGGTAACCTCACCCCCTTAGGTACAATATGGCTGCATGGGGTAACACATCAAGAGCCATATAAATACATTTATATAGTGGCCATAAAACATTGCAGTTATACAATATATGAAAGAACAGTGAAATATTTCCACAATAACAATGCAAAACACACTGCGGCATTGAAATAAATAAATGATATACACTTGGTAATATAGACAAAAAAAGAGGAACATAACTTACATTATTAATCATTAACAAACGCGCCCTAAAGAGGTGAGTTGAACGTGTAACACGGAAAAGGAAATATATATTGGTACATTCCTATTTGTACTCTGTAAATAGCTGTAAGCCTTCATTAACTTTACTTCAAATTTCCGCCGCTTAAAAAAAATAAACACGTGAAGAACCGCCTAATGTTGACAGGCAGTTAAAGAAGCAAGTGAGGCGTGTAGAATCTAAGCTCCAGTATTAGTTAAGTCCCCGTGCTACTGCCGAGCGTTTCTGTGAGTAAATGCAAAAATTCGATATTATACCATGAACTACTCGTCGTGAGCAAACCTATTTTAGCGGAATAAAATCAACGTAACTGCTGTAGAAGTCATATATAGCCAGCTTTGTGACATACTTGTTGCACCGCGGCAGGTATGGTATCATAACTGGATTCCTATAGGCTATGCTTTTGCGATTGTCTATCCGCGCATGAAAAACCCGCAATGGGCTGGTCTGCGTCGCTTCGGCTGGCACTGTAGCGTTGCCTTCGAGAGCTGCATTGTTGTCTAAGAAATCAGCTCTTTGAATAAATGTTCGCAAAGGAAGACATCATCAAAATATATTTGAGACGACCACCATAAGTATACAAGCAGAGAGAACGAGGGCGAACAAACGAAAACACCGCAGAAAGCGCCCGGACAACGCCCAAACTATAGCAGACGACAGGCGCGAGTCCGTGCCCTGACGTCACGCGAGCGGCGCTCGCAGCGCCGCTCGTGTTCGTTCTCGGGGCTAATAGGGGATAATGCGGAAAGTACACCAGCTTATGAAGAAGTCAGGAAAGCAGCAGAGCCTGAACTGTGTCGCCAGGCAGAATGCAGACAAAGGTTATTGAATGTAAGCCCTGCCACATTGATTGCTGAGCAGGAAAAAGATTCCACCCTGCGTAACCTAAGGTCGGATGCTAAAGAAGGTGTGGCCAAACAGAACATGAAGTTCCTCAAGAGGGCAGGCGTCCTCTATAGAATGTACACCAGTCGAAAGGGCGTGCAATTCGACCAACTCGCGGTGTCGCATCTGTATCGTGAGGAACTCCTGCACTTGGTTCACGGGGACTTTTGGACAGGGCATCTGGGCATTCGTAAAACAAAGGACCGCTTATTGCAAGAATTTTACTGGCCCGGCTGCTTTCGAGAGGTAGAAGCATTTGTAAGAAGCTGCGACACATGTCAACGCATAGGCAAGCCCGAAGATAAGGCTAAAGTGCCAATGAGATTTGTTCCCATATCACGGAGCCATTTCGCAGGCTCATAATGGACACAGTGGGACCACTTCCTGCAACGCAGTCTGGCTATGGACGTATTCTTACCTCACTATGCCCCGCAACGAAATTTCCCGATTCAGTGCCTCTCAAAGAACTTAGCTCGGTAGAGATGGTCAACGCGCTTTTATCTATCTTCGTGCGAGTAGTGTTTCCCTCAGAAATCCAGTCAAATCAAGGATCCGTCTCTACGAGCGCACTGACCTCGACGTTTCTGGAAAGGTGCGGTATTATAATTATACATAGCTCAATGTACCACCCGCAGTCGAACGCGGCAGAGAAAGTCAACTCACTCATGAAACGGCTTTTGCGAGCCCTTTGTTATCAGCACAAAGCCGATTGGGAGAGTTGCTTGCCTGCAGCAATGTTCGCGCTTCGAACGGCACCGCACGAATCAACAGGTTTTTCACCTTCAGAGATATTGTTTACGGACGCTGCCTTCGCTCCCCTCTCCGCATTGTTGGAGAAGCCTTGGAAGGCTGGGCAGACGATCCTTCGGTTTTGGCATACGTGCTAGAGCTGTTGGACCGTCTGCACACTTCTCAGGAATTAGCAGGGCAGGAAATGCGTAAGGCGCAAAGCGATGCTAAGCACTACTATGACAGGACGGATCGCACGCGACGCTTTGGAGTAGGCGAAAAGGTAATGAACCTGAAACCCTCGTTGAAAAACAAACTGGACGCTCAATGGGAAGAACCGGTTGACATAATTCAGAAAATATGACACAAACTATGTAATCACGGTACCGGGAAAACGAAGGACACCCCCCCCCCCCCCCCCCCACTTCAATCTCTCCTGGCTCGATTACACCTAGCTCTAACATCTTGTTTGGAGTAGGCGGTTAAGGCTCCCGATTGTTAGCTGATTTTAATAACCACGTCGTAACGCTTTCAAGCAATCTGCTTAAACCCTACCGGCAGAGGGAAGCCATTGTGCACATGTCCCTTTACCAACCTGGGGAAATGCCTGTCGACTTTCCAGAGTTAACAGCAGTGACGGAGACAAAAGACATTCACGAGACTATTGATAAGTTAGTAGAACAGGCGGAGTTGAATCCCAATCAAAGGGCCGAACTGGGGGAACTCGTGTTTGAATTTAAAGTCGTATGCTCAGAGACATCGGGCACGACCACTGCGATCGTTCACGATATCGAGTTAGCCTCGTCGGACCCTGTTCGTTCGAAAGCTTATCGCGTTTCGCCTTGTTAACGTGAAGTCATGACCGCTGAAATAAACGAGATGTTAGAGCTAGGTGTAATCGAGCCAGGAGAGATTGATTATACCTCACCTCTTATCTTGGTCGAAGTCCCAGGAAAACAGCCGCGACCATGTATCGACTACCGCAGGCTCAATTTAATCAAGAAGGACGAGACTTATCCGATACCGCATATCGAGGAAAGGCTTGAGAAGGTGAGCAGTGCTAATTTCATCTCTACGCTCGATTAAGTCAGAAGGTATTGGCAGGTTCCGTTGACCGAGAGGGCAAGCAGGCTTGCGGCATTTATTTCCCCGATGGGAACTTTTCGTCCGAAAGTCCTGAGCTTTGGATTGAAGAATGCGCCATATTGCTTCTCTAGCCTTATGGACCAGGTGCTTCGAGGAGCGGAGGACTTTGCACTTCCCTATCTCGATGACATAGCAATCTTTTCTTCATCATGAGCGGACCATATGCAACACCTGCGAACCGTGCTGTGTCGTCTACGAGAGGTCAACTTAACGGTTAAGGCTCCCAAATGCCAATTAGGGCACGCGGAGGTAGCTTACCTAGGTCATGTGATAGGGCATGGCGATCGTCGGCCTTCCGAGGTTAAACAGAATGCAATAGGCAACTTCCCGCAATCACGCACCAAGCGGGACATCAGATCATTCCTTGGCTTGGCGGGTTATTACCAAACATATATCCCGCGGTATTGCCAGATTGCGACTTCTTTAACGGATGCTCTCAGAAAAACAGAACCACAAGCGGTAAAGTGGGATGACGCAAAAGAAAAGGCTTTTAGTATGCTGACCAACGCACTAATGAGTCAGCCAGTGCTGAACGCGCCCGACTACTCTAAGCCATTCATTCTTCAGTGGGGTGCCCGCGACAGGGGTATGGGGGTGGTTCTCTGTCAAAAGAGAGATGACGAGAACGAACACCCTGTACTGTACGCCAGAGAAAGCTTTCAGTTCGTGAGGAAGCATACAGTGCATTAGAAAAGGAATGCGCCTGCGTAATATGGGCGGTTCAAGGTATATCGCTGGTTCAAGGTTCGCCATATCGACTGACCACTGTCCCCTCACATGGCTGCAGTCCATGTCTACAAAAACGGTCATCTTTCGCGCTGGAGCTGGGCTCTTAAACAGTGCAGCTTCGAATTTCGATACAAGAAGGGTAAGCTTAACGATAATACCAATGGTTTGAGTCGTTGCCCCTAGAGTAACAAATGCATCAAGCTCATCCGGGTTTGCGTGGCATTTTTACGTTCGTTCATACGTTTTTCCGAATCCATACGTTTTTCCGAAGTGAAGCCGATTGTTAGCTGATTTTAATAACCACGTCGTAACGCTTTCAAGAAATAGCTGTTTTAGTGTTCAGGGGGAAGACACGCATAAGGAATGAGAAAGGTCTAGCGGGTTTTCTTTTTTTGAAGGCCGGGTATGTCTTGGGGGAGGGAGGCCTTGTGCTCGCTGCTTTGTGGTTGTGCGTCTGGCACTGTTCTGGGGTGATTGCTTGCCCACGCAGGAGACGAAAAGTTGCGAGACCTGCTTGCAAGACCAATTTCACGGGACCGGACAAGAAAGAAAAGTCACAAGAGTGCCACGAGCACTGATGACCACTTCCAGGAATCTACTTGCTACGAACTAATGGTTCGTCACCTCTAAAGAGAATTCTGCTACCATAACGCCGATCGCTCCTACAGCTGCTGCTGGCCCCTACAGGTCGCGATCTTCCTCCCCCGCCGGAGATGCTGTTCAGGTTGGCGTCTGACACCACGTGGCGAAAAGAATTTCATCCGACCATCTTCGTCGAAATGAGGCGCGACTTCTCCGGTGATGGTTGGCGTCCTGCACATCGCGCACAAAGAAATTTCTCTCACCGGACCTTTAACCACGCCTCGTCTAGATGAAGCGTGACTTCTTAATTCGCCATGACCGCCATGACCAAGCCCCGCAGTGTACAGCCTCTTGTGTGTGTGTGTGTGTGTGTGCGTGTGCGTGTGCGTGTGTGTGCGTGTGTGTGTGTGTGTGTGTGTGTGTGTGGTGTGTGTGTGTGTGTGTGTGGGTGTGCGTGCGAGTTTAGAGAGGCCCTTTCCTCGAATCGAACCTAGAAGAGAACTTCCACGAACCCGCTAAGCGCAGAATAGGCGGACAGGCGTCTACAATTCCGGAAGGACAACTTCTTCCTTTCAGCAGGCTCGGTATAGCCAGAGGAGGAGGGGCCCTGTTTCTGTGCCTGTCACGTGACATCGACGGAAGCAAGATCGCGCCCACGATTGTAGAAAGCCTATTTAAGAGGCTCCGAAATGTACTTTTGATCACTTCATGCTCTTCTCATTTTCTTTCATCTACCTTTGAATAAACAGTGCAAGTTTCGCATTAGAAATCGTCTCGCCCTTGCTTGGTCGCCATGGCCTACCGGATGCCTGAAGCCGGCCGACAACGCCACGCTACCCATTAAGTAACGTCGGTCGAGCTTCGATAGGCAGGCGCCGCTACTACTCGGCAGCAGTACGATATGCTAGCCTGGAGTACGCAACAATGGGTGGGCTGCCAGCATACTGGAGAAGTCAAAAACAGTGGATGTACGTGCATGGCCGGGAGAGGAGAAGTATGCAGTCATGTCGGTGCACTTCTTTGGAAATCGGATTTGGCAGTATCACAAGGCCTGGCAGGAGAAGGTTGCACTGATAAATCAGCAACTTGGAACCGTGGAACAAAGAGGAACCTTGAACCAGCCGCTCTGACACACAACGTTTAAGGTACAGATGAGAACCATTGATAATGACACCCGCAAAAGACGATTTCATCTTTGCCACAACTCCTTGGCGATGATACCGACATCCAGGAGTTCTACAGAAACTGCCCATTCGGGAGATTGTTAATGCTAGAGGTGAAAATATGTTTGGCATTTGCATGTATTGAACAGTTCTGTGAGAAGACGACAGCACACAAGTTTGCTTGTAGTGCCGTTAATAAAACGTCAGAATAACATGACTGCGGGCATACGAGATGTTTTGCTTGTTTTCTAGTGTTTAGCACAAAAATATTTTGGCAGGGAAAGAAGCAAGGCCTGAGGCACACTAGTGCTCACTTTGAATAATGGTTTATTGGAAGCCCGATGACGATGAAGTTCCACAGGGCTCATGCATGTAGCATGTAGCATGTTCCTGCATGTAGCAGGAACAGACACCAGTTCTTTCCTTCATGAAAAGAGCAAAGGAGCCTAAACACATTCTAGACTAAGCTTATTGATGTGTACAGCTTCAACTATCAAACCAGTCATTGCATCGTTATGCCTGTGGAGAACGAATGGATGCAACCACACCTGCGGCAAGTTTGACCAGCCACTGTGCCCTATTTAATGCTGTCAGAGTGCTCCCTAAGCCCATCGATCAGTCAGTGTCCTGTTTGCACAATTTTAGACCATAAGATTTATGGCGAAACAGCGCAAAATGGAAATAGAAAGGGAGAGGAGACAAGGTCCATGACTCCTCCAATGTTCATTTTGCGCTGTGTGCCGATAAATCTTCTTGTCTGAAATTGCTCACTATGAACCGACTAGCCCAACAATACGCACTACTGAGTGCTCCGTTTGCTTCGTATACTGTTTATGACACGAAAGTGGTATCTCTAAACATGCTTGTTACAAGTCACAAAGCACATGACATGTGTGTTGTTGCAGTCTTGCCCTCTCTCAGCTTCTAGCTTCGTGATTTTGTACGCATTTTCCAAGTAGTTTGGGGACCAAGAAAACCTCCTTAACATTTGCATGTCCTGTTGTTCAAAATATTGTGCAGATATGACTTAAGCACATGTTAAGGGGATTCAGGTGGTTGAAATAATCAGTTGTGCACTAAGGGGCACTTCGTAGCCTGCGTGTTGCTTTGGGATGGTACACTGCATAACTTAACCTGATTTTTTTATTGTATTGTGTGGCTCAATTTGAAACCACTTTGGTAATTGTATAAATCATTGTTTTAAAGAGCCTTGAAACAACACTGAAAAAATAAATATCCTGATTCGCGTAAAACAGGATATTTCTGATGAGTCTCATGGTCGAGAAATGTTTATAGAAATTGTTGAAGCTGAAAAAGATGTTTGGTGTACGTCTGCAAGATGCTGCCTTGAGGGCGTGATGAGAATATACATCACTATGCTTGTGTAATGGGCTTGACTATCCTCATTCGAGTGCCATATATACACGTAAATAATGCAGCCATAAATAGAACTGGAGGGGAGAGTTTTGGTCTAACAGGAAGAGAATATATCTATACAATCATAACGTGAAGTAACGCTGCAAAAGAACTGGAAACGTTGCATTAAAGTAGATGTCTTCGGGTGTCTATTCATCCTTAGTACAAACTTCCTTTGCAAAATAAAGTGAAAGGACGAGTGCAGACCTCTTTGTCACTGTCGATGAGAACGGCGTCATCCTCCATAAAACCCACAACATTATTGAACTAAGAGCACTTCAGAAATGCCTACGACACAAACGAACACGGCAAAGCATTTTATCGATTGCGCGGTGTTGCACTTCGTTACTTCGAAGACTGCACGCTTGACACACCTGCACAGCAGCATCGATAGTCTTGCTCAAGGTTGCGATTAATATGCTGTTACTTAATTGATGCGGCTGTAACAGCGCTATAAATTGGCTGAAAGAAAGAGCAAGAAACACACAGTGGAAACTCTCACCTCACTGATCTAGCACAAGGCGAAGTGGCAGTGAGCGCGAATACCATATAAGGTGAGCAGGTGGAAACAAAGGGATAAAAGTCTCCTTATATTCATATAACAAATCCGAATTTATAATGAAGCACGTTCCGATACTGAAAATCTCTAAAAAATAGCTCTGTATGTTCTTGAAAATACAGTACCTGCACGAGTTGCAATGATAAACGAAGTTAGTAAATTGTGCATGTCTGTTTTTTTTCTATTGTCTATCTTGCGCCGCATTTTTGTAAAACATATGGGCAGTCTTGAACCAGCTCAGTTGAAGTAAATGCACTAGTGGATGCCACACTGCCATATTCTTGCCACTTCAGGTAAATTAACATTTCAAGCAAGGGCTCCAATCATCAATACTGTTGCCCTGCAAGCACCTTTTCATTGTGTATTAACGCGACAGCGTTAAGGAGCTCGTGTCGCAGAAAAGCCGGTGTCGTCGGCGTCGGCGTCAGCGGCGTTGGCCGTGAGCGATAAATCCCAGCAGGCACTTCATGAATAAAAAACAACTTGCAAGATGGGCTGGGTGGGAATCGAACCAGGGTCTCCGGAGTGTGACACGGAGGCGCTACCACTGAGCCACGAGTTCGATGCTTCAAAGCGGTACAAAAGCGCCTCTAGTGAACGCGGTGTTGCCTTAGAAACGAGCTGTTTCTAAGGCTCGGGCGTGCGTCGCTTGCTCAGGCGCACATTTCGTTGTCGCGCCGAACGCTGCGTTGCTCGACGCTCACCGCGTCCGATGCGGGGCGCGTAGTCGCTGCGCCGTTGCCCAATGTCTTACACCCCTTGGCGGGTCGACGGGAACGCTGTCGCGTTCCACTCTTGAAGGCGAAGCTTAAGCGTCCTCCAATTTTTGACAATATCTTGCGTAAAACTTGTGCTCCATCATGCACAGCACCTGTGTAAAAACTAATGCATGCATGCAAAATTCGCAGTAACGTGTATATTGTGACGCTTACATTTTTTTATGTACTTCTGCTCAAGGCACTCTATTTCATGAGACTGTGACAGCTCCGTTTCGACGACTTCAGTTACAACAAACTACGCCTGTCATCCAGCACAGCCCTCACGCAGTGTTAACAGCTTGCCACAAGTATGTATGCTGTGCAACAACTTTTATGTAAAGTACATAGCATTGTCAGGTCCACCTATGGCTGCATTAGCGACATCAACAAGAAGTAAGGCAAATTATTTGTGGCATGTCTCTAGACGACTACGAATAACAGCCTCGAACGTTCGCAGGAAACCAAAGCGGGTAACAATTCTTGTTGAAAAAGCTTTGCAAAGTGTCACGAGCCCGAACTTTTATGGTAATGCAGCCACACAACATGGACTAAACCATGAAGTAGTGGCACGACTGCAATTTCAAAAGGATTCTGAACTTGTTGCTGATCAGCGTGGAATATACAAGGTAAATGTACCCGGTAGCGAAGCTTCCATAGGAGCCCATACGTTCAAAACATGGCGGTCCATCGGCGGTCCATGGGGCTTAGCGCCATCTGTATGTGGTGGGAACACTTCCGGCGGAAGAAAATATAGTGTGACGCCATGTCCGTTAAAAGCAGAAGTGACGTCATTTTGTTTTCGAAGGCGCGAAATTTCTTTTGTTGTTCTTCCTTTGGAGCTATATATTCAAATGCCCTGCCATTCGACTGGATGGGCGTTTCGAGCTTTCAGCGTGGAAAGCGATGCAGGAAAAGGCCAGCCGTATGGTTGTCGAAATCGCATCCCTGAACAGAACATACTTTCTTTGGAGGCGGACGAAAGCTTTAGGTGTAGAGTGCTGATCCTATTGTTGGATGCCAAGCCCGTCGGCCAGCGCCGTCGCACGAAAACAACTACACAATTACCTGGCTGTCGTAACTCACTACATTTGACTGAACAGATTAAGAAGCAATGAAGCTACCCACGTCACCAAACTCAGACAAACTTTGACAAGCAAGAAAGCACAAACTGTGAGGGGGGGCGTATTTCAACAGGTGATACGAGTGCGCCTTTCTGCCCATTTGAAGACGTGCGTTGCATTGCGAGTGATAGTGGCGTCAACGCCCCCTGTAGCGATGGGCGCGTAAAAGAAATGCATTTATTAATAATAATATAATTAAACTTATATTTTCTTAACTCGTCAAGAATGTATAAAAATGTCTAGGAATTTTATTTTCGTTGAATGAATGTAACTGTGCCTCGTTTGAATTAAAAAACGCGTTTTTCTTTCCCAATGTTTGTTCCCTCCAAACATAGTCGCGCTTCAATCGCTGCTCCCATAACCCCCCATGCTGATGTCGGTGACAATCTGTACTGAACCGCTTTTCGCCCGAAGCTTCGCGACCTATTTGGATCGACCTTGGAATATACGTGTGCAAAGAAAAACCAAGGCTGTCTGCAACACCTGATGGAATTACAGTATCTCAATGTGCAATTCTTGAAATCAAGTGCCCCTTTACACAGGAAGTCGTACAGAGTGGGAAGTACGATGTGATAGAAAAGGAAGGGGTACATATCTTACATAAGAATGGCCCTAGCGGATATTATTCCCAAGTACAGTTCACTATGTTGCGCACTGAGAAGCAGATCTGTTTTTTGTATGTTCACCAAAATCGGCAATTATCATAGAGGTACCATATGACTCAAATTATGTCACGCATGAAATACCACGGCTTCAAAGGTTCTATTTTTGTAAAATGCTTCCATGTTTGCAAGGAATGAAAAGTGAAGGTAAACATGAGCTGTCAGAATATGGGAAATTTGCAGACATGTAAGGACGGCTTATTTAGCTGCAGTCCTAGAAGTTCTGATATGCAGAAAATATTTTCCCGATTACTGTGCTAAAACATACTGTGCATGAGTGACGTTTCGTTGAGTTCTCCTGTATCTTATTTATGGCTGTGCTCTCATGCCTTGTTTATTAATCTGTTTGTCTTGCGAATTTATTTAATCATATGCTTGTGAAACAGACACACTAAACCATTTTTTAAAGAGACGTTGAAAAGGAATGTCAAAATTTTGAACAAATAGCTCTTCTATAAGCACGAATGAATCTCATAAAATAAGCAGATTTATGGACACCAAGAAGTAAACAAGCAATGGAGCAATCACAATCACAATGCCCCTTTGATATTCCTGTACCAACTTTTCGCTGCACCATGAATTTGAAATGTTTTCTTCGATTCAGTTTTTTATTGATAAAGAAGTGTGACATTGCATTCTAAACAAACTAAATACTGAAATGGCAAGTGTAGCTTTTGCATTGCCAAAATGATCAGAATAGGAGAAAATAGTCTGAAATGTGCGACGTGGCAATGATGCATCAGCCTTGAGCTGTGGGTATGGAATTAAAGAAATGGAAGTTTGGTCTTAGCTTTCGTTGCTTATAATGAACATTTATGCGTACAAATGAAAGCCGTTGTGAAGGACTGTTCACCACACTGATTTAGTGCGTTTCTTCAGTGTGCCTTTAACATCTAGTGCGCTTGTGTATATATTTTTTGTAATATTTAACCTGCCATTCTGTTGCATTCTAATTCATACTGAAGTAGGCACTTGGGGACCAAGTCGAATGTATATGTCTAATCTAGATGTTTTGCAGAAACATTGCACTGCTCATTTTCCTCTGCCTTGTGTGGACCTGTCGGGGAGCACTTTGGCGGTGATAAATGCTGTATTTGTTTATCTGCTCTTGCTTGGAATATTTGAAAGTATGCATAGTAGTGTCAAAGCCCTGCTACACTAGTCAGTTTTTTATTCAGTGTCTCTAATTACATCATGATTTCCTTGCTGCCTCTAAGATGTGAATACTCTCATTGATCTAATTTGTGAGCTGAAGCACTTAATACATCTCCATACAAAGAGGCAGTTGTTAATGCGCCTCAAGTTCTGTACAACACTGAATACATTTTCATATTATGTAATTCAAACACATTATTTTGCTCCAACGATACTCAAGTACATTTACCAGTTTTTTTATAACCTTTGCTGTGCAGATGTTTGAATAAATTTGTGGTTGTGCTTATACGGGCGAGCTACCTATTTACCAGAGGCATCAGTGCAGTAGTTTTTCCATTAGTTGTTTTTTTTTCTATGTGGTACAGTGCTGTCTATAAAATGACCCATTCAGTTATTAAAACAATAAACATTCCAAGTTAATAAAGTAACATTTTCATGTATGCCCCATTATGAATTTCTGCAATGTGTTCACTTCTGCAGCTTCAATACTCAGTATAAACAATTTCCTGGATTGCACTATTTATTCATACAACTGCTTACATTTCCTGGCTAGTGCGACCACTGGTCCCTGTAATTAGTGGTGCTTCTAAACTACAGAGGCCCGCACACACAAAGATCATGCTGTGAATTCTGTCCTTACACTTGATGCTCAGTGCAGACTTAAATATTCTCTACGTCTTGGTTCTATGTATGGCTCGCTCCACATGTATCCGTACTGGTGCGATGCGCCGAATTCAGGTGACTTCCTGTTCAGAAAGTTGG